>NC_136506.1:59147089-59562089 GCF_053919585.1 Euprymna scolopes | reverse complement strand
ATATATATATATGTATATACATATATATATGTATACACATATATATGTATATATTTATATATGTGCATATGTATGTATATATGTATATGTATATGTATCTATATATGTATATATACAAACACACACACAAATATGTGTGACTACTGAGTGTTAGCAAGAAATAGAACCAATTCAAATCTAGGTAAGTTAGACACAGTAAATAGCATTGTTCTTCGTATTTTTTACATGGTTGAACAGATATTGAACATAGGATTGCGTATAGATTTTTTGACAAAAATTCCTGCATGGTAATGATTTGCGAAGACAATTGAAAGAATCTTTATTAGGACAACAATAGAAACTGGATCAATGTTCAAATCATATGATTATCGTCATTCTGAAATATTCTTAAATAAGAAATCAGATTTACATTCGCAGATTTAGTCGACGGCCATCGACTGGACGATATACGTGCAGTATTATTTCTATCATCAGGATTCGTTTTGGATTTAAATAATAGGAATAGTAAAGGAAGAGAACCGAGCAGATAAAAAGACAAGAATAGTTTTAGTAACTAATATCATGACTTTTAAAATATAAAAAACAAAGGGTGAACAACAAGAGGAAGTAACTGAAGAGTTCTACTAATTCACCACATTCTCCGTCGCCCAGGAAAGTATCATTTTGTTAGCTTTCAAGAGACCAGGTTGCTACAGGTGCGTCTGCTCAAACTGAAAGTAGAGAACGAAGGAAGTTTTCAAAGTTGGTAATTTTCCGCTAAGTACTGAGGTTTTTGTTGAAGTCTGGAGGAGCGTTGAAAAGCTGTTATCCCATAGTCTTCTGAAGTGATCCTCAAGTTATCTTCCCAAAGTGTAGGGTGAGGCAATGTCGGGGCAGAACATTCCATGGCATAGGTCCCTCTGCAGAGAAGGAGAGCCAGATTGATCATTCTGCAGGACAAGTGGAGGGTCTGACCAGATAGGAGCATCCGTACAATTTAATTCCAGATGTAGCTGTGAAGCGTCTGCTTCTTCACTTAGGGGTGCAATATGGCGAATGGACATAGTCATTTCTCTTCGATTAGTCAGTTGCATGTAAGTATAATTTGGATTCACATCGAGAATCTCAACTGTTTATACTAAAGGCTCATATTTGCTACCATGTATATATATATATATATATATATATATATATATATATATATATATATAAAGCTGAATGTCTGTGTGTCTGGTCATGAATAGGTTAAAAAACTGATTATATATAATGATAGAAAATGTATTGAGACACAAGAATGGGTATGTTTGATCTGGCAGAACGATGGTTCATTAAAATTGTGGGGTCTGTGTTCACGCCTGGTCCACAAAGTATGGAAATAAAAGAATTAAAAATTAAAAAAAACGTTTACAAGTGTTTTTGATATAGATGTACATAAGAATACTTTGATGAGTATGTTTTAACTTAAATAGGGATGGTATAATAAAATTAGAATGAAAATAGGCACAAACTTTAATAAAGACTTTTCATATCTATCTGCGTAAGTATACTTTGATAATTATGTTTCAGTTTGAAGAAATATGGTATAATAAAATTATGGGGTGTTCATTCACGCCTGACCTCCATAGAATGGAAATATGTCACAAAGTTTAACAAGGTTTTTTCATATAGATCCACAGAATATTGTGATAAGTGTTTCAGTGTGAAAATGTTTGGTATAATAAATTATGGGGTTTATCTATTTTATTTTTACTTTCATCATATTTTGCTTTGGTTTTGATACCCCCAAATTCGAAGCTATCTCTTTACAACCCTTCCTTTTCATAACCTATCATACTCTCATAAATCAGAGTCCACTTTCTGTAGGCTGTTTTTGAGCCCAGTCAATGACGGGTACTTTTGCTAGTATATATATATATATATATATATATATATATATATATATATATATATATATATATATATGTGCCGCTTAAAGAGTGCAGATTTAGATTTAGTTTACCATGTTGGTATGGATTCTCCCGAGGTATATTTTCTTTGAAAGTTAAACGTACATTCATGAGGGGTACAGTTGGAGGCGGTGGAAAGCAATGAGCGTATACAGTGGAATACTATGTCTAGAACTTTCTCCTAGCTAGCAATAGGGAGATTGCGCGACCGCAGCGCTAGGTTCACTGTTTGCCAGATAATGCCATTGTATCTCGCTTCCTGTCCATTGCCTTGAGAATTGAAAGTGGTAATTCGGCTAGTAACGATTCATTAAGAATGTAGGAAGTTCTCTGGTCGGGGTGTATGAAAGAAGGGTTCCCGAAAATAGAAAATAGGTTTGTTAAATTTTTTTTTACTGTGGCTATCGCAACATCAGCACAAGAGTAGGAAAAAGAGAAGTGAGAGTATTCGTCAACCACAGTTAGTATGTACCTATTGCGAATGTTAGAAGGTAGAGGTCCTTTGAAGTCCATACTTAATCTCTCAAATGGTTGGCTTGCTTTAATGAGCGGTTGAGGAGACATTTTAACAAATCTCGGCTTTATCTCTGAATATGCATGACCTAATTATTGCCTTTGTCTTCTACAGAATAGGGTATGTTCTTACTCTTAACAAAATGCAGTATTCGGGTTACTCCAGGGTTGCATAAATTCTTGTGCAAATAAAACAATTTGTCAATCAAGATGGCAGATGAGTAAATCCAAGATGAAGCATCTGCAGCGGTAATTTGTTTTCCAGGGTGATACACTATGTCGTAGCTGAAACAGACAAGTTTTAATTTCTACCTTGTAATCTTTTCATTTTTTTTATTTTGCTTTTACTTTTAGGGTTTAGCATGAAGGAGACAGATTTTTGATCTCTGATGAGTTTGAAATGCTTCCCGAGTAATACGTGTTGCCATTTTCGAATCGCTTCTACAATAACATATGCTTCTTTTTCCACTGCAGAATGTTTTTGTTCTGTAAAAGTCTAAGTTCTTGAAAAGAAAACTACAAGCAAGTTTTGCGTTAGAGGGGCAGCAATAGTATGTTCCGACGCATCAGTTTCCATTTCAAAAGATAAATCAGTGCCTATACTTGCTAGAGATGATTTAGCAATCTCCTTTTTAGGCAATGAAAGGCATCAGACTGTTTCTCAGTGAGAGGGAAACAGGAAACACTAGTTAGGGGATATAATTTTTCAGAAAAATTGGATATCCACCCAGAATAGTGGGAGAACATTCGTTGAAGAGAGATGAGGTTCTTTGGTATCAGAAGGTCTATCAAGCCTTTAAGTCTATCGGGGTCGGGTTTTACTTGCTTTTGGTATACCCAATCAAGACTATGGAGCTAAGTGAGTAATGACACTCTCATTCAGAGTTAGGCCATACTATTCAGGGGTTTAACCGGCTTCCTCCGAAGGAGGAAGTTTCATGGGAGTATGAAATTCACAAGCGGTCCCCAGTCGCATGTATATCCCCATTAAGGGAGATGACGACGTTAGGTTTTTGCAACTTTTTGCAGGGAGGTGTCGACGTCCTCCTACATACAGCACCTGGACTTCCCAAATTAGTCACCCATTTTAGTAATGACCAGGCTCAACGTTGCTTAACTTCGGTGATCTGACGGGAACTGGTGTGTCAATGTGATTATACCGTATATATGCCATACTTGGCCACACTATCTATGAAGCCCTTCAGATTGCTGTCATGATCTGCCTAATTATGACCACATACAGTGACGTTGTCGATGTTGGCAAAAATACCTTGGAGATTTTCTCGCTTTATAATATCGTTCATCACTGGCAACTTGCCACCCCATTCGCCACACCAAAAGAAATTCAACAGAATTGGTACAGAGACGCAGCAGCTTCAAATGCTGTATATTTTCGCTCTTCTGATTTGATGACAATCTGGTGATATGCACTAGTCAAATCAAGGGTACTAAAAGTTTGATAGCTGCCGACCTCATTTACCATGTCCTCTATCTGAGGAAGGGGATAAGCATCCAGTAGAGTAAAACGGTTTATAATCTAGGAATAATGCACAATGAGTTTTTTCTTGTGATTAACCGGAGATATTACTAGAGTTTGGGCTCGCCATGGAAAACGAGAAGGTTCCTTCAGCATATGTAACATCTCAGATTAAATGAATTTTAAGTCAGGTAAGCTGTGTCTTCTGGAATTCACGGCTATCGAATGACAGTCATGAGTTAGATTAGCAAAAAGAGAAGATAAGAAATATTATTCACGGCCGTCAGTCCACAGATAGTAAGGGGTGAGAATGATCCCCCGAAGTTATTTTTACTTCCGAAAATTGACATAGAAAATCATGCCCAAGTATGGCATCACAGCATAAGTTAGTCATGATGGATAGCTTGACATTAAAGTACTTTCTATTATTCAGGTGAAGGGATACTATACAATGTCCTAGAGTAGTGGATGAATGGGAACTGTTAGCCATGAAAATGTTTTCCTTACTTGTCCGGGTGAATAAAATTTTCAGAGCTCAATGACTATATTGATAGATTTATCCTTGATTTTCCCACATAAAGTCGAGCGAGTTAGACACTCTGAGAAGTTATATGTCTGAAAAGAAGAACCAAGGATAGACTTACCAGGACTGATAGCAGCAGCAGCTGTAGCCGATTTACAGACTTGAGCAAAATGTCCTTTCTTCTTACAATTTTTACAGATAGAGTTCTGAGCAGGACACTTATTCTTGTTATTTCTCTGGTTCCTACAAAAGAAACATTATGTTGTGAGATAGTGGCTACTAAATGTTGTCCATCATCTGTAGACTGAATCTTGTCATACATTTCATCGGTCCGAATTGTCGCATTTACCAAGCAGTCATGTTGAGTAAGATGCTAATTGCTTTTGAGCTGTCTCGAGTGTGAGCATTTGTTTGAATCGTATTTTCTTTGTCAAATATGATTCAATAAAAATATGATTCAATAAAAATATGACTCAATAAAAATATGACTCGATAAAAATATCTCAATAAAAATATGACTCAATAAAAATATGATTCAATAAAAATATGACTCAATAAAAATATGACTCAATAAAAATATGACTCAATAAAAATATGACTCAATAAAATATGTGTTAAGTGTTGAGACATTATGTTGAACAAAGATGGCGGCGTAGTTCACATCAGATCCTGAGTGTAATTGGCAGTAACCAAGATGGCGGCCAAGAATCAAATGCAGTCCGTGACGTAGTTAATGGCAAACTGATTGAATCCAAAATTCGACAATTTTTATAGTAATTTTGGAAGGTCTTCATTGGTTGTTTAGCACAGCCAGTGTTTATAAAAACGATTGGCGAATTCATTGGTCTCATACCCCCTACTAGGTGTAAAAAACAGTGTACACACCCCCTTTTTTGATATAATGGAAAAATCTTTTCGGATTCAATTTTTGGTTTGACTTGAGAAAAGGAAAGAAAAACAAAATAAATAAATAAATGAAAAAATAAAAATAAACCAATAAAATAATTGTTTGGGAGGGGGGATTTGTCTTTATTCTCATTGGTCAAAAGGAATTGTTAATATATTGGTATAATGTGTGCAAAAGAAGCCATTTTTTTTTGATACATATAAAAATAAACACTTTTCAAATATATATAAACATATGCACAAAAATTCACAAATATACATTTTTTGTTTTGTTTTGTTTTTGACAAATGTTTGCCAAAAAAAAGATACAAAAAATTATTTGACAAAAAGGAAATTTACACAGAAAAGGTTTTAAAAAGTGACTTTTTTTCTTTTTTTTTAACAAAAACTGGAAACATTATGTTAGGTATTAGTTGGTTAATTTGGTTAGTCAGATAGAAATGGTCGCAGTTTAACGTCGTGCCTGGGATAATTTACAATTAAAAAGATTTTTTTTTTTTGTGTGAAAAAGTCGAAACTGTTCATGCTTCTCTTTTTGGGTTTCTGAAAAGAGATTTATTCATAATTAGATTCCAAAAAGTTTGGTTATAAAATGTTTTAATTTTATTCTTTTTATAGGTTTAGTGAAAATGTCGGCTATATTATTTTCAGACGTCACATAAGTAAGAGTAATAGATTTTTTACTTATTTCATCCCTTATAAAATGATATCTGATATCATTATGCTTCGACCTTTGATGGATCATAGAATTATTTGCTAATAAGATACTGATCTGATTGTCACAATGAATTGCTATAGGTGTATTACTTAGATCAGGTTTTAAAATAGATTTTAGAAGGGTGTTCGAAAAAATTGCCTCCTGCGCGGAATGGGTAATGGTCACATATTCTGGTTCACAAGTAGAAAGGGCAACAATTTGTTGCTTTTTAGTTTTCCAAGAGATCATAGGTCCAGTCTTTGACAGTCTAAAACAATACCCCGTTATACTTTTTCTAACCTCAGAATTACCCCAATCTAAATCTGAAAATCCTTCTAAATTTAGAGCATATATAGATTTTTTAAATATTAAAGATTGTTCCTTGGTTCCTTTTAGGTAACAAAGTATTTGTTTTGCACTAGTAAGGTTCTATGCGCTAATTTCGATTTGATAAGTAGGCATCTTGTCATCTCAAAAAGGGTTCGCCATGCCCTTTCAGCTGTGCCATTTTGGAAGGGGGAATACGGCGCCGATTTCTTGTGTTTAATACGGTGGTTAATTAATAGAAGTTCAAAGTCTTTACTAGTAAATTCAGTCCCATTGTCTGAGCGAATACATTTTACTGAGCCGTACGGGGCAATATCAGCTAAATATTTCTTAGTGGCGAGGATAGTGTCGGATTTGTTTTTTAGAAAATAAACCATAATTAAACCGGAAAAATCATCAATAAAGTTCAAAATGCACCTTAGATTATTTCTCCCCATCGGGATGATCAGACCTGCTAAGCCACAAAGCACAAGTAAGAGAATTTTCGTAGCCTTTTTGTCTAGTGTTTTGCTTATATATTTTGTCATTTTCCCCTGTGCACACACATCACAATTTTGGAGATCGTCTGAAGGTATTATTTTCATGCCTTCGACTACATTTGATAATTTTTTAATATCAGCTGTATTGCAGTGTCCTAGAATTTTGTGCCAGGTTTCCAAGTCATCACAGGCAGTTTTTGAGGGAACCATATTTTTTAAATAATATAGTCGGCCATTTTCTTTAATGTCAAATACAGTTCCATTGGGGTATATCAACTTTGACTTGTTTTGCCAAACTTTATATTCGCATCTTGTTTAATTGCAGCCTGTATGGAAAATATGTTTTGCTTAAATGTAGGTATGAACAGAGCATTTTTTAGAATATAGTTACAGATTTCGCCTTCATTATTTTTTAGGGATATTTTAGCGTCGCCTCTTTTCAAGACTATATCATTTATTTGACTACCGTCGGCAAGTTCGACAAAATGATTTTGTGGATTAAAGTTTGACTCAAAATTAATAAAATCAGATTCCTTGGTGATAACGTGTGCTGTAGCACCACGGTCTACAAGGAGATTTTTACCGTTTGTGGTATTGTCAAAGTTACATGTGAATAGAAATGTATGTTGTTCCTCAAAGTTCTTAACGTTTTTTACGGAGTCAATTTTAGAGAGTTTATATCGATATTGGAAACTTTTGTGGTTGGGTCGTCCACAATTATAACAGATATTTTATTCTTTTTCTTGGGAAAATTACTTTTGAGGAACACGTTGTGGTGAGGTGCGTAATTTCGTGGTGTCTGTTTTCGAGAAGCATTTTTGAATTTTATAATATTGCTGGAGCTATTATTGTCCACGAGCATACAATTAGTCTCTTTGTAACTGCACAATGCCACTTTAAATTCATTTAAATTTATGGGTTTGGCTTTTTGCGTTATAACAGTTGTAAATGGTTTAAAATCGGCTGAAAGTCACTTGAGGGTCATTGATATCAACAAGCTATCGCTTATTATTTCACCTGAGAGTTTTAAGGCATTGGTGGTTGTTTCTGCCCTTATAACGTATTCTGTAATAGTTTCATCCTCATTACATTTCAAAGACGTTAGTTCTGTATATAGTGATATAATTTTCGGTTTCTCTTTTGATAAATAATGTTCTCTTAATATGTTCAATGCTTTCCGTCCGTCAGCCAAGGCGTCTCTTATAATCAGAGACAGATTTCTATCGTCTAAACATTGAATCAGTTCTGTAAAAACAGTCGCATTCTTTTCGAGAAATTCGGGGTTGTTACAATTCTCTGTTGGAGATTATATCACTTTGTGTAGTTTTCGAATCCTTATGAGGGGCGTGCAATAAGTAATGCCCCTGACCAACTTCCAGTTGTCTGATCTACCTGAAATTTTGCATGTGCAATGATTTATATCTCTACGGGTTATGTGGCAAATTACAGCTCTGAACTAATTGTGGTTTCTGTTTTACAGGTGTTTGAACTGAGTCAGGTGTGAAATGGAGCCTGTTGAATGTCGAGCAGTGATCCTGTTTTTGTATTTGAAAGGACGCACACCACAGGAGACTTTTGATGAAATGAAAGAAACTTATGGTGATAATGTCCCATCATATGATCTTGTAAAATGCTGGCATCGTGAATTCAAACATGGCCGGAAACTGTGGAAACAGCTCCCAGACCTGGTCGCCCCCCCCCCTTCTGCCATTGATTAGGCATCTGTCTGTCAAGTTGAGGCTACCATTTTGGAAGATCGGTGCATTACTATTCGCCAAATAGCCCAAGATGTCAAGATTAGTACAGGGCCTGTGGAAACTATCATTCATGACCATTTGCATATGCATAAGGTGTATGCCAGATGGATTCCCAGGTTGCTCACACGATTCCAGAAGCGAGAACACGTTGAGTGCTCGAGGATGAATTTGGAGATGTGCCAAGAAGATGAGTCAAAGTTTTTCAAAAGACTGATTACACAGGATGAAACCTGGGTCCATCACTATGATCCAGAGACCAAAGTCCAGTCAATGCAGTGGAAGCACTTGAACTCACCACCTTCAAAGAAGGCAAGAGTGCAGCCCTCCGCTGGCAAGGTCATGCTCACAGTCTTCTGGGACCAGGATGGAGTAGTGATGACAGATTTCCTGGCAAAGGGTACCACAATTACAGGAGCCTAGTATGTTTCACTTTTGAGGAAATTAAGGGAAGCTATCAAAATCAAGAGGCGGGGCAAGATCAGCAACGGTATCCTCCTCCTGCAGGACAACGCTCCGGTCCACAACTCGCATGTTGCCAGATCAGAAACACGGGCATGTGGTTATGAATTCTCTCCCATCCACCCTACTCTCCTGACCTTGCACCCTCTGACTTTCACCTCTTCCCAGCCGTGAAGTTGTTTAGAAAGGAAAGCGTTTCCCAGATGATGCAGTCTTGATTTCTGAAGTCATGTCGTGGTTGGAGGAACAACCTGGGGTGTTCTACAAAAACGGTCTTGAGAGCTGCATCAAATGATGGGAGAAATGCATAACCCTGGATGGTTCCTATATAGAGAAAGATATATAACTGTGCCAAGTTTCGTTGCTCTACTGCTATGAGAAGTGGGTCAGGGGCATTACTTATTGCACGCCCCTCATAGATATCCCAGAATTCGAATTTAGATTCTGGTCCGTCAAAGAAAAGATGATGGCTGGGCGCATAACCTGTTAAGTATTGAGACATTATGTTGAACAAAGATGGCGGCGTAGTTCACATCAGATCCTAAGTGTAATTGGCAGTAACCAAGATGGCGACCAAGAATCAAATGCAGTCCGTGACATAGTTAACGGCGAACTGATTGAATCCAAAATTCGACAATTTTTATAGTAACTTTGGAAGGTTTTCATTCGTTGTTTAGCACAGCCTGTGTTTATAAAAACGATTGGCGAATTCATTGGTCTCATACCCCCTACTAGGAGTCAAAAACAGTTTACAATATGATTCAATAAAATATGATTCAATAAAATATGGTTCAATAAAATATGATTCAATAAAATATGATTCAATAAAATATGGTTCGATAAAATATGGTTCAATAAAATATGGTTCAATAAAATATGATTAAATAAAATATGATTCAATAAAATATGATTCAATAAAATATGGTTCAATAAAATATAATTCATTAAAATATGGTTCAGTAAAATATGGTTCAATAAAATATGGTTCAATAAAATATTATTCAATAAAATATGATTCAATAAAATATGGTTCAACAAAATAGGATTCAATAAAATATGATTCAATAAAATATGATTCAATAAAATATGATTCAATAAAATATGGTTCAATAAAATATAGTTCAATAAAATATGATTCAATAAAATATGATTCAATAAAATATGATTCAATAAAATATGATTCAATAAAATATGATTCAATAAAATAGGATTCAATAAAATATGGTTCAATAAAATATGGTTCAATAAAATATGGTTCAATAAAATATGGTTCAATAAAATATGATTCAATAAAATATGGTTCAATAAAATATGGTGCAATAAAATATGGTTCAATAAAATATGGTTCAATAAAATATGGTTCAATAAAATATGATTCAATAAAATATGGTTCAATAAAATATGGTTCAATAAAATATGAGTAAATCAAATATGGTTCAATAAAATATGATTCAATAAAATATGATTCAATAAAATATTGTTCAATAAAATATGGTTCAATAAAATATGGTTCAATAAAATATGATTCAATAAAATATGATTAAATTAAATATGGTTCAATAAAATATGATTCAATAAAAGATGATTAAATTAAATATGGTTCAATAAAATATGGTTCAATAAAATATAATTCAATAAAATATGGTTCAATAAAATATGTTTCAATAAAATATAATTCAATAAAATATGGTTCAATAAAATATGGTTCAATAAAATATGATTCAATAAAATATGGTTCAATAAAATATGGTCCAATAAAGTATGGTCCAATAAAATATGATTCAATAAAATATGGTTCAATAAAATATGGTTCAATAAAATATGATTCAATAAAATATGGTTCAATAAAATATGATTCAATAAAATATGGTTCAATAAAATATGGTTCAATAAAATATGATTCAATAAAATATGATTCAATAAAATATGGTTCAATAAAATATGGTTCAATAAAATATGATTCAATAAAATATGATTAAATTAAATATGGTTCAATAAAATATGGTTCAATAAAATATGATTAAATTAAATATGGTTCAATAAAATATGGTTCAATAAAATATGGTTCAATAAAATATGTTTCAATAAAATATGGTTCAATAAAATATGGTTCAATAAAATATGGTTCAATAAAATATGATTCAATAAAATATGATTCAATAAAATATGATTAAATTAAATATGGTTCAATAAAATATGGTTCAATAAAATATGATTCAATAAAATATGGTTCAATAAAATATGGTTCAATAAAATATGGTTCAATAAAATAGGGTTCAATAAAATATGATTCAATAAAATATGATTCAATAAAATATGATTCAATAAAATATGATCAAATTAAATATGGTTCAATAAAATATGGTTCAATAAAATATGGTTCAATAAAATATGATTCAATAAAATATGATTAAATTAAATATTGTTCAATAAAATATGATTCAATAAAATATGGTTCAATAAAGTATGGTCCAATAAAATATGATTCAATAAAATATGGTTCAATAAAATATGGTTCAATAAAATATGATTCAATAAAATATGATTCAATAAGATATGGTTCAATAAATATGATTCAATAAAATATGGTTCAATAAAATATGATTCAATAAAACATGATTCAATAAAATAGGGTTCAATAAAATATGGTTCAATAAAGTATGATTCAATAAAATATGGTTCAATAAAATATGATTCAATAAAATATGGTTAAATAAAATATGGTTCAATAAAATATGATTCAATAAAATAGGGTTCAATAAAATATGATTCAATAAAATATGGTTCAATAAAATATTGTTCAATAAAAGATTCAATAAAATATGGTGCAATAAAAATATGATTCAATAAAATATAATTTAATAAAATATGGTTCAATAAAATATAATTCAATAAAATATGGTTCAATAAAATATGGTTCAATAAAATATTATTCAATAAAATATGATTCAATAAAATATGGTTCAATAAAATATGGTTCAATACAATATAATTCAATAAAATATGATTCAATAAAATATGATTCAATAAAATATGGTTCAATAAAATATGATTCAATAAAATATGGTTCAATAAAATATGATTCAATAAAATATGATTCAATAAAATATGGTTCAATAAAATATGGTTCAATAAAATATGGTTCAATAAAATATGATTCAATAAAATATGGTTCAATAAATATGATTCAATAAAATATGATTCAATAAAATATGATTCAATAAAATATGATTCAATAAAATATGGTTCAATAAAATATGGTTCAATAAAGTATGATTCAATAAAATATGGTTCAATAAAATATGGTTCAATAAAATATGGTTCAATAAAATATAATTCAATAAAATATGATTCAATTAAATATGGTTCAATAAAATATGATTCAATAAAATATGGTTCAATAAAATATGGTTCAATAAAATATGGTTCAATAAAATATAATTCAATAAAATATGGTTCAATAAAATATAATTCAATAAAATATGGTTCAATAAAATATGATTCAATAAAATATGATTCAATAAAATATGGTTCAATAAAATATGGTTCAATAAAATATGGTTCAATAAAATAGGGTTCAATAAAATATGATTCAATAAAATATGATTAAATTAAATATGGTTCAATAAAATATGGTTCAATAAAATATGGTTCAATAAAATATGATTCAATAAAATATGATTCAATAAAATATGGTTCAATAAAATATGGTTCAATAAAATATGATTCAATAAAATATGATTAAATTAAATATGATTCAATGAAATATGGTTCAATAAAATATGGTTCAATAAAATATGATTCAATAAAATATGATTAAATTAAATATGGTTCAATAAAATATGGTTCAATAAAATATGGTTCAATAAAATATGATTCAATAAAATATGGTTCAATAAAATATGGTTCAATAAAGTATGGTCCAATAAAATATGATTCAATAAAATATGGTTCAATAAAATATTGTTCAATAAAATATTGTTCAATAAAATATGGTTCAATAAAATATGATTCAATAAAATATGGTTCAATAAAATATGGTTCAATAAAATATGGTTCAATAAAATATGATTCAATAAAATATGATTCAATAAAATATGGTTCAATAAAATAGGGTTCAATAAAATATGGTTCAATAAAGTATGATTCAATAAAATATGGTTCAATAAAATATGATTCAATAAAATATGGTTCAATAAAATATGGTTCAATAAAATATGATTCAATAAAATAGGGTTCAATAAAATATGATTCAATAAAATATGGTTCAATAAAATATTGTTCAATAAAATATGATTCAATAAAGTATGGTGCAATAAAAATATGATTCAATAAAATATAATTTAATAAAATATGGTTCAATAAAATATAATTCAATAAAATATGATTCAATAAAATATGATTCAATAAAATATGGTTCAATAAAATATGGTTCAATAAAATATGGTTCAATAAAATATAATTCAATAAAATATGATTCAATAAAATATGGTTCAATAAAATATGATTCAATAAAATATGGTTCAATAAAATATGGTTCAATAAAATATAATTCAATAAAATATAATTCAATAAAATATGGTTCAATAAAATATGGTTCAATAAAATATAATTCAATAAAATATGGTTCAATAAAATATGGTTCAATAAAATATGGTTCAATAAAATATGGTTCAATAAAATATAATTTAATAAAATATGGTTCAATAAAATATGGTTCAATAAAATATGATTCAATAAAATATGGTTCAATAAAATATGGTTCAATAAAATATAATTCAATAAAATATGATTCAATAAAATATGGTTCAATAAAATATGGTTCAATAAAATATAATTCAATAAAATATGGTTCAATAAAATATGGTTCAATAAAATATGATTCAATAAAATATGGTTCAATAAAGTATGGTTCAATAAAATATAATTCAATAAAATATGATTCAATAAAATATGGTTCAATAAAATATGGTTCAATAAAATATGATTCAATAAAATATAATTTAATAAAATATGGTTCAATAAAATATAATTTAATAAAATATGGTTCAATAAAATATAATTCAATAAGATGCCATTGCTGATATATTCGTCTCTAGCCTGTATTTCTGTAACTGCTTGGAACTAAAAGTCCTCACCAAGTTTTTTTTAAAACCTGGCTGTACTGGTCTACACTTCTGTTGGGTTGCTGTAGACGAGTAGCCAGTAGGTGTCTGCAAAAATTACTATTTTGAAGACTCTTTCTATGACTCCATGGCTGCACTGTAGCTGTTGGCATCTGAGATGTGTTTAAATATAGTTGGTGGAATTAAGTTGATGAGTAAGTTCAATTTAAGCCTTTTTGATAGAAGTGTTTGTTGGGTTTCACAGACTGCATCAAGGAATATATGGAAAGACCTCTTCCAATGTCACCAGATGTCTGCAGAGTCGGGTTTGCTCGGATCCAGGTCCAGGCGTTCGGGTTTGAGATATTTTCCTTATTAGATTTGTTAGCAGAATAAATTGTTATGGAATAGTAAAGAAATGTGGCTGAGTAGAAAGCAGGCAGACAACAGGAAGACAAGAATAGCTTAAGTAAGCTTTATTTTGATAACAAATCTACATACGTATTTACAACCGTTAGCATCAGTTAACCAATGATTTTGCAAACGTAAAAAAACAAAAGGGCATAAGTCTACGCCAAACAACAAAAGGAAGTGACTGGAGAGTTCCACTAATTCACCACAGTTTACATAATGTTGTTTTTAAAATGTAGTATTATTTTTTAATAACCATTTTTTTATGTATTGAACTGATGACTATTTTAAATTTCATTTTTTTTTTAATTGAAATATTTATTTCTAACAAATTTTCTAAAAATTCAATAAATATTGAATTTGCTCATTTCAAATAAATATTGAACTTGCTTGCTGATCATTTCAACTCAACGGTGTTTTATTTCTTCCAGAATGAGATTGACAAAATCAATACAGTGGAGTACAAGTCAGCTGTTAGATGGGGGATGGTGTTACAACAGATGGTTGAATATTGCCAAGTATGTCGATTTTGTTTCATCTTTTAAAGAAATAACTTAGGGTTATTTTCTTAATGAGCAAAATTTTTTACTGGAACTGTTACTTTTACAGAAAATAACTTTTTGTGAATAATAAAAAAAACTACATAACAAAAAGGAAAAATTTTAAAAAGCGTTATGCTTTTTTAAGAGTTAGGTTAGTCTGAAATGAGATTTCCCCTTTCTCATTGCTATAATCATAAAATGATAAAAGGATATTGAAAACCTACACTTTGTTTATACCAACATTATGATTGCTCCCTCATTGATGAGAACAATCATCAACTGATATCAGCTAAAGAGTGATTGATAAGATGAAGTAATGCAGCTTTTTCACTCATCGAGAAAGATGTAGAAAAATCAGAGAAAAGGCATTGAATATATACAAGGTGTCTGAAACAAATTTGATAAGTTTTTTTGATATTTTTCGATTCATAACCATTAGAAATATTTGCTAGCAGTAAAATGCAATGAATAACTATCTTCATGTACTGTTAGTGCAGCTGAGATCTAGACACCATTGACGACTTGTTCTACAGATTGTGTAAATGGTTCTAAAACGAATTTGAGAATTCTCAGCTTAACTGAATATTTGACTTTGTTGGGGGAGGTTCTTCACTTTGGTAAAGTGGTTCTTTTGGCCTATAGTGGTTAGTTGTTAGTACTTTCAACTCTTACGAGTAGTAGAAAATGCTGAATAGCACTTCTTCAATCTGATACCCATTTCTTGATAATGGGTTCATTGCTTTGCTTGGATCTTGTTGCACCATTTTTTCCCCCCCAAAATTTTTTATTAAATTTCACTGTGCAAACAGTCATAATGCACTGCAATGATCCTTCTTGCTAGTTTGTGTTTTCCTCTCACCATTGCAATTCTCCAGTTTGCATCTCACGGCCTTCAAGAAATCTAAGGAGTACTGAGCTGCTGCTAAGATTTTTAATTTTTGAATTCATTGCAAATCAACACAATGCAGGTTATTCTTTTTTAATATTCCAGTGCTTTCCAATCAACCATCATCTCTGATTCTTAAACCAATAAATCGTACACAAAAATAGTTTTCCATTGCACTTTACTGCTATTAAATATTTCTGATTATTCTGAAATGAAAAACAAAAAACAAATAATCAATTTTCTCACCTTGTATTTAACATATAATGTTATGTCGAATTTTGAAAGTCAGACAAAAATAACATTCAAACTTTGCTAACCAATTTTAATGTGTTATTGTTGTGCCATGCTATTGGCAATATAATATACATTGTTACACTTAATTTATTACTAGCAGGATCTGTGTACCGGCATTGTCCGATGGAAGTATATCTCCCACCCCACCTGTCCAAAAAAAAATTTGAAGTATGGTTGTTGTTTGGCCACGGGTGTCAGTGCCTGACAAATAATAGGCCCACCTATTATGATGTTAGGCACTGACACCCGTGGCCAAAATGAATGTACCCTGGCAATGTATGGATGCATTTTATATATATTTATATATTGAACTGTATATCTTCCAAGTAATAGCATATTTGTTAATATGATTTTTTGCCAAAGAAAAAAAAAGGCAGAATTTCAAGAAAAGAAATCTGTTGAGGAGGCCGAGATCAGTTTAGTATCAGTTCTGATGTTGCAGTTCACCTTTTCTGATCTCGATCAGTGTAGAAGAAATCCTTCTAGACTGAGGCAATATATTTTTGTTCCTATCCAGCGTGCAACGCAACTAAATGGGAGCTAACATTTGTATAGTAGTCACGTGTCAAACTGTAATTTGTAATATGTTTTTTCATTGTCATTGTGACGGCAGTTTGATAAAATGATGAAAAAATAAAGTTTCGCATTTTGATAATTGTTTAATGTTTTAAGCGTATTTTCTATTTTGGCGTAATAATTCATAGAAAATGCAAGTAATCAAGAGTTAACCTTTTCAATTGAATCACATGTTAAATTGTAAGTTTGATTATGTTTTGAAGTCGTCGTTGTCATCGTCGTGCTAAAATATTAAAAAGAATACACTTTCGTAGTTTGTGAATTGTATATATTTTTTGTTGTATTTTGTTTTGCTTTTTTTGTGATGATGAATCCTAATGGTAATGTTGACCGAGTACTTGGGTAATACTTGCTGGTAAGCCAAAAAAAAAAAAGTAAGTGGAAAAATGTTTTATGTAAAAGAAGGAATGCATTCATAAAAGAAAATTGAAAGTAGCTGTTCAGGATTAGTTTTGTGTTGCAATGCATTTTAATGCTTTTATTAGGTTCGAAAAACAATAACTGTTATTGTGTTTTTTTAAACATGGTGACGTTCTCTATGGAAATGTAACAAATTCGTTTATTTTTAGATCGCCAAATTTTGTAATATGATTTTTTGCCCAAAAAAAACAATTTTAAAAAAAGAAATATGTTGGGGAGGTCGAGATCACAGTGTAGTATCTGTTCTTAGTTCATTCATAAAGTACTGAACTGTAAGATAATAATTGATGCTAAATGTGACTTATATACTTTGGTGGATTCTCGTTTTTTGTTGGCAATTTTTTTAAAGTAATTTAATCCATGCAAATTTGCCATAATATTAATTTTTTGTTGCTTCTTTCATTCCTAACAGAACAAATCCAAACGGCATAAGATTTGCTGTAAATAAGTAGTGTTCCTGAGAAACAAAGTTTTTTTATGTATAATAAGAAGAACACGGCCTTGCTGAACAAATGTGTAAATAAACTTACATATTGGATGGGAGTGTAAAAAAAGTAGGAATACAATAAGGTCGAATTGCATGTAACATTGTTGTTGGCAAATTCTTTAACAGAAACCTTTTTTTGTATCATATGCATTGACTGGCAAATAATAAACTAAGTTTGTTTATGTATTTGACAGAGAACTCTTCATCGCAGTCGTAGTGATGTACATATGTGTAAGTAAAGTTACCTAATGTAAGGCAACAAACCCAAAAAAGTGTCACAGGCGAGATATACTAAATGTGTTTGGCGATTTCACTAAGAACAGAAGTTGTGCTGTCTGTAAAGGACGTCCTGAAAGGCCATAGAATATGTTTGTAAGTGACACCATACTAAACGTGTGTTTATAAAGGGGGAGAATTGTTATTCCAGAATATGGGAACAGTCAGAGCTCAGCCAATCGAAATATTCGGAATTTAGGGAGAATGCATTAATTAGGTAGTGTAAAATGGAAAGATTATGTATGTAATAACCAATTAATGGCAGTCCAAGCACAGTAGGGTAAGAAAATGTAGAATAATTTGCCCCAGTCTCAACTGGTAGCAGTAAGAGCACTAAATAATGAGAGAGAAAAATAGGAACTCCTTCCTCTGTAAATGTGGCGATTGTGATGGTGTTTCTTGTAGGATATAATGTACCATTTTATTAGCATGAGTGAATGTGTCAGAAATGGTGGCCATAAGCTACATAAGATAGTGACTATCAGGGTAGATGTATTGAATTTGTATGTGGCATCTGTTGTTGAAAACCTATGCTATTTGAGTCGAGAGGAGAATTTCTGCAATCATTTTCTTATATAGTAGATATTACTTAACCCAGTTCAGATGACTGGTAATATGAAACATTTGTAAATAATCACCTAAAGAAGCAAGGGAAATAACTTATTTTACATTGAAGAATATAATAGGAGCTCTCTATTTTACAACTAAAATTTTATTTCATTTCTGTATAAGTTTAAAAATGTGCAAACAAATAAAAATTAAAAAGTAAAATGACTTCACTGCATTCTGGATAACACCGGGTAGGCCGAACTAATGTGTGTATATATATATAAAGGGCGAATGAACCCTTTTTCGGGGTCAACAGTCAACTAGCACCGTGTGTGTTTGTGTGTATGTATGTGTGTGTGTGTGTTGGAGTGGAAAGGGCTCCCGTAAGCTGTGGTGAAGGCAACCTTTCTAGGATCAGCAAATCTCTGATTTAAAAAACCATAACGCAGGAGACCAGTACCTGGTCTGCAGTTAAACTTGTTGCTGGCTGTCTTCCTCTTGCTTGTTGCTGGATTTTAACATTTTGAACCGAGAGAGAGACTTAGCTGTTGTACAAAGCTAAGACTCTGTAACATCATCTGTGTATAGATACTCCCTCAAGCATTTGTCTATTAAAATGGTCCTGTGGCGATGGAAGTCATTTTTAGGCTCATGGACTTTAAGTGTCTGAGAGAGTGGCACTCGTCTGACAAGACGTTGCAATCATCATATATATATATATATATAACTTGTAATAAGAAAGATAAAAAAAAATTCAAAAACTATAATTAAGCAAAGTTTTTTTTGTTTTTAACAATGATATATATATATATATATATATATATATATATATATATATATATATATATATATAGTTTGTGGAAGAAAACCCCAGCAGAATGCTTGATTATTGAGGAAAATAAAAGCATAGTATGTATTTATATGTATTACAGAAATTCAGAAAAACATCTGTATCATCAGTTTTAAATCCTAACAAGGAGGACCTATAAAAGATTTCTTTACCAGACTCTCTTCAACCTAAGTCTATAACACACGCACACACATATATTATTATTATTATTATTATTATTATTATTATTATTATTCCATGTCTCTGCATAAAATGTTATGAGGAGATATAATATTTTAAGTATCGATTTTCAGTATTTATTTCAGCAGTGCTCAATACATATGTAGAGCTAGGTAGTTGGCTCTTGCAACTCTTATGAGTAGTAGGAAACATCCTCATTCAACACTTTCTTCATAGTTGCCATTCTGATGCTTATGTCTTGGTAAGCGGTTCATTGTCTTACTAGGTATAACAGTCGAAAATTTTAAATTAATACTAGTTGTATTTTGATTACATATTCTGAATCTAACACTTTTTATTTCATCAAAATATCCCAAACCGTTGAATTTTAACAGATTTTTGTTTAATCTTTTTACACGTGCTGAACTTTGTCATTTTTTCGGCCATTTTGAATCCTAACAGAATGCCATATTTGGAGTCCTATATTTGGTAAAATAATGAAATATAGCAGCTGAAAATCAACAGCCTTATTCAATCTGCATCAGAATAATTGAGGATGCAAATGTTCATACTTCTTCAATAATCCCTACCTGAAACATGCAAGTCATCTTGAACAAATCTGACCGGATAATATGAAAATGACCCAAAGCCCATATTTTGAGCCCCCATAAAACCAAGAACAATAGTCATATCAGCCCGATATTTCAAATACCACGAGGAAGTAATACAATGAATACATTTTCATAATTTGTCAAAATGTGATAAAAACTCCCAAATCCGATTAAATGCGATCCGTAGCAAAATAGCCAGAAAATATATACCTATTCGAATACAAACATAAAAGTTCATATTTAGCTATTTTGGGCGAGGGGGGGGGACTCTTTCTATTTATCACATTTAAAAAGGCTAAAGTTTATTTGTTGGTCAGCTGCACACTGATTGTATAATCTTTTTGTTAAAAATCTTTGTTTTTGTTTCAGATAGGGTTCTTTTCTTTTCATGGCTCTGATCTTCTGGGGGAAATTTCATTTTTCAATTTCTGATATTTCTCCTTGATATTTTTGAGATTTTCTTTCATCTGCTTTATAAAACAGTCTTTTTTTTACTATTGTCTCCTTTGCACTGTTTATTTCATGCCACATTCCCTCCATTTGTACATTTTTCCCCCTGCATATTTCCTCAATTATTTTCAGTTTTTCTTGCAAAGTCAGACACATGTTTTTTGAATCCGTAAAGAGGTTTTAGGATTGTCCGGTTTTAAATTTCTTGCTGTTTTGAATATATATCTATTTCATTTGAATGTTCTTGATTTGCATCATGGCAGTGATTTTATTTTTAGGTTTCTCAAAAAAAGGATTCTGTAGGAAAGTTTCTAACTCCAGTTTTCTTTTTTTCCTTCATCAACCTATTATAGATTATCCACATTCTTTTCAAATGCCCCACTAGATCCTTTTTATTAGAACAACCAGGGCATAATTCATTGAACAAACTGAACAATTGAGTTGGACTGAACAGCTTGTAAAGTTCAAGTGACACGCCATTTGTCACTTCAGCAGGTGAAAGTTTACGCCCAAGCATGGGTTCCAAAACAACACTGTGTGTTAATCCTATTTTCTGACAACTTTCACCTGAAAAGAGAAATGCAATTTTTACTGTGTATTCAATCATACATTTTTTGAGGAACTTCAAATATCCATGCCAAATTTACAGTACTTACCTATGAAGTCTATATTGATGACATTCTTGTAGAATGCTGGATGATCTGTTGTTGAGCAAGCCTGAACTTGCATTAAAATTCTCTCGACTAAGGTTTTCCACTTATCGGTAGGATAAACTGGGAACAATTTTTGAAGCCAGGTTATAGCGGTAGCCTATGATTCCTCATATTTTTCCTTCAAGAAATAAACTTGAAGAATAATTTTATTGGAACATTCCACTTTAGGTAATGACATCCTTCTCCCACGTTCTTTTGCCATGAAACATTGTAAATGGTTTGTACATCATCTTCTCGAAAAACAAAATTAAAAGAAATCCATTATTTCTCACATTCTGTCAAGGTAATACTTGGATAACTGCTCCATCAATTATGCCCTATATTTTCTTATCAGTTTCAATATTTTTATAGTAGCAAGAAATGATCATATGTATACATGCCCCTAATTTACAGAAAAATATCATATATTCATTTAGTACTGCCTTCCGACGTCAGATTGACAAACAATAAGCATGTTATTGTTATTTAATAGAAAAACAAACCAAAAAAGCAATGTTTTATACCCACTGTGCCCCAGAAAATTGCATTGGGGGAGGGAGGTGTCTTTGGTTGAACTCCCTATCGTAAATCTTGATACCCTGCATCACTACAGAACATTATGCTGCTAATAATGTTATAAATCTCTGCAACTGTATTCAGGTGCTAGCCTAAGTAGTATTAAAAAATAGTGTAAGTGGTGTATTGTGTAAATATTTTGATCACAAAAAAATTTTTGAAAAATAATAATAAAAAAAAAAAGTTTGGAAAAGCGGAATATCCATAGTAGGTGAAGAAAATGTTAGTATAGTTATTCATAACACAAATACCGTTTTCAAAAAGAGACAAAATTGAGTTAATCAATGACTGTAAATAAACAGTACAGTAACATGTGAATTCACCATGATGGCAGCTTTCTCGCATAACTGATTTGTGACAAAAATCTTCATTTAACAAAATATACCTGGGAAATATGACATATAATCTTACATAAAATTAATATCAATGTCTTATCGTAATATAACGATAGGACATTAATATTAATTTTATGTAAGATTATATGTCATTTCAGATGAATACTGCGCCAAGAACATACTTTTTCAGGCAACATTTCAACGTAAACAATGATGGCATGCGATGAATAAAACTATTCACGAACGATCGAATATCTTTTTCGTATGACCAATTTAAAACATTCAAAATATACATATATCTTATATAGAATGTGTTAAAATAAAGCTTGACCTATTTTTCGATATATTTCGTTCATAGACGTCATGCTGACGGAGTATTAGTTGGCTGTGCTAGGATAAAAAAATTCAGTTATCAAGATTGACACGTTGATTTTAAATGCACGTGGTGGCTATAATTAAAGTCATTTTCATCGTAAATGCGTTGTAGTTTCGAATTATATTTTATTTTAGTTTTATAGATTATTGAATGATCTTTATATATATATATATATATATATATATATATATATATATATATAATGTGCCATTACTTTATTTTTATTAGATTTTTTAAAATTATTCAATCAAACTTTTCATTTGTATTTTTCATAAACTTCAAATAAATATTTTCGGACAAAACAATATGGAAATAAAACAGAAAATGACAGCTTTCGAATTAACTCATTGGTTCTCATATAAAATACATGCAACCGTGCGAAAATGAAGAAATTTAATAAGGTGTAAAAACAGCTTCCGAAATTTCATTAACAAAATGGCCTGTTATTTAAACTGTAAATGTTACTCACGCATTATCATACACATAAAAATAAATTGCACAGACTTAAAGTACATAGAATAAGCTTTTATTTGATATGCATTTTATTTTGGTTAACATTATAAAAAATAATAATAGAGCGATTTAAAAACGACTTTTTTTTTTACGTTTTGCAAGGATTTTCAGTGGATAGCAGGCTGCTGGTGACATAGCTGATCTTGCTGAGTTTTGATAATGACTAATGGATGAAAACGAAAACAAACTCCTTTGATTTGGCCAGGAGTGTCCTGGACTCTGCAGAGGCGTCAGATCTTTTGAGATTATTTATTTTATATATGCCCTCACAAATATATTTGATAATACAGATATTAGTCTATATAAAGATTGTTAATGTCCCATCCTAGTTACCCTGCCCAAGGATAGACTGATGATCTCTCCTTGTATTGGAGGAGGGCTGCCAGGGGCGGAAGAGAGAGAGACAGTTCAGTACTTCACTTTGAGACAAGTCGCACGCATTTGTACTCTGAATAAACATCTCCCATTTACCACATCATCGTCTGGGCATTATTTATTTCACTTTAACAGAGATGATAGAGTAGTTCTAACAAGGTCAAGGGAGAAAACTTTAAGAAAATTATGCACATGGAAATGAAAGAATTAGGTCTAAGAGTAACCATATTGACTAACATAAAAACAACTGAATTTTAGATGTTACTTAAATGAAAATTCTTACAAGTGATGTTTAAAGGATAATGTCAGTCCATATATATATATATATATATATATATATATATATAAGCGAAATTGTGTCTTAGTGTGTGTGTGTGTGTGCCTTTTTGTGTATGTTCGCCAAAGGCTTTTTTCAACGGGCTTCTCCGACTTAAGAATGGGGTTGTGGCTATTTTTAATTTACCTGACTTTTACGCGCTATTTTCAAGATATTTTTCGATTGCCACGTCTTCGTTACGCTTTTCAGTATAAAAAAGCGAATGACAGAAATTGGCTTGCAGCACAAAATTAGGTCAAACATCACGTGACTTACCTTTTTCGCACCTGCCAATTTCACTTTATAAATGTTAACTTAAGACACTTATCACCTCATGGCCGAGATGGTTATGTCGCAGGGTAATGCTAATAATTAGAGATAACAATGCTAATCAATAGAAATAAAAATGCTAATATATTAAAAATAAGAATGCTAATTAATAAAAATAAAAATGCTAATAATTAAAAATAAATATGCTAATAATTAAAAACAAAAATGCTAATAATTAAAAATAAAAATGCTAATAATTAAAAATAAAAATGCTAATAATAAAAATGCTAATAATTAAAAATAAGAATGCAAATTAATTAAAAATAAACATGCTAATAATTAAAAATAAATATGCTAATAATAAAAAAAAAATGCTAATAATTAAAAATAAAAATGCTAATAATAAAAATAAAAATGCTAATAATTAAACATAAGAATGCTAATTAATTAAACATAAAAATGCTAATAATTAAAAATAAATATGATAATAATCAAAAATAAAAATGCTAATAATTAAAAATACAAATGCTAATAATAAAAATTAAAATGCTAATCAATAGAAAAAAAAATGCTAATAATCAAAAATAAAAATGCTAATAATAAAAATAAAAATGCTTATAATTAGAAATTCAAATGCTAATAATTAAAAATAAAAATGCTAATAATTAAAAATAAAAATGCTAATAATTAGAAATATAAATGCTAATAATTAGAAATAAAAATGCTAATAAATAGAAATAAAAATGCAAAAAATTAGAAAGAACAAGGGTAATAAATACAAAATAAAAATGCTAACAATTAGATCCAAAAATGCTAACAATTAAAAACAAAAATGCTAATAATTAAAAATAAAAATGCTAATAATTAAATACAAAAGTGCTAATAATTAAATACAAAAATGCTAATAAATAAAAACAAAAATGCTTATAATTAAACATAAAAATGGTTATTATAAAAATAAAAATTATAATTAGAAAAAAAGATGTCAATATATAGAAACAAAACTGCTAATAATTAAAAATAAAAATGCTAATAAATAGAAATAAAAATGCTAATGAATAGAAATAAAAATGCTAATAAATAGAAATAAAAATGCTAATAATTAAAAATAAAAATGCTAATAAATAAAAATAAAAATGCTAATAAATAGAAATAAAAATGCTAATGAATAGAAATAAAAATGCTAATAATTAGAAATAAAAATGCTAATAATTAAAAATACACATGCTATCAATAAAAAATACAAATGCTAATCAATAAAAATAAAAATGCTAATAAATAAAAATAAAAATGCTAATAAATAGAAATAAAAATGCTAATAAATAGAAATAAAAATGTTAATTAATAGAAATAAAAATGCTAATAAATAGAAATAAAAATGCTAATAAATAGAAATAAAAATGCTAAAAAATAGAAATAAAAATGTTAATAAATAGAGATAAAAATGCTAATAAATAGAAAAAAAAATGCTAATAAATAAACATAAAAATGCTAATAAATAAAAATAAAAATGCTAATAAATAGAAAACAAATGCTAAAAAATAAAAATAAAAATGCTAATAAATAGAAATAAAAATGCTAATAAATAGAAATAAAAATGCTAATAAATAGAAATAAAATGCTAATAAATAAAAATAAAAATGCTAATAAATAGAAATAAAAATGCTAAAAACTAGAAATACAAATGCTAATAAATAGAAATAAAAATGCTAATACATAGAAATAAAAATGCTAATCAATAGAAATAAAAATGCTAATAAATAGAAATAAAATGCTAATAAATAAAAATAAAAATGCTAATAAATAGAAATAAAAATGCTAAAAACTAGAAATACAAATGCTAATAAATAGAAATAAAAATGCTAATAAATAGAAACAAAAATGCTAATAAATAGAAATAAAAATGCTAATAAAAAGAAATAGAAATGCTAATCAATAAAAATAAAAATGCTAATAAATAAAAATAAAAATGCTAATAAATAAAAATAAAAATGCTAATACATAGAAATAAAAATGGTAATAAATAGAAATATAAATGCTAATCAGTAAAAATAAAAATGCTAATCAATAAAAATAACAATGCTAATCAATAAAAATAAAAATGCTAATAAATAGAAATATAAATGCTAATCAATAAAAATAAAAATGCTAATCAATAAAAATAAAAATGCTAATAAATAAAAATGCTAATCAATAAAAATAAAAATGCTAATAAATAGAAAAACATATGCTAATAAATAGAAATAAAAATATTAATAAAAAAACATGCTAATAAGTAGAAATAAAAATGCTAATAAATAGAAATAAAAATGATAATCAATAAAAATAAAAATGCTAATAAAAATAAAAATGCTAATAAATAGAAATAAAAATGCTAATAAATAGAAATAAAAATGCTAATAATTACAAATAAAAATGCTAATAAATAGAAATTAAAAATGCTAATCAATAAAAATAAAAATGCTAATAAATAGAAATAAAAATGCTAATAAATAGAAATAAAAATGCTAATCAATAAAAATAAAAATGCTAATAAATAAAAATAAAAATGCTAATAAATAGAAAAAAAATGCTTAAAAATAAAAATAAAAATGCTAATAAATAGAAATAAAAATGCTAATAAATAGAAATAAAAATGCTAATAAATAGAAATACAAATGCTAATAAATAAAAATAAAAATGCTAATCAATAAAAATAAAAATGCTAATAAATAAATATAAAAATGCTAATAAATAGAAATAAAAATGCTAATAATTAAAAATAAAAATGCTAATAAATAGAAATAAAAATGCTAATAAATAAAAATAAACATGCTAATAAATAGAAATAAAAATGTAAATAAATAGAAATAAAAATGCTAATAAATAAAAATAAAAATGCTAATTAATAGAAATAAAAATGCTAATCAATACAAATAAAAATGCTAATAAATAGAAATAAAAATGCTAATACATAGAAAAAAAATGCTAATAAATAAAAATAAAAATGCTAATAAATAAAAATACAAATGCTAATAAATATAAATAAAAATGCTAATCAATAAAAATAAAAATGCTAATAAATAAAAATAACAATGCTAATAAATAAAAATAAAAATGCTAATAAATAGAAATCAAAATGCTAATAAATAGAAAAAAAATGCTAAAAAATTAAAATAAAAATGCTAATCAATAGAAATAAAAATGCTAATCAATAGAAATAAAAATGCTAATCAATAGAAATAAAAATGCTAATAAGTAGAAATAAAAATGCTAATAAATAGAAATAAAAATGCTAATAAATAGAAATAAAAATGCTAATAAATAGAAATAAAAATGCTTATAAATAAAAAAAAATGCTAATAAATAAAAAAAATGCTAATAAATAAAAATAAAAATGCTAATAAATAGAAATAAAAATGGTAATAAATATAAATATAAATGCTAATCAATAAAAATAAAAATGCTAATCAATAAAAATAAAAATGCTAATAAATAAAAATGCTAATCAATAAAAATAAAAATGCTAATAAATAGAAAAACATATGCTAATAAATAGAAATCAAAATGCTAATAAAAAAAATGCTAATAAGTAGAAATAAAAATGCTAATAAATAGAAATAAAAATGCTAATAAATAGAAATAAAAATGCTAATAAATAAAAATAAAAATGCTAATAAATAGAAATAGAAATGCTAATCAATAAAAATAAAAATGCTAATAAATGAAAATAAAAATGCTAATAAATAAAAATAAAAATGCTAATAAATAGAAATAAAAATGCTAATAAATAAAAATAAAAATGCTAATAAATAGAAATAAAAATGCTAATAAATAGAAATAGAAATGCTAATCAATAAAAAAAAAAATGCTAATAAATAAAAATAAAAATGCTAATAAATAAAAATAAAAATTGCATAATAAATAGAAATAAACATGCTAATAAATAGAAATAAACATGCTAATAAATAGAAATAAAAATGCTAATAAATAAAAATAAAAATGCTAATACATAGAAAAAAAATGCTAGTAAATAGAAATAAAAATGCTAATAAATAGAAATAAAAATGCTAAGAAATAAAAATAAAAATGCTAATAAATAGAAATAAAAATGCTAATAAATAGAAATAAAAATGCTTATAAATAAAAATAAAAATGCTAATAAATAAAAATAAAAATGCTAATACATAGAAATAAAAATGGTAATAAATATAAATATAAATGCTAATCAGTAAAAATAAAAATGCTAATCAATAAAAATAACAATGCTAATCAATAAAAATAAAAATGCTAATAAATAGAAATATAAATGCTAATCAATAAAAATAAAAATGCTAATCAATAAAAATAAAAATGCTAATAAATAAAAATGCTAATCAATAAAAATAAAAATGCTAATAAATAGAAAAACATATGCTAATAAATAGAAATAAAAATATTAATAAAAAAACATGCTAATAAGTAGAAATAAAAATGCTAATAAATAGAAATAAAAATGATAATCAATAAAAATAAAAATGCTAATAAAAATAAAAATGCTAATAAATAGAAATAAAAATGCTAATAAATAGAAAAAAAATGCTTAAAAATAAAAATAAAAATGCTAATAAATAGAAATAAAAATGCTAATAAATAGAAATACAAATGCTAATAAATAAAAATAAAAATGCTAATCAATAAAAATAAAAATGCTAATAAATAAATATAAAAATGCTAATAAATAGAAATAAAAATGCTAATAATTGAAAATAAAAATGCTAATAAATAGAAATAAAAATGCTAATAAATAAAAATAAAAATGCTAATAAATAGAAATAAAAATGTAAATAAATAGAAATAAAAATGCTAATAAATAGAAATACAAATGCTAATTAATAGAAATAAAAATGCTAATCAATACAAATAAAAATGCTAATAAATAGAAATAAAAATGCTAATACATAGAAAAAAAAATGCTAATAAATAAAAATAAAAATGCTAATAAATAAAAATACAAATGCTAATAAATAGAAATAAAAATGCTAATCAATAAAAATAAAAATGCTAATAAATAAAAATAACAATGCTAATAAATAAAAATAAAAATGCTAATAAATAGAAATCAAAATGCTAATAAATAGAAAAAAAAATGCTAAAAAATTAAAATAAAAATGCTAATCAATAGAAATAAAAATGCTAATCAATAGAAATAAAAATGCTAATAAATAGAAATAAAAATGCTAATAAATAGAAATAAAAATGCTAATAAATAAAAAAAATGCTAATAAATAAAAATAAAAATGCTAATAAATAGAAATAAAAATGTAAATAAATAGAAATATAAATGCTAATCAATAAAAATAAAAATGCTAATCAATAAAAATAAAAATGCTAATAAATAAAAATGCTAATCAATCAAAATAAAAATGCTAATAAATAGAAAAACATATGCTAATAAATAGAAATCAAAATGCTAATAAAAAAAAATGCTAATAAGTAGAAATAAAAATGCTAATAAATAGAAATAAAAATGCTAATAAATAGAAATAAAAATGATAAGAAGTAGAAATAAAAATGATAAGAAGTAGAAATAAAAATGCTAATAAATAGAAATAAAAATGCTAATAAATAGAAATAAAAATGCTAATAAATAAAAAAAAAATGCTAATAAATAAAAAAAAATGCTAATAAAGAAAAATAAAAATGCTAATAAATAGAAATAAAAATGGTAATAAATATAAATATAAATCCTAATCAATAAAAATAAAAATGCTAATCAATAAAAATTAAAATGCTAATAAATAAAAATGCTAATCAATAAAAAAAAATGCTAATAAATAGAATAAAATATGCTAATAAATAGAAATAAAAATGCTAATAAATAAAAATACAAATGCTAAATAAAAATAAAAATGCTAATAAATAGAAATCAAAATGCTAATAAATAGAAATAAAAATGCTAATAAATAAAAAAAAAATGCTAATAAATAAAAAAAAATGCTAATAAATAAAAATAAAAATGCTAATAAATAGAAATAAAAATGGTAATAAATATAAATATAAATGCTAATCAATAAAAATAAAAATGCTAATCAATAAAAATAAAAATGCTAATAAATAAAAATGCTAATCAATACAAAAAAAATGCTAATAAATAGAAAAAAATATGCTAATAAATAGAAATAAAAATGCTAATAAATAAAAATACAAATGCTAAATAAAAATAAAAATGCTAATAAATAGAAATAAAAATGCTAATAAATAGAAATAAAAATGCTAATCAATACAAATAAAAATGCTAATAAATAGAAATAAAAATGCTAATACATAGAAATAAAAATGCTAATAAATAAAAATAAAAATGCTACTAAATAAAAATAAAAATGCTAATAAATAGAAATAAAAATGCTAATCAATAAAAATAAAAATGCTAATCAATAAAAATAAAAATGCTAATAAATAAAAATAACAATGCTAATAAATTAAAATAAAAATGCTAATAAATAGAAATACAAATGCTAATCAATAAAAATAAAAATGCTAATAAAAAGAAAAAAAATGCTAATCAATAAAAATGAAAATACTAATAAATAGAAATAAAAATGCTAATAAATAGAAATAAAAATGCTAAGAATAAAAAAAATGCTAATAAATAAAAATAAAAATGCTAATAAATAGAAATAAAAATGCTAATCAATAGAAATATAAATGCTAATCAATAAAAATAAAAATGCTAATCAATAAAAATAAAAATGCTAATAAATAAAAATGCTAATCAATAAAAATAAAAATGCTAATAAATAAAAATGCTAATCAATAAAAATAAAAATGCTAATAAATAGAAAAACATATGCTAATAAATAGAAATCAAAATGCTAATAAAAAAAAATGCTAATAAGTAGAAATAAAAATGCTAATAAATAGAAATAAAAATTATAATCAATAAAAATAAAAATGCTAATAAATAAAAATAAAAATGCTAATCAATAAAAATAAAAATGCTAATAAATTAAAATAAAAATGATAATCAATAGAAATAAAAATGCTAATAAATAAAAATAAAAATGCTAATAAATAGAAATAAAAATGTTAATAATAACAAATAAAAATGCTAATAAATAAAAATAAAAATGCTAATCAATAAAAATAAAAATGCTAATAAATAGAAATAAAAATGCTAATCAATAAAAATAAAAATGCTAATAAATAGAAATAAAATGCTAATAAATAGAAATAAAAATGCTAATAAATAGAAATAAAAATGCTAATAAATAGAAATACAAATGCTAATAAATAAAAATAAAAATGCTAATCAATAAAAATACAAATGCCAATAAATAAAAATAAAAATGCTAATAAATAGAAATAAAATGCTAATAAATAGAAAAAAATGCTAAAAAATTAAAATAAAAATGCTAATAAATAGAAATAAAAATGCTAATAAATAGAAATAAAAATGCTAATAAATAGAAATAAAAATGCTAATAAATAAAAAAAATGCTAATAAATAAAAATAAAAATGCTAATAAATAGAAATAAAAATGCTAATAAATAGAAATATAAATGCTAATCAATAAAAATAAAAATGCTAATCAATAAAAATGAAAATGCTAATAAATAGAAAAACATATGCTAATAAATAGAAATCAAAATGCTAATAAAAAAATGCTAATAAGTAGAAATAAAAATGCTAATAAATAGAAATAAAAATTATAATCAATAAAAATATAAATGCTAATCAATAAAAATAAAAATGCTAATCAATATAAATAAAAATGCTAATAAATAGAAATAAAAATGCTAATAAATCGAAATAAAAATGATAATCAATAAAAATAAAAATGCTAATAAATAGAAATCAAAATGCTAATAAATAGAAAAAAAAGCTAAAAAATTAAAAAAAAAATGCTAATAAATAGAAATAAAAATGCTAATAAATAGAAATAAAAATGCTAATAAATAAAAAAAATGCTAATAAATAAAAATAAAAATGCTAATAAATAGAAATAAAAATGCTAATAAATAGAAATATAAATGCTAATCAATAAAAATAAAAATGCTAATCAATAAAAATAAAAATGCTAATAAATAAAAATGCTAATCAATCAAAATAAAAATGCTAATAAATAGAAAAACATATGCTAATAAATAGAAATCAAAATGCTAATAAAAAAAAATGCTAATAAGTAGAAATAAAAATGCTAATAAATAGAAATAAACATGCTAATAAATAGAAATAAAAATGCTAAGAAGTAGAAATAAAAATACTAATAAATAGAAATAAAAATGCTAATAAATAGAAATAAAAATGCTAATAAATAAAAAAAAAATGCTAATAAATAAAAAAAAATGCTAATAAATAAAAATAAAAATGCTAATAAATAGAAATAAAAATGGTAATAAATATAAATATAAATGCTAATCAATAAAAATAAAAATGCTAATCAATAAAAATAAAAATGCTAATAAATAAAAATGCTAATCAATACAAAAAAAATGCTAATAAATAGAAAAAAATATGCTAATAAATAGAAATAAAAATGCTAATAAATAAAAATACAAATGCTAAATAAAAATAAAAATGCTAATAAATAGAAATAAAAATGCTAATAAATAGAAATAAAAATGCTAATCAATACAAATAAAAATGCTAATAAATAGAAATAAAAATGCTAATACATAGAAATAAAAATGCTAATAAATAAAAATAAAAATGCTAATAAATAAAAATAAAAATGCTAATAAATAGAAATAAAAATGCTAATCAATAAAAATAAAAATGCTAATCAATAAAAATAAAAATGCTAATAAATAAAAATAACAATGCTAATAAATTAAAATAAAAATGCTAATAAATAGAAATACAAATGCTAATAAATAAAAATAAAAATGCTAATAAAAAGAAAAAAAATGCTAATCAATAAAAATGAAAATACTAATAAATAGAAATAAAAATGCTAATAAATAGAAATAAAAATGCTAAGAATAAAAAAAATGCTAATAAATAAAAATAAAAATGCTAATAAATAGAAATAAAAATGCTAATCAATAGAAATATAAATGCTAATCAATAAAAATAAAAATGCTAATCAATAAAAATAAAAATGCTAATCAATAAAAATAAAAATGCTAATAAATAAAAATGCTAATCAATAAAAATAAAAATGCTAATAAATAAAAATGCTAATCAATAAAAATAAAAATGCTAATAAATAGAAAAACATATGCTAATTAATAGAAATCAAAATGCTAATAAAAAAAAAAATGCTAATAAGTAGAAATAAAAATGCTAATAAATAGAAATAAAAATGATAATCAATAAAAATAAAAATGCTAATAAATAAAAATAAAAATGATAATCAATAAAAATAAAAATGCTAATAAATTAAAATAAAAATGATAATCAATAGAAATAAAAATGCTAATAAATAAAAATAAAAATGCTAATAAATAGAAATAAAAATGTTAATAATAACAAATAAAAATGCTAATAAATAGAAATTAAAATGCTAATCAATAAAAATAAAAATGCTAATAAATAGAAATAAAAATGCTAATCAATAAAAATAAAAATGCTAATAAATAGAAATCAAAATGCTAATAAATAGAAATAAAAATGCTAATAAATAGAAATAAAAATGCTAATAAATAGAAATACAAATGCTAATAAATAAAAATAAAAATGCTAATCAATAAAAATAAAAATGCCAATAAATAAAAATAAACATGCTAATAAATAGAAATCAAAATGCTAATAAATAGAAAAAAAATGCTAAAAAATTAAAATAAAAATGCTAATAAATAGAAATAAAAATGCTAATAAATAGAAATAAAAATGCTAATAAATAGAAATAAAAATGCTAATAAATAGAAATAAAAATGCTAATAAATAAAAAAAATGCTAATAAATAAAAATAAAAATGCTAATAAATAGAAATAAAAATGCTAATAAATAAAAAAAATGCTAATAAATAAAAATAAAAATGCTAATAAATAGAAATAAAAATGCTAATAAATAGAAATATAAATGCTAATCAATAAAAATAAAAATGCTAATCAATAAAAATAAAAATGCTAATAAATAGAAAAACATATGCTAATAAATAGTAATCAAAATGCTAATAAAAAAAAATGCTAATAAGTAGAAATAAAAATGCTAATAAATAGAAATAAAAATTATAATCAATAAAAATATAAATGCTAATCAATAAAAATAAAAATGCTAATCAATATAAATAAAAATGCTAATAAATAGAAATAAAAATGCTAATAAATCGAAATAAAAATGCTAATAAATCGAAATAAAAATGCTTATCAATAAAAATAAAAATGCTTATCAATAAAAATAAAAATGCTAATCAATAGAAATAAAAATGATAATCAATAAAAATAAAAATGCTAATAAGTAAAAATAAAAATGCTAATAAATAGAAATAAAAATGCTAATAAATAGAAATATAAATGCTAATCAATAAAAATAAAAATGCTAATCAATAAAAATAAAAAGGCTAATAAATAAAAATGCTAATCAATAAAAATAAAAATGCTAATAAATAGAAAAACATATGCTAATAAATAGAAATCAAAATGCTAATAAAAAAAAATGTTAATAAGTAGAAATAAAAATGCTAATAAATAGAAATAAAAATGATAATCAATACAAAAAAAAATTCTAATAAAAATAAAAATGCTAATAAATAGAAATAAAAATGCTAATAAATAGAAATAAAAATGTTAATAATAACAAATAAAAATGCTAATAAATAGAAATTAAAATGCTAATCAATAAAAATAAAAATGCTAATAAATAGAAATAAAAATGCTAATCAATAAAAATAAAAATGCTAATAAATAAAAATCAAAATGCTAATAAATAGAAAAAAAATGCTTAAAAATAAAAATAAAAATGCTAATAAATAGAAATCAAAATGCTAATAAATAGAAATAAAAATGCTAATAAATAGAAATAAAAATGCTAATAAATAGAAATACAAATGCTAATAAATAAAAATAAAAATGCTAATCAATAAAAATAAAAATGCCAATAAATAAAAATAAAAATGCTAATAAATAGAAATAAAATGCTAATAAATAGAAAAAAAAAATGCTAAAAAATAAAAATAAAAATGCTAATAAATAGAAATAAAAATGCTAATAAATAGAAATAAAAATGCTAATAAATAGAAATAAAAATGCTAATAAATAAAAATAAAAATGCTAATCAATAAAAATAAAAATGCTAATAAATAGAAATAAAAATGCTAATAAATAGAAATATAAATGCTAATCAATAAAAATAAAAATGCTAATCAATAAAAATAAAAATGCTAATAAATAAAAATGCTAATCAATAAAAATAAAAATGCTAATAAATAGAAAAACATATGCTAATAAATAGAAATCAAAATGCTAATAAAAAAAAAATGCTAATAAGTAGAAATAAAAATGCTAATAAATAGAAATAAAAATGCTAATAAATAGAAATAAAAATGCTAAGAAGTAGAAATAAAAATGCTAATAAATAGAAATAAAAATGCTAATAAATAGAAATAAAAATGCTAATAAATAGAAATACAAATGCTAATAAATAAAAATAAAAATGCTAATCAATAAAAATAAAAATGCTAATAAATAAATATAAAAATGCTAATAAATAGAAATAAAAATGCTAATAAATAAAAATAAAAATGCTAATAAATAGAAATAAAAATGCTAATAAATAAAAATAAAAATGCTAATAAATAAAAATAAAAATGCTAATAAATAGAAATAAAAATGCTAATAAATAGAAATAAAAATGCCAATAAATAGAAATCAAAATGCTAATTAATACAAATAAAAATGCTAATAAATAGAAATAAAAATGCTAATCAATAAAAATAAAAATGCTGATAAATAGAAATAAAAATGCTAATAAATAGAAATAAAAATGCTAATAAATAGAAATAAATATGCTAATAAATAGAAATAAAAATGCTAATAAATAAAAATAAAAATGCTAATAAATAGAAATAAAAATGCTAATCAATAAAAATATAAATGCTAATAAATAAAAATAACAATGCTAATAAATTAAAATAAAAATGCTAATAAATAGAAATACAAATGCTAATAAATAAAAATAAAAATGCTAATAAAAAGAAAAAAAATTCTAATCAATAAAAATGAAAATACTAATAAATAGAAATAAAAATGCTAATAAATAGAAATAAAAATGCTAATCAATAAAAGTAAAAATGCTAATAAATAAAAATAAAAATGCTAATAAATAGATATAAAAATTATAATCAATAAAAACAAAAATGCTAATAAATAGAAATAAAATTGCTAATCAATAAAAATAAAAATGCTAATAAATAGACAGAAAAATGCTAATAAATAGAAATAAAAATGCTAATCAATAAAAATAAAAATGCTAATAAATAAAAATAAAAATGCTAATAAATAGAAATAAAAATGCTAATAAATAGAAAAAAAATGCTAAAAAATTAAAATAAAAATGCTAATAAATAGAAATACAAATGCTAATAAATAGAAATAAAAATGCTAATAAATAGAAATAAAAATGCTAAGAATAAAAAAAATGCTAATAAATAAAAAAAAAAATGCTAATAAATAGAAATAAAAATGCTAATAAATAAAAATAAAAATGCTAATAAATAAAAATAAAAATGCTAATAAATAGAAATAAAAATGCTAATAAATAGAAATAAAAATGCCAATAAATAGAAATCAAAATGCTAATTAATACAAATAAAAATGCTAATAAATAGAAATAAAAATGCTAATAAATAAAAATAAAAATGCAAATAAATAGATATAAAAATGCTAATGAATAGAAAAAAAATGCTAAAAAATAAAAATAAAAATGCGGATAAATAGAAATAAAAATGCTAATAAATAGAAATAAAAATGCTAAAAAAAAGAAATAAAAATGCTAATAAATAGAAATAAAAATGCTAATAAATAAAAATAAACATGCTAATAAATAGAAATAAACATGCTAATAAATAGAAATAAAAATGCTAATCAATAAAAAAAAAATGCTATTAAATAGAAATAAAAATGCTAATAAATAGAAATAAAAATGCTAATCAATAAAAATAAAAATGCTAATAAATAGAAATAAAAATGCTAATAAATAAAAATAAAAATGCTAATAAATAGAAATAAAAATGCTAATAAATAAAAATAAAAATGCTAATAAATAGAAATAAAAATGTTAATAAATAGAAATAAAAATGCTAATAAATAGAAATAAAAATGCTAATAAATAGAAATCAAAATGCTAATAAATAGAAAAAAAAAATGCTAAAAAATAAAAATAAAAATGCTAATAAATAGAAATAAAAATGCTAATAAATAGAAATAAAAATGCTATTAAATAGAAATAAAAATGCTAATAAATAAAAATAAAAATGCTAATAAATAGAAATAAAAATGATAATAAATAGAAATTAAAATGCTAATAAATAAAAAAATGCTAATAAATAGAAATAAAAATGCTAATAAATAGAAATAAAAATGCTAATAAATAGAAATATAAATGCTAATCAATAAAAATAAAAATGCTAATCAATAAAAATAACAATGCTAATAAATAAAAATGCTAATCAATAAAAATAAAAATGCTAATAAATAGAAAAACATATGCTAATAAATAGAAATCAAAATGCTAATAAAAAAAATGCTAATAAGTAGAAATAAAAATGCTAATAAATAGAAATAAAAATGCTAATAAATAGAAATAAAAATTCTAAGAAGTAGAAATAAAAATGCTAATAAATAGAAATAAAAATGCTAATAAATGGAAATAAAAATGCTAATAAATTAAAAAAAAATGCTAATAAATAAAAAAAAATGCTAATAAATAAAAATAAAAATGCTAACAAATAGAAATAAAAATGGTAATAAATATAAATATAAATGCTAATCAATAAAAATAAAAATTCTAATAAATAAAAATAAAAATGCTAATAAATAAAAATAAAAATGCTAACAAATAGAAATCAAAATGCTAATAAATAGAAAATAATATGCTAATAAATAGAAATAAAAATGCTAATACATAGAAATATAAATGCTAATAAATAGAAATAAAAATGCTAATCAATACAAATAAAAATGCTAATAAATAGAAATAAAAATGCTAATACATAGAAATAAAAATGTTAATAAATAAAAATAAAAATGCTAATAAATAAAAATAAAAATGCTAATAAATAGAAATAAAAATGCTAATAAATAAAAATAAAAATGCTAATAAATAAAAATAACAATGCTAATAAATTAAAATAAAAATGCTAATAAATAGAAATACAAATGCTAATAAATAAAAATAAAAATGCTGAAAAATAGAAATAAAAATGTTAATAAATAGAAATAAAAATGCCAATCAATAAAAATAAAAATGCTAATAAATAGAAAAAAAAAATGCTAAAAAATAAAAATAAAAATGCTAATAAATAGAAATAAAAATGCTAATAAATAGAAATAAAAATGCTAATAAATAGAAATAAAAATGCTAATAAATAAAAATAAAAATGCTAATCAATAAAAATAAAAATGCTAATAAATAGAAATATAAATGCTAATCAATAAAAATAAAAATGCTAATCAATAAAAATAAAAATGCTAATAAATAAAAATGCTAATCAATAAAAATAAAAATGCTAATAAATAGAAAAACATATGCTAATAAATAGAAATCAAAATGCTAATAAAAAAAAAATGCTAATAAGTAGAAATAAAAATGCTAATAAATAGAAATAAAAATGCTAATAAATAGAAATAAAAATGCTAAGAAGTAGAAATAAAAATGCTAATAAATAGAAATAAAAATGCTAATAAATAGAAATAAAAATGCTAATAAATAGAAATACAAATGCTAATAAATAAAAATAAAAATGCTAATCAATAAAAATAAAAATGCTAATAAATAAATATAAAAATGCTAATAAATAGAAATAAAAATGCTAATAAATAAAAATAAAAATGCTAATAAATAGAAATAAAAATGCTAATAAATAAAAATAAAAATGCTAATAAATAAAAATAAAAATGCTAATAAATAGAAATAAAAATGCTAATAAATAGAAATAAAAATGCCAATAAATAGAAATCAAAATGCTAATTAATACAAATAAAAATGCTAATAAATAGAAATAAAAATGCTAATCAATAAAAATAAAAATGCTGATAAATAGAAATAAAAATGCTAATAAAAAGAAATAAAAATGCTAATAAATAGAAATAAATATGCTAATAAATAGAAATAAAAATGCTAATAAATAAAAATAAAAATGCTAATAAATAGAAATAAAAATGCTAATCAATAAAAATATAAATGCTAATAAATAAAAATAACAATGCTAATAAATTAAAATAAAAATGCTAATAAATAGAAATACAAATGCTAATAAATAAAAATAAAAATGCTAATAAAAAGAAAAAAAATTCTAATCAATAAAAATGAAAATACTAATAAATAGAAATAAAAATGCTAATAAATAGAAATAAAAATGCTAATCAATAAAAGTAAAAATGCTAATAAATAAAAATAAAAATGCTAATAAATAGAAATAAAAATTATAATCAATAAAAACAAAAATGCTAATAAATAGAAATAAAATTGCTAATCAATAAAAATAAAAATGCTAATAAATAGACAGAAAAATGCTAATAAATAGAAATAAAAATGCTAATCAATAAAAATAAAAATGCTAATAAATAAAAATAAAAATGCTAATAAATAGAAATAAAAATGCTAATAAATAGAAAAAAATGCTAAAAAATTAAAATAAAAATGCTAATAAATAGAAATACAAATGCTAATAAATAGAAATAAAAATGCTAATAAATAGAAATAAAAATGCTAAGAATAAAAAAAATGCTAATAAATAAAAATAAAAATGCTAATAAATAGAAATAAAAATGCTAATAAATAAAAATAAAAATGCTAATAAATAAAAATAAAAATGCTAATAAATAGAAATAAAAATACTAATAAATAGAAATAAAAATGCCAATAAATAGAAATCAAAATGCTAATTAATACAAATAAAAATGCTAATAAATAGAAATAAAAATGCTAATAAATAAAAATAAAAATGCAAATAAATAGATATAAACATGCTAATGAATAGAAAAAAAATGCTAAAAAATAAAAATAAAAATGCTGATAAATAGAAATAAAAATGCTAATAAATAGAAATAAAAATGCTAATAAATAGAAATAAAAATGCTAATAAATAGAAATAAAAATGCTAATAAATAGAAATAAACATGCTAATAAATAGAAATAAACATGCTAATAAATAGAAATAAAAATGCTAATCAATAAAAAAAAATGCTAATAAATAGAAATAAAAATGCTAATAAATAGAAATAAAAATGCTAATCAATAAAAATAAAAATGCTAATAAATAGAAATAAAAATGCTAATAAATAAAAATAAAAATGCTAATTAATAGAAATAAAAATGCTAATAAATAGAAATAAAAATGCTAATAAATAGAAATAAAAATGTTAATAAATAGAAATAAAAATGCTAATAAATAGAAATAAAAATGCTAATAAATAGAAATCAAAATGCTAATAAATAGAAAAAAAAATGCTAAAAAATTAAAATAAAAATGCTAATAAATAGAAATAAAAATGCTAATAAATAGAAATAAAAATGCTAATAAATAGAAAAAAAAAATGCTAAAAAATTAAAATAAAAATGCTAATAAATAGAAATAAAAATGCTAATAAATAAAAATAAAAATGCTAATAAATAGAAATAAAAATGATAATAAATAGAAATTAAAATGCTAATAAATAAAAAAATGCTAATAAATAGAAATAAAAATGCTAATAAATAGAAATAAAAATGCTAATAAATAGAAATATAAATGCTAATCAATAAAAATAAAAATGCTAATCAATAAAAATAAAAATGCTAATAAATAAAAATGCTAATCAATAAAAATAAAAATGCTAATAAATAGAAAAACATATGCTAATAAATAGAAATCAAAATGCTAATAAAAAAAATGCTAATAAGTAGAAATAAAAATGCTAATAAATAGAAATAAAAATGCTAATAAGTAGAAATAAAAATTCTAAGAAGTAGAAATAAAAATGCTAATAAATAGAAATAAAAATGCTAATAAATGGAAATAAAAATGCTAATAAATTAAAAAAAAATGCTAATAAATAAAAAAAAATGCTAATAAATAAAAATAAAAATGCTAACAAATAGAAATAAAAATGGTAATAAATATAAATATAAATGCTAATCAATAAAAATAAAAATGCTAATAAATAAAAATAAAAATGCTAATAAATAAAAATAAAAATGCTAACAAATAGAAATCAAAATGCTAATAAATAGAAAATAATATGCTAATAAATAGAAATAAAAATGCTAATACATAGAAATATAAATGCTAATAAATAGAAATAAAAATGCTAATCAATACAAATAAAAATGCTAATAAATAGAAATAAAAATGCTAATACATAGAAATAAAAATGCTAATAAATAAAAATAAAAATGCTAATAAATAAAAATAAAAATGCTAATAAATAGAAATAAAAATGCTAATCAATAAAAATAAAAATGCTAATAAATAAAAATAACAATGCTAATAAATTAAAATAAAAATGCTAATAAATAGAAATACAAATGCTAATAAATAAAAATAAAAATGCTGAAAAATAGAAATAAAAATGTTAATAAATAGAAATAAAAATGCCAATCAATAAAAATAAAAATGCTAATAAATAAAAATAAAAATGCTAATAAATAGAAATAAAAATGATAATCAATAAAAAACCAAATACTAATAAATAGAAATAAAAATGCTAATCAATAAAAATAAAAATGCTAATAAATAGAAAGAAAAATGCTAATATATAGAAATAAAAATGCTAATCAATAAAAATAAAAATGCTAATAAATAAAAAAAAAAATGCTTATAAATAGAAAAAAAAATGCTAATAAATAAAAAAAATGCTAATAAAGAAAAATAAAAATGCTAATAAATAGAAATAAAAATGCTAATCAATAAAAATAAAAATGCTAATAAATACAAATGCTAATCAATAAAAATAAAAATGCTAATAAATAGAAAAACATATGCTAATAAATAGAAATCAAAATGCTAATAAAAAAAAATGCTAATAAATAGAAATAAAAATGATAATCAAAAAAAATAAAAATGCTAATAAATAAAAATAAAAATGCTAATCAATAAAAATAAAAATGCTAATAAATTAAAATAAAAATGATAATCAATAGAAATAAAAATGCTAATACATAGAAATAAAAATGCTAATACATAGAAATAAAAATGCTAATAAATAAAAATAAAAATGCTAATAAATATAAATAAAAATGATAATCAATAAAAATAAAAATGCTAATAAATAGAAATAAAAATGTTAATAAATAGAAATAAAAATGCTAATAAATAGAAATAAAAATGCTAATAAATTAAAAAAAAATGCTAATAAATAAAAAAAAATGCTAATAAATAAAAATAAAAATGCTAACAAATAGAAATAAAAATGGTAATAAATATAAATATAAATGCTAATCAATAAAAATAAAAATGCTAATAAATAAAAATAAAAATGCTAATAAATAAAAATAAAAATGCTAACAAATAGAAATCAAAATGCTAATAAATAGAAAATAATATGCTAATAAATAGAAATAAAAATGCTAATACATAGAAATATAAATGCTAATAAATAGAAATAAAAATGCTAATCAATACAAATAAAAATGCTAATAAATAGAAATAAAAATGCTAATACATAGAAATAAACATGCTAATAAATAAAAATAAAAATGCTAATAAATAGAAATAAAAATGATAATCAATAAAAATAAAAATGCTAATAAATTAAAATAAAAATGATAATCAATAGAAATAAAAATGCTAATCAATAAAAATAAAAATGCTAATAAATAGAAATAAAAATGCTAATCAATAAATATAAAAATGCTAATAAATAGAAATCGAAATGCTAATAAATAGAAATAAAAATGCTAATAAATAGAAATAAAAATGCTAATAAATAGAAATACAAATGCTAATAAATAAAAATAAAAATGCTAATCAATAAAAATAAAAATGCCAATAAATAAAAATAAAAATGCTAATAAATAGAAATCAAAATGCTAATAAATAGAAAAAAAATGCTAAAAAATTAAAATAAAAATGCTAATAAATAGAAATAAAAATGCTAATAAATAGAAATAAAAATGCTAATAAATAGAAATAAAAATGCTAATAAATAAAAAAAATGCTAATAAATAAAAATAAAAATGCTAATAAATAGAAATAAAAATGCTAATAAATAGAAATATAAATGCTAATCAATAAAAATAAAAATGCTAATCAATAAAAATAAAAATGCTAATAAATAGAAAAACATATGCTAATAAATAGTAATCAAAATGCTAATAAAAAAAATGCTAATAAGTAGAAATAAAAATGCTAATAAATAGAAATAAAAATTATAATCAATAAAAATATAAATGCTAATCAATAAAAATAAAAATTCTAATCAATATAAATAAAAATGCTAATAAATAGAAATAAAAATGCTAATAAATCGAAATAAAAATGCTAATAAATAGAAATAAAAATGCTAATCAATAGAAATAAAAATGATAATCAATAAAAATAAAAATGCTAATAAGTAAAAATAAAAATGCTAATAAATAGAAATAAAAATGCTAATAAATAGAAATATAAATGCTAATCAATAAAAATAAAAATGCTAATCAATAAAAATAAAAATGCTAATAAATAAAAATGCTAATCAATAAAAATAAAAATGCTAATAAATAGAAAAACATATGCTAATAAATAGAAATCAAAATGCTAATAAAAAAAAATGTTAAGAAGTAGAAATAAAAATGCTAATAAATAGAAATAAAAATGATAATCAATACAAAAAAAAAATTCTAATAAAAATAAAAATGCTAATAAATAGAAATAAAAATGCTAATAAATAGAAATAAAAATGTTAATAATAACAAATAAAAATGCTAATAAATAGAAATTAAAATGCTAATCAATAAAAATAAAAATGCTAATAAATAGAAATAAAAATGCTAATCAATAAAAATAAAAATGCTAATAAATCAAAATCAAAATGCTAATAAATAGAAAAAAAATGCTTAAAAATAAAAATAAAAATGCTAATAAATAGAAATCAAAATGCTAATAAATAGAAATAAAAATGCTAATAAATAGAAATAAAAATGCTAATAAATAGAAATACAAATGCTAATAAATAAAAATAAAAATGCTAATCAATAAAAATAAAAATGCCAATAAATAAAAATAAAAATGCTAATAAATAGAAATCAAAATGCTAATAAATAGAAAAAAAAATGCTAAAAAATAAAAATAAAAATGCTAATAAATAGAAATAAAAATGCTAATAAATAGAAATAAAAATGCTAATAAATAGAAATAAAAATGCTAAGAATAAAAAAAATGCTAATAAATAAAAATAAAAATGCTAATAAATAGAAATAAAAATGCTAATAAATAGAAATATAAATGCTAATCAATAAAAATAAAAATGCTAATCAATAAAAATAAAAATGCTACACAATAAAAATAAAAATGCTAATAAATAAAAATGCTAATCAATAAAAATAAAAATGCTAATAAATAAAAATGCTAATAAATAGAAATAAAAATGCTAATAAATAGAAATAAAAATGCTAATAAATAGAAATACAAATGCTAATAAATAAAAATAAAAATGCTAATCAATAAAAATAAAAATGCCAATAAATAAAAATAAAAATGCTAATAAATAGAAATCAAAATGCTAATAAATAGAAAAAAAATGCTAAAAAATTAAAATAAAAATGCTAATAAATAGAAATAAAAATGCTAATAAATAGAAATAAAAATGCTAATAAATAGAAATAAAAATGCTAATAAATAAAAAAAATGCTAATAAATAAAAATAAAAATGCTAATAAATAGAAATAAAAATGCTAATAAATAGAAATATAAATGCTAATCAATAAAAATAAAAATGCTTATCAATAAAAATAAAAATGCTAATAAATAGAAAAACATATGCTAATAAATAGTAATCAAAATGCTAATAAAAAAAAATGCTAATAAGTAGAAATAAAAATGCTAATAAATAGAAATAAAAATTATAATCAATAAAAATATAAATGCTAATCAATAAAAATAAAAATGCTAATCAATATAAATAAAAATGCGAATAAATAGAAATAAAAATGCTAATAAATCGAAATAAAAATGCTAATAAATAGAAATAAAAATGCTAATCAATAGAAATAAAAATGATAATCAATAAAAATAAAAATGCTAATAAGTAAAAATAAAAATGCTAATAAATAGAAATAAAAATGCTAATAAATAGAAATATAAATGCTAATCAATAAAAATAAAAATGCTAATCAATAAAAATAAAAATGCTAATAAATAAAAATGCTAATCAATAAAAATAAAAATGCTAATAAATAGAAAAACATATGCTAATAAATAGAAATCAAAATGCTAATAAAAAAAATGTTAAGAAGTAGAAATAAAAATGCTAATAAATAGAAATAAAAATGATAATCAATACAAAAAAAATTCTAATAAAAATAAAAATGCTAATAAATAGAAATAAAAATGCTAATAAATAGAAATAAAAATGTTAATAATAACAAATAAAAATGCTAATAAATAGAAATTAAAATGCTAATCAATAAAAATAAAAATGCTAATAAATAGAAATAAAAATGCTAATCAATAAAAATAAAAATGCTAATAAATCAAAATCAAAATGCTAATAAATAGAAAAAAAATGCTTAAAAATAAAAATAAAAATGCTAATAAATAGAAATCAAAATGCTAATAAATAGAAATAAAAATGCTAATAAATAGAAATAAAAATGCTAATAAATAGAAATACAAATGCTAATAAATAAAAATAAAAATGCTAATCAATAAAAATAAAAATGCCAATAAATAAAAATAAAAATGCTAATAAATAGAAATCAAAATGCTAATAAATAGAAAAAAAAATTCTAAAAAATAAAAATAAAAATGCTAATAAATAGAAATAAAAATGCTAATAAATAGAAATAAAAATGCTAATAAATAGAAATAAAAATGCTAAGAATAAAAAAAATGCTAATAAATAAAAATAAAAATGCTAATAAATAGAAATAAAAATGCTAATAAATAGAAATATAAATGCTAATCAATAAAAATAAAAATGCTAATCAATAAAAATAAAAATGCTACACAATAAAAATAAAAATGCTAATAAATAAAAATGCTAATCAATAAAAATAAAAATGCTAATAAATAAAAATGCTAATCAATAAAAATAAAAATGCTAATAAATAGAAAAACATATGCTAATAAATAGAAATCAAAATGCTAATAAAAAAAAATGCTAATAAGTAGAAATAAAAATGCTAATAAATAGAAATAAAAATTATAATCAATAAAAATAAAAATGCTAATAAATAAAAATAAAAATGCTAATCAATAAAAATAAAAATGCTAATAAATTAAAATAAAAATGATAATCAATAGAAATAAAAATGCTAATAAATAAAAATAAAAATGCTAATAAATAGAAATAAAAATGTTAATAATAACAAATAAAAATGCTAATAAATAGAAATTAAAATGCTAATCAATAAAAATAAAAATGCTAATAAATAGAAATAAAAATGCTAATCAATAAAAATAAAAATGCTAATAAATAGAAATCAAAATGCTAATAAATAGAAATAAAAATGCTAATAAATAGAAATAAAAATGCTAATAAATAGAAATACAAATGCTAATAAATAAAAATAAAAATGCTAATAAATAGAAATAAAATGCTAATAAATAGAAAAAAAATGCTAAAAAATTTAAATAAAAATGCTAATAAATAGAAATAAAAATGCTAATAAATAGAAATAAAAATGCTAATAAATAAAAAAAATGCTAATAAATAAAAATAAAAATGCTAATAAATAGAAATAAAAATGCTAATAAATAGAAATATAAATGCTAATCAATAAAAATAAAAATGCTAATCAATAAAAATAAAAATGCTAATAAATAGAAAAACATATGCTAATAAATAGAAATCAAAATGCTAATAAAAAATGCTAATAAGTAGAAATAAAAATGCTAATAAATAGAAATAAAAATTATAATCAATAAAAATATAAATGCTAATCAATAAAAATAAAAATGCTAATCAATATAAATAAAAATGCTAATAAATAGAAATAAAAATGCTAATAAATCGAAATAAAAATGATAATCAATAAAAATAAAAATGCTAATAAATAGAAATCAAAATGCTAATAAATAGAAAAAAAAGCTAAAAAATTAAAATAAAAATGCTAATAAATAGAAATAAAAATGCTAATAAATAGAAATAAAAATGCTAATAAATAGAAATAAAAATGCTAATAAATAAAAAAAATGCTAATAAATAAAAATAAAAATGCTAATAAATAGAAATAAAAATGCTAATAAATAGAAATATAAATGCTAATCAATAAAAATAAAAATGCTAATCAATAAAAATAAAAATGCTAATAAATAAAAATGCTAATCAATCAAAATAAAAATGCTAATAAATAGAAAAACATATGCTAATAAATAGAAATCAAAATGCTAATAAAAAAAAATGCTAATAAGTAGAAATAAAAATGCTAATAAATAGAAATAAAAATGCTAATAAATAGAAATAAAAATGCTAAGAAGTAGAAATAAAAATACTAATAAATAGAAATAAAAATGCTAATAAATAGAAATAAAAATGCTAATAAATAAAAAAAAAATGCTAATAAATAAAAAAAAATGCTAATAAATAAAAATAAAAATGCTAATAAATAGAAATAAAAATGGTAATAAATATAAATATAAATGCTAATCAATAAAAATAAAAATGCTAATCAATAAAAATAAAAATGCTAATAAATAAAAATGCTAATCAATACAAAAAAAATGCTAATAAATAGAAAAAAATATGCTAATAAATAGAAATAAAAATGCTTATAAATAAAAATACAAATGCTAAATAAAAATAAAAATGCTAATAAATAGAAATAAAAATGCTAATAAATAGAAATAAAAATGCTAATCAATACAAATAAAAATGCTAATAAATAGAAATAAAAATGCTAATACATAGAAATAAAAATGCTAATAAATAAAAATAAAAATGCTAATAAATAAAAATAAAAATGCTAATAAATAGAAATAAAAATGCTAATCAATAAAAATAAAAATGCTAATCAATAAAAATAAAAATGCTAATAAATAAAAATAACAATGCTAATAAATTAAAATAAAAATGCTAATAAATAGAAATACAAATGCTTATAAATAAAAATAAAAATGCTAATAAAAAGAAAAAAAAATGCTAATCAATAAAAATGAAAATACTAATAAATAGAAATAAAAATGCTAATAAATAGAAATAAAAATGCTAAGAATAAAAAAAATGCTAATAAATAAAAATAAAAATGCTAATAAATAGAAATAAAAATGCTAATCAATAGAAATATAAATGCTAATCAATAAAAATAAAAATGCTAATCAATAAAAATAAAAATGCTAATCAATAAAAATAAAAATGCTAATAAATAAAAATGCTAATCAATAAAAATAAAAATGCTAATAAATAAAAATGCTAATCAATAAAAATAAAAATGCTAATAAATAGAAAAACATATGCTAATAAATAGAAATCAAAATGCTAATAAAAAAAAATGCTAATAAGTAGAAATAAAAATGCTAATAAATAGAAATAAAAATTATAATCAATAAAAATAAAAATGCTAATAAATAAAAATAAAAATGCTAATCAATAAAAATAAAAATGCTAATAAATTAAAATAAAAATGATAATCAATAGAAATAAAAATGCTAATAAATAAAAATAAAAATGCTAATAAATAGAAATAAAAATGTTAATAATAACAAATAAAAATGCTAATAAATAGAAATTAAAATGCTAATCAATAAAAATAAAAATGCTAATAAATAGAAATAAAAATGCTAATCAATAAAAATAAAAATGCTAATAAATAGAAATAAAATGCTAATAAATAGAAATAAAAATGCTAATAAATAGAAATAAAAATGCTAATAAATAGAAATACAAATGCTAATAAATAAAAATAAAAATGCTAATCAATAAAAATACAAATGCCAATAAATAAAAATAAAAATGCTAATAAATAGAAATAAAATGCTAATAAATAGAAAAAAAATGCTAAAAAATTAAAATAAAAATGCTAATAAATAGAAATAAAAATGCTAATAAATAGAAATAAAAATGCTAATAAATAAAAAAAATGCTAATAAATAAAAATAAAAATGCTAATAAATAGAAATAAAAATGCTAATAAATAGAAATATAAATGCTAATCAATAAAAATAAAAATGCTAATCAATAAAAATAAAAATGCTAATAAATAGAAAAACATATGCTAATAAATAGAAATCAAAATGCTAATAAAAAATGCTAATAAGTAGAAATAAAAATGCTAATAAATAGAAATAAAAATTATAATCAATAAAAATATAAATGCTAATCAATAAAAATAAAAATGCTAATCAATATAAATAAAAATGCTAATAAATAGAAATAAAAATGCTAATAAATCGAAATAAAAATGATAATCAATAAAAATAAAAATGCTAATAAATAGAAATCAAAATGCTAATAAATAGAAAAAAAAGCTAAAAAATTAAAATAAAAATGCTAATAAATAGAAATAAAAATGCTAATAAATAGAAATAAAAATGCTAATAAATAGAAATAAAAATGCTAATAAATAAAAAAAATGCTAATAAATAAAAATAAAAATGCTAATAAATAGAAATAAAAATGCTAATAAATAGAAATATAAATGCTAATCAATAAAAATAAAAATGCTAATCAATAAAAATAAAAATGCTAATAAATAAAAATGCTAATCAATCAAAATAAAAATGCTAATAAATAGAAAAACATATGCTAATAAATAGAAATCAAAATGCTAATAAAAAAAAATGCTAATAAGTAGAAATAAAAATGCTAATAAATAGAAATAAAAATGCTAATAAATAGAAATAAAAATGCTAAGAAGTAGAAATAAAAATACTAATAAATAGAAATAAAAATGCTAATAAATAGAAATAAAAATGCTAATAAATAAAAAAAAAATGCTAATAAATAAAAAAAAATGCTAATAAATAAAAATAAAAATGCTAATAAATAGAAATAAAAATGGTAATAAATATAAATATAAATGCTAATCAATAAAAATAAAAATGCTAATCAATAAAAATAAAAATGCTAATAAATAAAAATGCTAATCAATACAAAAAAAATGCTAATAAATAGAAAAAAATATGCTAATAAATAGAAATAAAAATGCTTATAAATAAAAATACAAATGCTAAATAAAAATAAAAATGCTAATAAATAGAAATAAAAATGCTAATAAATAGAAATAAAAATGCTAATCAATACAAATAAAAATGCTAATAAATAGAAATAAAAATGCTAATACATAGAAATAAAAATGCTAATAAATAAAAATAAAAATGCTAATAAATAAAAATAAAAATGCTAATAAATAGAAATAAAAATGCTAATCAATAAAAATAAAAATGCTAATCAATAAAAATAAAAATGCTAATAAATAAAAATAACAATGCTAATAAATTAAAATAAAAATGCTAATAAATAGAAATACAAATGCTTATAAATAAAAATAAAAATGCTAATAAAAAGAAAAAAAAATGCTAATCAATAAAAATGAAAATACTAATAAATAGAAATAAAAATGCTAATAAATAGAAATAAAAATGCTAAGAATAAAAAAAATGCTAATAAATAAAAATAAAAATGCTAATAAATAGAAATAAAAATGCTAATCAATAGAAATATAAATGCTAATCAATAAAAATAAAAATGCTAATCAATAAAAATAAAAATGCTAATCAATAAAAATAAAAATGCTAATAAATAAAAATGCTAATCAATAAAAATAAAAATGCTAATAAATAAAAATGCTAATCAATAAAAATAAAAATGCTAATAAATAGAAAAACATATGCTAATAAATAGAAATCAAAATGCTAATAAAAAAAAATGCTAATAAGTAGAAATAAAAATGCTAATAAATAGAAATAAAAATTATAATCAATAAAAATAAAAATGCTAATAAATAAAAATAAAAATGCTAATCAATAAAAATAAAAATGCTAATAAATTAAAATAAAAATGATAATCAATAGAAATAAAAATGCTAATAAATAAAAATAAAAATGCTAATAAATAGAAATAAAAATGTTAATAATAACAAATAAAAATGCTAATAAATAGAAATTAAAATGCTAATCAATAAAAATAAAAATGCTAATAAATAGAAATAAAAATGCTAATCAATAAAAATAAAAATGCTAATAAATAGAAATAAAATGCTAATAAATAGAAATAAAAATGCTAATAAATAGAAATAAAAATGCTAATAAATAGAAATACAAATGCTAATAAATAAAAATAAAAATGCTAATCAATAAAAATACAAATGCCAATAAATAAAAATAAAAATGCTAATAAATAGAAATAAAATGCTAATAAATAGAAAAAAAATGCTAAAAAATTAAAATAAAAATGCTAATAAATAGAAATAAAAATGCTAATAAATAGAAATAAAAATGCTAATAAATAGAAATAAAAATGCTAATAAATAAAAAAATGCTAATAAATAAAAATAAAAATGCTAATAAATAGAAATAAAAATGCTAATAAATAGAAATATAAATGCTAATCAATAAAAATAAAAATGCTAATCAATAAAAATAAAAATGCTAATAAATAGAAAAACATATGCTAATAAATAGAAATCAAAATGCTAATAAAAAAATGCTAATAAGTAGAAATAAAAATGCTAATAAATAGAAATAAAAATTATAATCAATAAAAATATAAATGCTAATCAATAAAAATAAAAATGCTAATCAATATAAATAAAAATGCTAATAAATAGAAATAAAAATGCTAATAAATCGAAATAAAAATGATAATCAATAAAAATAAAAATGCTAATAAACAGAAATCAAAATGCTAATAAATAGAAAAAAAAGCTAAAAAATTAAAATAAAAATGCTAATAAATAGAAATAAAAATGCTAATAAATAGAAATAAAAATGCTAATAAATAGAAATAAAAATGCTAATAAATAAAAAAAATGCTAATAAATAAAAATAAAAATGCTAATAAATAGAAATAAAAATGCTAATAAATAGAAATATAAATGCTAATCAATAAAAATAAAAATGCTAATCAATAAAAATAAAAATGCTAATAAATAAAAATGCTAATCAATCAAAATAAAAATGCTAATAAATAGAAAAACATATGCTAATAAATAGAAATCAAAATGCTAATAAAAAAAAATGCTAATAAGTAGAAATAAAAATGCTAATAAATAGAAATAAAAATGCTAATAAATAGAAATAAAAATGCTAAGAAGTAGAAATAAAAATACTAATAAATAGAAATAAAAATGCTAATAAATAGAAATAAAAATGCTAATAAATAAAAAAAAATGCTAATAAATAAAAAAAAATGCTAATAAATAAAAATAAAAATGCTAATAAATAGAAATAAAAATGGTAATAAATATAAATATAAATGCTAATCAATAAAAATAAAAATGCTAATCAATAAAAATAAAAATGCTAATAAATAAAAATGCTAATCAATACAAAAAAAATGCTAATAAATAGAAAAAAATATGCTAATAAATAGAAATAAAAATGCTAATAAATAAAAATACAAATGCTAAATAAAAATAAAAATGCTAATAAATAGAAATAAAAATGCTAATAAATAGAAATAAAAATGCTAATCAATACAAATAAAAATGCTAATAAATAGAAATAAAAATGCTAATACATAGAAATAAAAATGCTAATAAATAAAAATAAAAATGCTAATAAATAAAAATAAAAATGCTAATAAATAGAAATAAAAATGCTAATCAATAAAAATAAAAATGCTAATCAATAAAAATAAAAATGCTAATAAATAAAAATAACAATGCTAATAAATAAAAATAACAATGCTAATAAATTAAAATAAAAATGCTAATAAATAGAAATACAAATGCTAATAAATAAAAATAAAAATGCTAATAAAAAGAAAAAAAATGCTAATCAATAAAAATGAAAATACTAATAAATAGAAATAAAAATGCTAATAAATAGAAATAAAAATGCTAAGAATAAAAAAAATGCTAATAAATAAAAATAAAAATGCTAATAAATAGAAATAAAAATGCTAATCAATAGAAATATAAATGCTAATCAATAAAAATAAAAATGCTAATCAATAAAAATAAAAATGCTAATCAATAAAAATAAAAATGCTAATAAATAAAAATGCTAATCAATAAAAATAAAAATGCTAATAAATAAAAATGCTAATCAATAAAAATAAAAATGCTAATAAATAGAAAAACATATGCTAATTAATAGAAATCAAAATGCTAATAAAAAAAAAAATGCTAATAAGTAGAAATAAAAATGCTAATAAATAGAAATAAAAATGATAATCAATAAAAATAAAAATGCTAATAAATAAAAATAAAAATGATAATCAATAAAAATAAAAATGCTAATAAATTAAAATAAAAATGATAATCAATAGAAATAAAAATGCTAATAAATAAAAATAAAAATGCTAATAAATAGAAATAAAAATGTTAATAATAACAAATAAAAATGCTAATAAATAGAAATTAAAATGCTAATCAATAAAAATAAAAATGCTAATAAATAGAAATAAAAATGCTAATCAATAAAAATAAAAATGCTAATAAATAGAAATCAAAATGCTAATAAATAGAAATAAAAATGCTAATAAATAGAAATAAAAATGCTAATAAATAGAAATACAAATGCTAATAAATAAAAATAAAAATGCTAATCAATAAAAATAAAAATGCCAATAAATAAAAATAAACATGCTAATAAATAGAAATCAAAATGCTAATAAATAGAAAAAAAATGCTAAAAAATTAAAATAAAAATGCTAATAAATAGAAATAAAAATGCTAATAAATAGAAATAAAAATGCTAATAAATAGAAATAAAAATGCTAATAAATAGAAATAAAAATGCTAATAAATAAAAAAAATGCTAATAAATAAAAATAAAAATGCTAATAAATAGAAATAAAAATGCTAATAAATAAAAAAAATGCTAATAAATAAAAATAAAAATGCTAATAAATAGAAATAAAAATGCTAATAAATAGAAATATAAATGCTAATCAATAAAAATAAAAATGCTAATCAATAAAAATAAAAATGCTAATAAATAGAAAAACATATGCTAATAAATAGTAATCAAAATGCTAATAAAAAAAAATGCTAATAAGTAGAAATAAAAATGCTAATAAATAGAAATAAAAATTATAATCAATAAAAATATAAATGCTAATCAATAAAAATAAAAATGCTGATCAATATAAATAAAAATGCTAATAAATAGAAATAAAAATGCTAATAAATCGAAATAAAAATGCTAATAAATCGAAATAAAAATGCTTATCAATAAAAATAAAAATGCTTATCAATAAAAATAAAAATGCTAATCAATAGAAATAAAAATGATAATCAATAAAAATAAAAATGCTAATAAGTAAAAATAAAAATGCTAATAAATAGAAATAAAAATGCTAATAAATAGAAATATAAATGCTAATCAATAAAAATAAAAATGCTAATCAATAAAAATAAAAAGGCTAATAAATAAAAATGCTAATCAATAAAAATAAAAATGCTAATAAATAGAAAAACATATGCTAATAAATAGAAATCAAAATGCTAATAAAAAAAAATGTTAATAAGTAGAAATAAAAATGCTAATAAATAGAAATAAAAATGATAATCAATACAAAAAAAAATTCTAATAAAAATAAAAATGCTAATAAATAGAAATAAAAATGCTAATAAATAGAAATAAAAATGTTAATAATAACAAATAAAAATGCTAATAAATAGAAATTAAAATGCTAATCAATAAAAATAAAAATGCTAATAAATAGAAATAAAAATGCTAATCAATAAAAATAAAAATGCTAATAAATAAAAATCAAAATGCTAATAAATAGAAAAAAAATGCTTAAAAATAAAAATAAAAATGCTAATAAATAGAAATCAAAATGCTAATAAATAGAAATAAAAATGCTAATAAATAGAAATAAAAATGCTAATAAATAGAAATACAAATGCTAATAAATAAAAATAAAAATGCTAATCAATAAAAATAAAAATGCCAATAAATAAAAATAAAAATGCTAATAAATAGAAATAAAATGCTAATAAATAGAAAAAAAAAATGCTAAAAAATAAAAATAAAAATGCTAATAAATAGAAATAAAAATGCTAATAAATAGAAATAAAAATGCTAATAAATAGAAATAAAAATGCTAATAAATAAAAATAAAAATGCTAATCAATAAAAATAAAAATGCTAATAAATAGAAATAAAAATGCTAATAAATAGAAATAAAAATGCTAAGAATAAAAAAAATGCTAATAAATAAAAATAAAAATGCTAATAAATAGAAATAAAAATGCTAATCAATAGAAATATAAATGCTAATCAATAAAAATAAAAATGCTAATCAATAAAAATAAAAATGCTAATCAATAAAAATAAAAATGCTAATAAATAAAAATGCTAATCAATAAAAATAAAAATGCTAATAAATAAAAATGCTAATCAATAAAAATAAAAATGCTAATAAATAGAAAAACATATGCTAATTAATAGAAATCAAAATGCTAATAAAAAAAAAAATGCTAATAAGTAGAAATAAAAATGCTAATAAATAGAAATAAAAATGATAATCAATAAAAATAAAAATGCTAATAAATAAAAATAAAAATGATAATCAATAAAAATAAAAATGCTAATAAATTAAAATAAAAATGATAATCAATAGAAATAAAAATGCTAATAAATAAAAATAAAAATGCTAATAAATAGAAATAAAAATGTTAATAATAACAAATAAAAATGCTAATAAATAGAAATTAAAATGCTAATCAATAAAAATAAAAATGCTAATAAATAGAAATAAAAATGCTAATCAATAAAAATAAAAATGCTAATAAATAGAAATCAAAATGCTAATAAATAGAAATAAAAATGCTAATAAATAGAAATAAAAATGCTAATAAATAGAAATACAAATGCTAATAAATAAAAATAAAAATGCTAATCAATAAAAATAAAAATGCCAATAAATAAAAATAAACATGCTAATAAATAGAAATCAAAATGCTAATAAATAGAAAAAAAATGCTAAAAAATTAAAATAAAAATGCTAATAAATAGAAATAAAAATGCTAATAAATAGAAATAAAAATGCTAATAAATAGAAATAAAAATGCTAATAAATAGAAATAAAAATGCTAATAAATAAAAAAAATGCTAATAAATAAAAATAAAAATGCTAATAAATAGAAATAAAAATGCTAATAAATAAAAAAAATGCTAATAAATAAAAATAAAAATGCTAATAAATAGAAATAAAAATGCTAATAAATAGAAATATAAATGCTAATCAATAAAAATAAAAATGCTAATCAATAAAAATAAAAATGCTAATAAATAGAAAAACATATGCTAATAAATAGTAATCAAAATGCTAATAAAAAAAAATGCTAATAAGTAGAAATAAAAATGCTAATAAATAGAAATAAAAATTATAATCAATAAAAATATAAATGCTAATCAATAAAAATAAAAATGCTGATCAATATAAATAAAAATGCTAATAAATAGAAATAAAAATGCTAATAAATCGAAATAAAAATGCTAATAAATCGAAATAAAAATGCTTATCAATAAAAATAAAAATGCTTATCAATAAAAATAAAAATGCTAATCAATAGAAATAAAAATGATAATCAATAAAAATAAAAATGCTAATAAGTAAAAATAAAAATGCTAATAAATAGAAATAAAAATGCTAATAAATAGAAATATAAATGCTAATCAATAAAAATAAAAATGCTAATCAATAAAAATAAAAAGGCTAATAAATAAAAATGCTAATCAATAAAAATAAAAATGCTAATAAATAGAAAAACATATGCTAATAAATAGAAATCAAAATGCTAATAAAAAAAAATGTTAATAAGTAGAAATAAAAATGCTAATAAATAGAAATAAAAATGATAATCAATACAAAAAAAAATTCTAATAAAAATAAAAATGCTAATAAATAGAAATAAAAATGCTAATAAATAGAAATAAAAATGTTAATAATAACAAATAAAAATGCTAATAAATAGAAATTAAAATGCTAATCAATAAAAATAAAAATGCTAATAAATAGAAATAAAAATGCTAATCAATAAAAATAAAAATGCTAATAAATAAAAATCAAAATGCTAATAAATAGAAAAAAAATGCTTAAAAATAAAAATAAAAATGCTAATAAATAGAAATCAAAATGCTAATAAATAGAAATAAAAATGCTAATAAATAGAAATAAAAATGCTAATAAATAGAAATACAAATGCTAATAAATAAAAATAAAAATGCTAATCAATAAAAATAAAAATGCCAATAAATAAAAATAAAAATGCTAATAAATAGAAATAAAATGCTAATAAATAGAAAAAAAAAATGCTAAAAAATAAAAATAAAAATGCTAATAAATAGAAATAAAAATGCTAATAAATAGAAATAAAAATGCTAATAAATAGAAATAAAAATGCTAATAAATAAAAATAAAAATGCTAATCAATAAAAATAAAAATGCTAATAAATAGAAATAAAAATGCTAATAAATAGAAATAAAAATGCTAAGAATAAAAAAAATGCTAATAAATAAAAATAAAAATGCTAATAAATAGAAATAAAAATGCTAATCAATAGAAATATAAATGCTAATCAATAAAAATAAAAATGCTAATCAATAAAAATAAAAATGCTAATCAATAAAAATAAAAATGCTAATAAATAAAAATGCTAATCAATAAAAATAAAAATGCTAATAAATAAAAATGCTAATCAATAAAAATAAAAATGCTAATAAATAGAAAAACATATGCTAATTAATAGAAATCAAAATGCTAATAAAAAAAAAAATGCTAATAAGTAGAAATAAAAATGCTAATAAATAGAAATAAAAATGATAATCAATAAAAATAAAAATGCTAATAAATAAAAATAAAAATGATAATCAATAAAAATAAAAATGCTAATAAATTAAAATAAAAATGATAATCAATAGAAATAAAAATGCTAATAAATAAAAATAAAAATGCTAATAAATAGAAATAAAAATGTTAATAATAACAAATAAAAATGCTAATAAATAGAAATTAAAATGCTAATCAATAAAAATAAAAATGCTAATAAATAGAAATAAAAATGCTAATCAATAAAAATAAAAATGCTAATAAATAGAAATCAAAATGCTAATAAATAGAAATAAAAATGCTAATAAATAGAAATAAAAATGCTAATAAATAGAAATACAAATGCTAATAAATAAAAATAAAAATGCTAATCAATAAAAATAAAAATGCCAATAAATAAAAATAAACATGCTAATAAATAGAAATCAAAATGCTAATAAATAGAAAAAAAATGCTAAAAAATTAAAATAAAAATGCTAATAAATAGAAATAAAAATGCTAATAAATAGAAATAAAAATGCTAATAAATAGAAATAAAAATGCTAATAAATAGAAATAAAAATGCTAATAAATAAAAAAAATGCTAATAAATAAAAATAAAAATGCTAATAAATAGAAATAAAAATGCTAATAAATAAAAAAAATGCTAATAAATAAAAATAAAAATGCTAATAAATAGAAATAAAAATGCTAATAAATAGAAATATAAATGCTAATCAATAAAAATAAAAATGCTAATCAATAAAAATAAAAATGCTAATAAATAGAAAAACATATGCTAATAAATAGTAATCAAAATGCTAATAAAAAAAATGCTAATAAGTAGAAATAAAAATGCTAATAAATAGAAATAAAAATTATAATCAATAAAAATATAAATGCTAATCAATAAAAATAAAAATGCTGATCAATATAAATAAAAATGCTAATAAATAGAAATAAAAATGCTAATAAATCGAAATAAAAATGCTAATAAATCGAAATAAAAATGCTTATCAATAAAAATAAAAATGCTTATCAATAAAAATAAAAATGCTAATCAATAGAAATAAAAATGATAATCAATAAAAATAAAAATGCTAATAAGTAAAAATAAAAATGCTAATAAATAGAAATAAAAATGCTAATAAATAGAAATATAAATGCTAATCAATAAAAATAAAAATGCTAATCAATAAAAATAAAAAGGCTAATAAATAAAAATGCTAATCAATAAAAATAAAAATGCTAATAAATAGAAAAACATATGCTAATAAATAGAAATCCAAATGCTAATAAAAAAAAATGTTAATAAGTAGAAATAAAAATGCTAATAAATAGAAATAAAAATGATAATCAATACAAAAAAAAATTCTAATAAAAATAAAAATGCTAATAAATAGAAATAAAAATGCTAATAAATAGAAATAAAAATGTTAATAATAACAAATAAAAATGCTAATAAATAGAAATTAAAATGCTAATCAATAAAAATAAAAATGCTAATAAATAGAAATAAAAATGCTAATCAATAAAAATAAAAATGCTAATAAATAAAAATCAAAATGCTAATAAATAGAAAAAAAATGCTTAAAAATAAAAATAAAAATGCTAATAAATAGAAATCAAAATGCTAATAAATAGAAATAAAAATGCTAATAAATAGAAATAAAAATGCTAATAAATAGAAATACAAATGCTAATAAATAAAAATAAAAATGCTAATCAATAAAAATAAAAATGCCAATAAATAAAAATAAAAATGCTAATAAATAGAAATAAAATGCTAATAAATAGAAAAAAAAAATGCTAAAAAATAAAAATAAAAATGCTAATAAATAGAAATAAAAATGCTAATAAATAGAAATAAAAATGCTAATAAATAGAAATAAAAATGCTAATAAATAAAAATAAAAATGCTAATCAATAAAAATAAAAATGCTAATAAATAGAAATAAAAATGCTAATAAATAGAAATATAAATGCTAATCAATAAAAATAAAAATGCTAATCAATAAAAATAAAAATGCTAATAAATAAAAATGCTAATCAATAAAAATGAAAATGCTAATAAATAGAAAAACATATGCTAATAAATAGAAATCAAAATGCTAATAAAAAAAAAATGCTAATAAGTAGAAATAAAAATGCTAATAAATAGAAATAAAAATGCTAATAAATAGAAATAAAAATGCTAAGAAGTAGAAATAAAAATGCTAATAAATAGAAATAAAAATGCTAATAAATAGAAATAAAAATGCTAATAAATAGAAATACAAATGCTAATAAATAAAAATAAAAATGCTAATCAATAAAAATAAAAATGCTAATAAATAAATATAAAAATGCTAATAAATAGAAATAAAAATGCTAATAAATAAAAATAAAAATGCTAATAAATAGAAATAAAAATGCTAATAAATAAAAATAAAAATGCTAATAAATAAAAATAAAAATGCTAATAAATAGAAATAAAAATGCTAATAAATAGAAATAAAAATGCCAATAAATAGAAATCAAAATGCTAATTAATACAAATAAAAATGCTAATAAATAGAAATAAAAATGCTAATCAATAAAAATAAAAATGCTGATAAATAGAAATAAAAATGCTAATAAATAGAAATAAAAATGCTAATAAATAGAAATAAATATGCTAATAAATAGAAATAAAAATGCTAATAAATAAAAATAAAAATGCTAATAAATAGAAATAAAAATGCTAATCAATAAAAATATAAATGCTAATAAATAAAAATAACAATGCTAATAAATTAAAATAAAAATGCTAATAAATAGAAATACAAATGCTAATAAATAAAAATAAAAATGCTAATAAAAAGAAAAAAAATTCTAATCAATAAAAATGAAAATACTAATAAATAGAAATAAAAATGCTAATAAATAGAAATAAAAATGCTAATCAATAAAAGTAAAAATGCTAATAAATAAAAATAAAAATGCTAATAAATAGATATAAAAATAATAATCAATAAAAACAAAAATGCTAATAAATAGAAATAAAATTGCTAATCAATAAAAATAAAAATGCTAATAAATAGACAGAAAAATGCTAATAAATAGAAATAAAAATGCTAATCAATAAAAATAAAAATGCTAATAAATAAAAATAAAAATGCTAATAAATAGAAATAAAAATGCTAATAAATAGAAAAAAAATGCTAAAAAATTAAAATAAAAATGCTAATAAATAGAAATACAAATGCTAATAAATAGAAATAAAAATGCTAATAAATAGAAATAAAAATGCTAAGAATAAAAAAAATGCTAATAAATAAAAAAAAATGCTAATAAATAGAAATAAAAATGCTAATAAATAAAAATAAAAATGCTAATAAATAAAAATAAAAATGCTAATAAATAGAAATAAAAATGCTAATAAATAGAAATAAAAATGCCAATAAATAGAAATCAAAATGCTAATTAATACAAATAAAAATGCTAATAAATAGAAATAAAAATGCTAATAAATAAAAATAAAAATGCAAATAAATAGATATAAAAATGCTAATGAATAGAAAAAAAATGCTAAAAAATAAAAATAAAAATGCGGATAAATAGAAATAAAAATGCTAATAAATAGAAATAAAAATGCTAATAAATAGAAATAAAAATGCTAATAAATAGAAATAAAAATGCTAATAAATAGAAATAAACATGCTAATAAATAGAAATAAACATGCTAATAAATAGAAATAAAAATGCTAATCAATAAAAAAAAAATGCTAATAAATAGAAATAAAAATGCTAATAAATAGAAATAAAAATGCTAATCAATAAAAATAAAAATGCTAATAAATAGAAATAAAAATGCTAATAAATAAAAATAAAAATGCTAATAAATAGAAATAAAAATGCTAATAAATAAAAATAAAAATGCTAATAAATAGAAATAAAAATGTTAATAAATAGAAATAAAAATGCTAATAAATAGAAATAAAAATGCTAATAAATAGAAATCAAAATGCTAATAAATAGAAAAAAAAAATGCTAAAAAATAAAAATAAAAATGCTAATAAATAGAAATAAAAATGCTAATAAATAGAAATAAAAATGCTTTTAAATAGAAATAAAAATGCTAATAAATAAAAATAAAAATGCTAATAAATAGAAATAAAAATGATAATAAATAGAAATTAAAATGCTAATAAATAAAAAAATGCTAATAAATAGAAATAAAAATGCTAATAAATAGAAATAAAAATGCTAATAAATAGAAATATAAATGCTAATCAATAAAAATAAAAATGCTAATCAATAAAAATAACAATGCTAATAAATAAAAATGCTAATCAATAAAAATAAAAATGCTAATAAATAGAAAAACATATGCTAATAAATAGAAATCAAAATGCTAATAAAAAAATGCTAATAAGTAGAAATAAAAATGCTAATAAATAGAAATAAAAATGCTAATAAATAGAAATAAAAATTCTAAGAAGTAGAAATAAAAATGCTAATAAATAGAAATAAAAATGCTAATAAATGGAAATAAAAATGCTAATAAATTAAAAAAAAATGCTAATAAATAAAAAAAAATGCTAATAAATAAAAATAAAAATGCTAACAAATAGAAATAAAAATGGTAATAAATATAAATATAAATGCTAATCAATAAAAATAAAAATTCTAATAAATAAAAATAAAAATGCTAATAAATAAAAATAAAAATGCTAACAAATAGAAATCAAAATGCTAATAAATAGAAAATAATATGCTAATAAATAGAAATAAAAATGCTAATACATAGAAATATAAATGCTAATAAATAGAAATAAAAATGCTAATCAATACAAATAAAAATGCTAATAAATAGAAATAAAAATGCTAATACATAGAAATAAAAATGTTAATAAATAAAAATAAAAATGCTAATAAATAAAAATAAAAATGCTTATAAATAGAAATAAAAATGCTAATAAATAAAAATAAAAATGCTAATAAATAAAAATAACAATGCTAATAAATTAAAATAAAAATGCTAATAAATAGAAATACAAATGCTAATAAATAAAAATAAAAATGCTGAAAAATAGAAATAAAAATGTTAATAAATAGAAATAAAAATGCCAATCAATAAAAATAAAAATGCTAATAAATAGAAAAAAAAATGCTAAAAAATAAAAATAAAAATGCTAATAAATAGAAATAAAAATGCTAATAAATAGAAATAAAAATGCTAATAAATAGAAATAAAAATGCTAATAAATAAAAATAAAAATGCTAATCAATAAAAATAAAAATGCTATTAAATAGAAATATAAATGCTAATCAATAAAAATAAAAATGCTAATCAATAAAAATAAAAATGCTAATAAATAAAAATGCTAATCAATAAAAATAAAAATGCTAATAAATAGAAAAACATATGCTAATAAATAGAAATCAAAATGCTAATAAAAAAAAAAATGCTAATAAGTAGAAATAAAAATGCTAATAAATAGAAATAAAAATGCTAATAAATAGAAATAAAAATGCTAAGAAGTAGAAATAAAAATGCTAATAAATAGAAATAAAAATGCTAATAAATAGAAATAAAAATGCTAATAAATAGAAATACAAATGCTAATAAATAAAAATAAAAATGCTAATCAATAAAAATAAAAATGCTAATAAATAAATATAAAAATGCTAATAAATAGAAATAAAAATGCTAATAAATAAAAATAAAAATGCTAATAAATAGAAATAAAAATGCTAATAAATAAAAATAAAAATGCTAATAAATAAAAATAAAAATGCTAATAAATAGAAATAAAAATGCTAATAAATAGAAATAAAAATGCCAATAAATAGAAATCAAAATGCTAATTAATACAAATAAAAATGCTAATAAATAGAAATAAAAATGCTAATCAATAAAAATAAAAATGCTGATAAATAGAAATAAAAATGCTAATAAAAAGAAATAAAAATGCTAATAAATAGAAATAAATATGCTAATAAATAGAAATAAAAATGCTAATAAATAAAAATAAAAATGCTAATAAATAGAAATAAAAATGCTAATCAATAAAAATATAAATGCTAATAAATAAAAATAACAATGCTAATAAATTAAAATAAAAATGCTAATAAATAGAAATACAAATGCTAATAAATAAAAATAAAAATGCTAATAAAAAGAAAAAAAATTCTAATCAATAAAAATGAAAATACTAATAAATAGAAATAAAAATGCTAATAAATAGAAATAAAAATGCTAATCAATAAAAGTAAAAATGCTAATAAATAAAAATAAAAATGCTAATAAATAGAAATAAAAATTATAATCAATAAAAACAAAAATGCTAATAAATAGAAATAAAATTGCTAATCAATAAAAATAAAAATGCTAATAAATAGACAGAAAAATGCTAATAAATAGAAATAAAAATGCTAATCAATAAAAATAAAAATGCTAATAAATAAAAATAAAAATGCTAATAAATAGAAATAAAAATGCTAATAAATAGAAAAAAAATGCTAAAAAATTAAAATAAAAATGCTAATAAATAGAAATACAAATGCTAATAAATAGAAATAAAAATGCTAATAAATAGAAATAAAAATGCTAAGAATAAAAAAAATGCTAATAAATAAAAATAAAAATGCTAATAAATAGAAATAAAAATGCTAATAAATAAAAATAAAAATGCTAATAAATAAAAATAAAAATGCTAATAAATAGAAATAAAAATGCTAATAAATAGAAATAAAAATGCCAATAAATAGAAATCAAAATGCTAATTAATACAAATAAAAATGCTAATAAATAGAAATAAAAATGCTAATAAATAAAAATAAAAATGCAAATAAATAGATATAAACATGCTAATGAATAGAAAAAAAATGCTAAAAAATAAAAATAAAAATGCTGATAAATAGAAATAAAAATGCTAATAAATAGAAATAAAAATGCTAATAAATAGAAATAAAAATGCTAATAAATAGAAATAAAAATGCTAATAAATAGAAATAAACATGCTAATAAATAGAAATAAACATGCTAATAAATAGAAATAAAAATGCTAATCAATAAAAAAAAATGCTAATAAATAGAAATAAAAATGCTAATAAATAGAAATAAAAATGCTAATCAATAAAAATAAAAATGCTAATAAATAGAAATAAAAATGCTAATAAATAAAAATAAAAATGCTAATAAATAGAAATAAAAATGCTAATAAATAGAAATAAAAATGCTAATAAATAGAAATAAAAATGTTAATAAATAGAAATAAAAATGCTAATAAATAGAAATAAAAATGCTAATAAATAGAAATCAAAATGCTAATAAATAGAAAAAAAATGCTAAAAAATTAAAATAAAAATGCTAATAAATAGAAATAAAAATGCTAATAAATAGAAATAAAAATGCTAATAAATAGAAAAAAAAAATGCTAAAAAATTAAAATAAAAATGCTAATAAATAGAAATAAAAATGCTAATAAATAAAAATAAAAATGCTAATAAATAGAAATAAAAATGATAATAAATAGAAATTAAAATGCTAATAAATAAAAAAATGCTAATAAATAGAAATAAAAATGCTAATAAATAGAAATAAAAATGCTAATAAATAGAAATATAAATGCTAATCAATAAAAATAAAAATGCTAATCAATAAAAATAAAAATGCTAATAAATAAAAATGCTAATCAATAAAAATAAAAATGCTAATAAATTGAAAAACATATGCTAATAAATAGAAATCAAAATGCTAATAAAAAAATGCTAATAAGTAGAAATAAAAATGCTAATAAAAAGAAATAAAACTGCTAATAAGTACAAATAAAAATTCTAAGAAGTAGAAATAAAAATGCTAATAAATAGAAATAAAAATGCTAATAAATGGAAATAAAAATGCTAATAAATTAAAAAAAAATGCTAATAAATAAAAAAAAATGCTAATAAATAAAAATAAAAATGCTAACAAATAGAAATAAAAATGGTAATAAATATAAATATAAATGCTAATCAATAAAAATAAAAATGCTAATAAATAAAAATAAAAATGCTAATAAATAAAAATAAAAATGCTAACAAATAGAAATCAAAATGCTAATAAATAGAAAATAATATGCTAATAAATAGAAATAAAAATGCTAATACATAGAAATATAAATGCTAATAAATAGAAATAAAAATGCTAATCAATACAAATAAAAATGCTAATAAATAGAAATAAAAATGCTAATACATAGAAATAAAAATGCTAATAAATAAAAATAAAAATGCTAATAAATAAAAATAAAAATGCTAATAAATAGAAATAAAAATGCTAATCAATAAAAATAAAAATGCTAATAAATAAAAATAACAATGCTAATAAATTAAAATAAAAATGCTAATAAATAGAAATACAAATGCTAATAAATAAAAATAAAAATGCTGAAAAATAGAAATAAAAATGTTAATAAATAGAAATAAAAATGCCAATCAATAAAAATAAAAATGCTAATAAATAAAAATAAAAATGCTAATAAATAGAAATAAAAATGATAATCAATAAAAAACCAAATACTAATAAATAGAAATAAAAATGCTAATCAATAAAAATAAAAATGCTAATAAATAGAAAGAAAAATGCTAATATATAGAAATAAAAATGCTAATCAATAAAAATAAAAATGCTAATAAATAAAAATAAAAATGCTTATAAATAGAAAAAAAAATGCTAATAAATAAAAAAAATGCTAATAAAGAAAAATAAAAATGCTAATAAATAGAAATAAAAATGCTAATCAATAAAAATAAAAATGCTAATAAATACAAATGCTAATCAATAAAAATAAAAATGCTAATAAATAGAAAAACATATGCTAATAAATAGAAATCAAAATGCTAATAAAAAAAAAATGCTAATAAATAGAAATAAAAATGATAATCAAAAAAAATAAAAATGCTAATAAATAAAAATAAAAATGCTAATCAATAAAAATAAAAATGCTAATAAATTAAAATAAAAATGATAATCAATAGAAATAAAAATGCTAATACATAGAAATAAAAATGCTAATACATAGAAATAAAAATGCTAATAAATAAAAATAAAAATGCTAATAAATATAAATAAAAATGATAATCAATAAAAATAAAAATGCTAATAAATAGAAATAAAAATGTTAATAAATAGAAATAAAAATGCTAATAAATAGAAATAAAAATGCTAATAAATTAAAAAAAAATGCTAATAAATAAAAAAAAATGCTAATAAATAAAAATAAAAATGCTAACAAATAGAAATAAAAATGGTAATAAATATAAATATAAATGCTAATCAATAAAAATAAAAATGCTAATAAATAAAAATAAAAATGCTAATAAATAAAAATAAAAATGCTAACAAATAGAAATCAAAATGCTAATAAATAGAAAATAATATGCTAATAAATAGAAATAAAAATGCTAATACATAGAAATATAAATGCTAATAAATAGAAATAAAAATGCTAATCAATACAAATAAAAATGCTAATAAATAGAAATAAAAATGCTAATACATAGAAATAAACATGCTAATAAATAAAAATAAAAATGCTAATAAATAGAAATAAAAATGCTAATCAATAAAAATAAAAATGCTAATAAATAAAAATAACAATGCTAATAAATTAAAATAAAAATGCTAATAAATAGAAATACAAATGCTAATAAATAAAAATAAAAATGCTGAAAAATAGAAATAAAAATGTTAATAAATAGAAATAAAAATGCTAATCAATAAAAATAAAAATGCTAATAAATAAAAATAAAAATGCTAATAAATAGAAATAAAAATGATAATCAATAAAAAACCAAATGCTAATAAATAGAAATAAAAATGCTAATCAATAGAAATCAAAATGCTAATAAATAGAAAAAAAAATGCTAAAAAATTAAAATAAAAATGCTAATAAATAGAAATAAAAATGCTAATAAATAGACATAAAAATGCTTATAAATAGAAAAAAAAATGCTAATAAATAAAAAAAATGCTAATAAAGAAAAATAAAAATGCTAATAAATAGAAATAAAAATGCTAATCAATAAAAATAAAAATGCTAATAAATACAAATGCTAATCAATAAAAATAAAAATGCTAATAAATAGAAAAACATATGCTAATAAATAGAAATCAAAATGCTAATAAAAAAAAATGCTAATAAATAGAAATAAAAATGATAATCAAAAAAAATAAAAATGCTAATAAATAAAAATAAAAATGCTAATCAATAAAAATACAAAATGCTAATAAATTAAAATAAAAATGATAATCAATAGAAATAAAAATGCTAATACATAGAAATAAAAATGCTAATAAATAAAAATAAAAATGCTAATAAATAGAAATAAAAATGATAATCAATAAAAATAAAAATGCTAATAAATAAAAATAAAAATGCTATTAAATAAAAATAAAAATGCTAATAAATAGAAATAAAAATGCTAATAAATAAAAATAAAAATGCTAATAAATAGAAATAAAAATGCTAATAAATAGAAATAAAAATGCCAATAAATAGAAATCAAAATGCTAATTAATACAAATAAAAATGCTAATAAATAGAAATAAAAATGCTAATCAATAAAAATAAAAATGCTAATAAATAAAAATAAAAATGCTATTAAATAAAAATAAAAATGCTTATAAATAGAAAAAAAAATGCTAATAAATAAAAAAAATGCTAATAAAGAAAAATAAAAATGCTAATAAATAGAAATAAAAATGCTAATCAATAAAAATAAAAATGCTAATAAATACAAATGCTAATCAATAAAAATAAAAATGCTAATAAATAGAAAAACATATGCTAATAAATAGAAATCAAAATGCTAATAAAAAAAAAATGCTAATAAATAGAAATAAAAATGATAATCAAAAAAAATAAAAATGCTAATAAATAAAAATAAAAATGCTAATCAATAAAAATAAAAATGCTAATAAATTAAAATAAAAATGATAATCAATAGAAATAAAAATGCTAATACATAGAAATAAAAATGCTAATACATAGAAATAAAAATGCTAATAAATAAAAATAAAAATGCTAATAAATATAAATAAAAATGATAATCAATAAAAATAAAAATGCTAATAAATAGAAATAAAAATGTTAATAAATAGAAATAAAAATGCTAATAAATAGAAATAAAAATGCTAATAAATTAAAAAAAAATGCTAATAAATAAAAAAAAATGCTAATAAATAAAAATAAAAATGCTAACAAATAGAAATAAAAATGGTAATAAATATAAATATAAATGCTAATCAATAAAAATAAAAATGCTAATAAATAAAAATAAAAATGCTAATAAATAAAAATAAAAATGCTAACAAATAGAAATCAAAATGCTAATAAATAGAAAATAATATGCTAATAAATAGAAATAAAAATGCTAATACATAGAAATATAAATGCTAATAAATAGAAATAAAAATGCTAATCAATACAAATAAAAATGCTAATAAATAGAAATAAAAATGCTAATACATAGAAATAAACATGCTAATAAATAAAAATAAAAATGCTAATAAATAGAAATAAAAATGCTAATCAATAAAAATAAAAATGCTAATAAATAAAAATAACAATGCTAATAAATTAAAATAAAAATGCTAATAAATAGAAATACAAATGCTAATAAATAAAAATAAAAATGCTGAAAAATAGAAATAAAAATGTTAATAAATAGAAATAAAAATGCTAATCAATAAAAATAAAAATGCTAATAAATAAAAATAAAAATGCTAATAAATAGAAATAAAAATGATAATCAATAAAAAACCAAATGCTAATAAATAGAAATAAAAATGCTAATCAATAGAAATCAAAATGCTAATAAATAGAAAAAAAAATGCTAAAAAATTAAAATAAAAATGCTAATAAATAGAAATAAAAATGCTAATAAATAGACATAAAAATGCTTATAAATAGAAAAAAAAATGCTAATAAATAAAAAAAATGCTAATAAAGAAAAATAAAAATGCTAATAAATAGAAATAAAAATGCTAATCAATAAAAATAAAAATGCTAATAAATACAAATGCTAATCAATAAAAATAAAAATGCTAATAAATAGAAAAACATATGCTAATAAATAGAAATCAAAATGCTAATAAAAAAAAATGCTAATAAATAGAAATAAAAATGATAATCAAAAAAAATAAAAATGCTAATAAATAAAAATAAAAATGCTAATCAATAAAAATACAAAATGCTAATAAATTAAAATAAAAATGATAATCAATAGAAATAAAAATGCTAATACATAGAAATAAAAATGCTAATAAATAAAAATAAAAATGCTAATAAATAGAAATAAAAATGATAATCAATAAAAATAAAAATGCTAATAAATAAAAATAAAAATGCTATTAAATAAAAATAAAAATGCTAATAAATAGAAATAAAAATGCTAATAAATAAAAATAAAAATGCTAATAAATAGAAATAAAAATGCTAATAAATAGAAATAAAAATGCCAATAAATAGAAATCAAAATGCTAATTAATACAAATAAAAATGCTAATAAATAGAAATAAAAATGCTAATAAATAAAAATAAAAATGCAAATAAATAGATATAAACATGCTAATGAATAGAAAAAAAATGCTAAAAAATAAAAATAAAAATGCTGATAAATAGAAATAAAAATGCTAATAAATAGAAATAAAAATGCTAATAAATAGAAATAAAAATGCTAATAAATAGAAATAAAAATGCTAATAAATAGAAATAAACATGCTAATAAATAGAAATAAACATGCTAATAAATAGAAATAAAAATGCTAATCAATAAAAAAAAATGCTAATAAATAGAAATAAAAATGCTAATAAATAGAAATAAAAATGCTAATCAATAAAAATAAAAATGCTAATAAATAGAAATAAAAATGCTAATAAATAAAAATAAAAATGCTAATAAATAGAAATAAAAATGCTAATAAATAGAAATAAAAATGCTAATAAATAGAAATAAAAATGTTAATAAATAGAAATAAAAATGCTAATAAATAGAAATAAAAATGCTAATAAATAGAAATCAAAATGCTAATAAATAGAAAAAAAATGCTAAAAAATTAAAATAAAAATGCTAATAAATAGAAATAAAAATGCTAATAAATAGAAATAAAAATGCTAATAAATAGAAAAAAAAAATGCTAAAAAATTAAAATAAAAATGCTAATAAATAGAAATAAAAATGCTAATAAATAAAAATAAAAATGCTAATAAATAGAAATAAAAATGATAATAAATAGAAATTAAAATGCTAATAAATAAAAAAATGCTAATAAATAGAAATAAAAATGCTAATAAATAGAAATAAAAATGCTAATAAATAGAAATATAAATGCTAATCAATAAAAATAAAAATGCTAATCAATAAAAATAAAAATGCTAATAAATAAAAATGCTAATCAATAAAAATAAAAATGCTAATAAATTGAAAAACATATGCTAATAAATAGAAATCAAAATGCTAATAAAAAAATGCTAATAAGTAGAAATAAAAATGCTAATAAAAAGAAATAAAACTGCTAATAAGTACAAATAAAAATTCTAAGAAGTAGAAATAAAAATGCTAATAAATAGAAATAAAAATGCTAATAAATGGAAATAAAAATGCTAATAAATTAAAAAAAAATGCTAATAAATAAAAAAAAATGCTAATAAATAAAAATAAAAATGCTAACAAATAGAAATAAAAATGGTAATAAATATAAATATAAATGCTAATCAATAAAAATAAAAATGCTAATAAATAAAAATAAAAATGCTAATAAATAAAAATAAAAATGCTAACAAATAGAAATCAAAATGCTAATAAATAGAAAATAATATGCTAATAAATAGAAATAAAAATGCTAATACATAGAAATATAAATGCTAATAAATAGAAATAAAAATGCTAATCAATACAAATAAAAATGCTAATAAATAGAAATAAAAATGCTAATACATAGAAATAAAAATGCTAATAAATAAAAATAAAAATGCTAATAAATAAAAATAAAAATGCTAATAAATAGAAATAAAAATGCTAATCAATAAAAATAAAAATGCTAATAAATAAAAATAACAATGCTAATAAATTAAAATAAAAATGCTAATAAATAGAAATCAAAATGCTAATAAATAGAAAATAATATGCTAATAAATAGAAATAAAAATGCTAATACATAGAAATATAAATGCTAATAAATAGAAATAAAAATGCTAATCAATACAAATAAAAATGCTAATAAATAGAAATAAAAATGCTAATACATAGAAATAAACATGCTAATAAATAAAAATAAAAATGCTAATAAATAGAAATAAAAATGCTAATCAATAAAAATAAAAATGCTAATAAATAAAAATAACAATGCTAATAAATTAAAATAAAAATGCTAATAAATAGAAATACAAATGCTAATAAATAAAAATAAAAATGCTGAAAAATAGAAATAAAAATGTTAATAAATAGAAATAAAAATGCTAATCAATAAAAATAAAAATGCTAATAAATAAAAATAAAAATGCTAATAAATAGAAATAAAAATGATAATCAATAAAAAACCAAATGCTAATAAATAGAAATAAAAATGCTAATCAATAGAAATCAAAATGCTAATAAATAGAAAAAAAAATGCTAAAAAATTAAAATAAAAATGCTAATAAATAGAAATAAAAATGCTAATAAATAGACATAAAAATGCTTATAAATAGAAAAAAAAATGCTAATAAATAAAAAAAATGCTAATAAAGAAAAATAAAAATGCTAATAAATAGAAATAAAAATGCTAATCAATAAAAATAAAAATGCTAATAAATACAAATGCTAATCAATAAAAATAAAAATGCTAATAAATAGAAAAACATATGCTAATAAATAGAAATCAAAATGCTAATAAAAAAAAATGCTAATAAATAGAAATAAAAATGATAATCAAAAAAAATAAAAATGCTAATAAATAAAAATAAAAATGCTAATCAATAAAAATACAAAATGCTAATAAATTAAAATAAAAATGATAATCAATAGAAATAAAAATGCTAATACATAGAAATAAAAATGCTAATAAATAAAAATAAAAATGCTAATAAATAGAAATAAAAATGATAATCAATAAAAATAAAAATGCTAATAAATAAAAATAAAAATGCTATTAAATAAAAATAAAAATGCTAATAAATAGAAATAAAAATGCTAATAAATAAAAATAAAAATGCTAATAAATAGAAATAAAAATGCTAATAAATAGAAATAAAAATGCCAATAAATAGAAATCAAAATGCTAATTAATACAAATAAAAATGCTAATAAATAGAAATAAAAATGCTAATCAATAAAAATAAAAATGCTGATAAATAGAAATAAAAATGCTAATAAATAGAAATAAAAATGCTAATCAATAAAAATAAAAATGCTAATAAATAGAAAAAAAATGCTAAAAAATAAAAATAAAAATGCTAATCAATAAAAATAAAAATGCTAATAAATAAAAATAAAAATGCTAATAAATAGAAATAAAAATGCTAATCAATAAAAATAAAAATGCTAATAAATAGAAAAAAAATGCTAAAAAATAAAAATAAAAATGCTAATAAATGAAAATAAAAATGCTAATAAAAATAAAAATGCTAATAAATAGAAATAAAAATGCTAATAAATAGAAATCAAAATGCTAATAAATAGAAATAAAAATGCTAATCAATAAAAATAAAAATGCTAATAAATAGAAATAAAAATGATAATCAATAAAAATAAAAATGCTAATAAATAGAAATAAAAATGCTAATAAATAGACATAAAAATGCTAATAGAAATAAAAATGCTAATAAATAAAAATAAAAATGCTAATCAATAAAAATAAAAATGCTAAAAAATAGAAATAAAAATGCTAATAAATAGAAATAAAAATGCTAATCAATAAAAATAAAAATGCTCATAAATAAAAATAAAAATGCATATAAATAAAAATAAAAATGCTGATAAATAAAAATAAAAATGCTAATAAATAGAAGTAAAAATGCTAATAAATAGAAAAAAAAATGCTAATCAATAAAAATAAAAATGCTTATAATTAGAAATAAAAATGCTTATAATTAGAAATAAAAATGCTAATAATTTAAAATAAAAATGCTAATAATGTGAAATAAAAATGCTAATAATGTGAAATAAAAATACTAATAAATAAAAATAACAATGCTAATAATTAAAAATAAAAATGCTTATAATTAGAAATAAAAATGCTAATAATTAAAAATAAAAATGCTAATAATTAAAAATACAAATGCTTATCAATAGAAATAAAAATGCTTATAATTAGAAATAAAAATGCTTATAATTAAAAAAAAAAATGCTAATAATGTGTAATAAAAATGCTTGTAATTAGAAATAACAATGCTTATAATTAGAAATAAAAATGCTAATAATAAAAAATAAAAATGCTAATAATTAAAAATAAAAATGCTAATAATTAAAAATAAAAATGCTAATAATTTAAAAAAAAATGCTAATAATTAAAAATAAAAATGCTTGTAATTAGAAATAAAAATGCTAATAATTAAAAATAAAAATGCTAATAATTAAAAATAAAAATGCTTATAAATAGAAATACAAATGCTTATAAATAGAAATAAAAATACTTATAATTAAAAATAAAAATGCTAATAATGTGAAATAAAAATGCTTATAATTAAAAATAAAAATGTTTATAATAAAAATAAAAATGCTTATAATTAAAAATAAAATGCTAATAATTAAAAATAAAAATGCTAATAATTAAAAATAAAAATGCTAATAATTAAAAATAACAATGCTAATAATGTGAAATAAAAATACTAATAAATAGAAATAAAAATGCTAATAATTAAAAATAAAAATGCTTATAATTAGAAATAAAAATGCTAATAATTAAAAATAAAAATGCTAATAATTAAAAATAAAAATGCTAATAAATAGAAATAAAAATGCTTATAATTAGAAATAAAACTGCTAATAAATAGAAATAAAAATGCTTATAATTAAAAATAAAAATGCTAATAATGTGAAATAAAAATGCTTATTATTAAAAATAAAAATGCTAATAATTAAAAATAAAAATGCTAATAATGTGAAATAAAAATGCTTATAATTAGAAATAAAAATGTTTATAATTAGAAATAAAAATGCTAATAATTAAAAATAAAAATGCTAATAATAAAAAATAAAAATGCTAATAATTAAAAATAAAAATGCTAATAAATAAAAATAAAAATGCTAATAATTAAAAATAAAAATGTTAATAATGTGAAATAAAAATGCTTATAATAAAAATTAAAAAGGTTTGAAAGTGAAAATAAAAATGCTAATAATTAAAAATAAATATGCTAATAATTAAAATTAAAAATGCTCATAATTAGAAATAAATATGCTAATAATTAAAAATAAAAATGCTAATAATTAAAAATAAAAATGCTAATAATGTGAAATAAAAATGCTTATAATTAGAAATAAAACTGCTAATAAATAGAAATAAAAATGCTTATAATTAAAAATAAAAATGCTAATAATGTGAAATAAAAAGGCTTATTATTAAAAATAAAAATGCTAATAATTAAAAATAAAAATGCTAATAATGTGAAATAAAAATGCTTATAATTAGAAATAAAAATGTTTATAATTAGAAATAAAAATGCTAATAATTAAAAATAAAAATGCTAATAATAAAAAATAAAAATGCTAATAATTAAAAATAAAAATGCTAATAACTAAAAATAAAAATGCTAATAATTAAAAATAAAAATGTTAATAATGTGAAATAAAAATGCTTATAATAAAGATTAAAAAGGTTTGAAAGTGAAAATAAAAATGCTAATAATTAAAAATAAATATGCTAATAATTAAAAATAAAAATGCTCATAATTAGAAATAAATATGCTAATAATTAAAAATAAAAATGCTAATAATTAAAAATAAAAATGCTTATAATGTGAAATAAAAATGCTTATAATTAGAAATAAAAATGCTAATAATACAAAATAAAAATGCTTATAATTAGAAATAAAAATGCTAATAATTAAAAATAAAAATGATGATAATGTGAAATAAAAATGCTTATAATTAAAAATAAAAATGTTTATAATGAAAAATAAAAATGCTAATAATTAAAAATAAAAATGCTAATAATAAAATTTAAATATGCTTATAATTAGAAATAACAATGCTTATAATTAGAAATAAAAATGCTAATAATAAAAAATAAAAATGCTAATAATTAAAAATAAAAATGCTAATAATTAAACATAAAAATGCTAATAATTAAAAATAAAAATGCTAATAATGTGAAATAAAAATGCTTATAATTAAAAATAAAAATGTTTATAATGAAAAATAAAAATGCTAATAATTAAAAATAAAAATGCTTCTAATTAAAAATAAAAATGCTTATAATTAAAAATAAAAATGCTAATAATGTGAAATAAAAATGCTTATAATTAGAAATAAAAATGCTAATAATTAAAAATAAAAATGCTAATAATTAAAAATAAAAATGCTAATAATTAAAAATAAAAATGCTTATAATGTGAAATAAAAATGCTTATAATTCGAAATAAAAATGCTAATAATTAAAAATAAAAATGCTAATAATGTGAAATAAAAATGCTTATAATAAGAAATAAAAATGCTTATAATTAGAAATAAAAATGTTTATAAAAGAAATAAAAATGCTAATAATAAAAAATAAAAATGCTAATTATTAAACATAAAAATGCTAATAATTTAAAATAAAAATGCTAATAATTAAAAATAAAAATGCTAATAATTAAAAATAAAAATGTTAATAATGTGAAATAAAAATGCTTGTAATTAAAAATAAAAATGTTTACAATTAAAAATAAAAATGATAATAATTAAAAATAAATATGCTAATAATTAAAAATAAAAATGCTTATAATTAGAAATAAAAATGCTAATAATTAAAAATAAAAATGCGAATAATTAAAAATAAAAATGCTTATAATTAAAAATAAAAATGCTAATAATTAAAAATATAAATGCTTATAATTAAAAATAAAAATGCTAATAATGTGAAATAAAAATGCTTATAATTAGAAATAAAAATGTTTATAATTAGAAATAAAAATGCTAATAGTTAAAAATAAAACTGCTAATAATTAAAAATAAAAATGCTGATAATAAAAAAAAAAATATGCTAATAATGTAAAATAAAAATGCTAATAATGTGAAATAAAAATGCTTATAATTAAAAATAAAAATGTTTATAATTAAACATAAAAATGCTAATAATTAAATATAAAAATGCTAATAATTAAAAATAAAAATGCTAATAATTAAAAATAAAAATGCTTATAATTAGAAATAAAAATGCTAATAATTAAAAATAAAAATGCAAATAATGTGAAATAAAAATGCTTATAATTAGAAATAACAATGCTTATAATTAGAAATAAAAATGCTAATAATAAAAAATAAAAATGCTTATAATTAAAAATAAAAATGCTTATAATTAAAAATAAAAATGCTAATAATTAAAAATAAAAATGCTAATAATTAAAAATAAAAATGCGAATAATTAAAAATAAAAATGCTTATAATTAAAAATAAAAATGCTAATAATGTGAAATAAAAATGCTTATAATTAGAAATAAAAATGTTTATAATTAGAAATAAAAATGCTAATAATTAAAAATAAAAATGCTGATAATTAAAAAAAAATATGCTAATAATGTAAAATAAAAATGCTAATAATGTGAAATAAAAATGCTTATAATTAAAAATAAAAATGTTTATAATTAAACATAAAAATGCTAATAATTAAATATAAAAATGCTAATAATTAAAAATAAAAATGCTAATAATTAAAAATAAAAATGCTTATAATTAGAAATAAAAATGCTAATAATTAAAAATAAAAATGCTAATAATGTGAAATAAAAATGCTTATAATTAGAAATAACAATGCTTATAATTAGAAATAAAAATGCTAATAATAAAAAATAAAAATGCTTATAATTAAAAATAAAAATGCTAATAATTAAAAATAAAAATGCTAATAATTCAAAATAAAAATGCTAATAATGTGAAATAAAAATGCTTATAATTAAAAATAAAAATGTTTATAATTAAAAATAAAAATGCTAAAAATGAAAAATAAAATGCTTATAATTAAAAATAAAAATGCTTATAATTAAAAATAAAAATGCTTATAATTAGAAATAAAAATGCTAATAATTAAAAATAAAAATGCTAATAATTAGAAATAAAAATGCTTATAATTAGAAATAAAAATGCTTATAATTAAAAATAAAAATGCTAATAATGTGAAATAAAAATGCTGATAATTAAAAATAAAAATGCTAATAATTAAAAATAAAAATGCTTATAATTAGAAATAAAAATGCTAATAATTAAAAATAAAAATGCTAATAATGTGAAATAAAAATGCTTATAATTAGAAATAACAATGCTTATAATTAGAAATAAAAATGCTTATAATAAAAAATAAAAATGCTAATAATAAAAAATAGAAATGCTAATAGTTAAAAATAAAAATGCTAATAATTAAAAATAAAAATGCTAATAATGTGAAATAAAAATGCTTATAATTAAAAATAAAAATGTTTATAATGAAAAATAAAAATGCTTATAATTAAAAATAAAAATGCTTATAATTAAAAATAAAAATGCTTATAATGCGAAATAAAAATGCTAATATTTAAATATAAAAATGGTAATAATTAAAAATAAAAATGCTAATAATGTGAAATAAAAATGCTTATAATTAGAAATAAAAATGCTAATAATAAAATTAAAAATGCTAATAAATAAAAATAAAAATGCTGATAATTAAAAATAAAAATGCCAATAATTAAAAATAAAAATGCTAATAATGTGAAATAAAAATGCTTATAATGCGAAATAAAAATGCTAATAATTAAAAATAAAAATGCTAATAATGTGAAATAAAAATGCTTATAATTAGAAATAAAAATGCTTATAATTAAAAATAAAAATGTGTATAATTAGAAATAAAAATGCTAATAATTAAAAATAAAAATGCTAATAATTAAAAATAAAAATACTAATAATTAAAAATAAAAATGCTAATAATTAAAAATAAAATGCTAATAATTAAAAATAAAACTTCTAATAATGTGAAATAAAAATGCTTATAATTAAAAATAAAAATATTTATAATGAAAAATAAAAATGCTAATAATAAAAATAAAAATGCTTCTAATTAAAAATAAAAATGCTTATAATTAAACATAAAAATGCTAATAATTAGAAATAAAAATGCTAATAATTAAAAATAAAAATGCTTATAATTAGAAATAAAAATGCTAATAATTAAAAATAAAAATGCTAATAATTAAAAATAAAAATGCTAATAATGTGAAATAAAAATGCTTATAATTAGAAATAACAATGCTTATAATTAGAAATAAAAATGCTAATAATAAAAAATAAAAATGCTTATAATTAAAAATAAAAATGCTAATAATTAAAAATAAAAATGCTAATAATTAAAAATAAAAATGCTAATAATGTGAAATAAAAATGCTTATAATTAAAAATAAAAATGTTTATAATTAAAAGTAAAAATGCTAAAAATGAAAAATAAAATGCTTATAATTAAAAATAAAAATGCTTATAATTAAAAATAAAACTGCTTATAATTAGAAATAAAAATGCTAATAATTAAAAATAAAAATGCTAATAATTAGAAATAAAAATGCTTATGATTAGAAATAAAAATGCTTATAATTAAAAATAAAAATGCTAATAATGTGAAATAAAAATGCTGATAATTAAAAATAAAAATGCTAATAATTAAAAATAAAAATGCTTATAATTAGAAATAAAAATGCTAATAATTAAAAATAAAAATGCTAATAATTAAAAATAAAAATGCTAATAATGTAAAATAAAAATGCTTATAATTAGAAATAACAATGCTTATAATTAGAAATAAAAATGCTAATAATAAAAAATAAAAATGCTAATAATAAAAAATAGAAATGCTAATAATTAAAAATAAAAATGCTAATAATTAGAAATAAAAATGCTTATAATTAAAAATAAAAATGCTTATAATGTGAAATAAAAATGCTTATAATTAGAAATAAAAATGCTAATAATTAAAAATAAAAATGCTTATAATTAGAAATAAAAATGCTAATAATTAAAAATAAAAATGATGATAATGTGAAATAAAAATGCTTATAATTAAAAATAAAAATGTTTATAATGAAAAATAAAAATGCTAATAATTAAAAATAAAAATGCTAATAATTAAAAATAAAAATGCTTATAATTAGAAATAACAATGCTTATAATTAGAAATAAAAATGCTAATAATAAAAAATAAAAATGCTAATAATTAAAAATAAAAATGCTAATAATTAAACATAAAAATGCTAATAATTAAAAATAAAAATGCTAATAATTAAACATAAAAATGCTAATAATTAAAAATAAAAATGCTAATAATGTGAAATAAAAATGCTTATAATTAAAAATAAAAATGTTTATAATGAAAAATAAAAATGCTAATAATTAAAAATAAAAATGCTTCTAATTAAAAATAAAAATGCTTATAATTAAAAATAAAAATGCTAATAATGTGAAATAAAAATGCTTATAATTAGAAATAAAAATGCTAATACTTAAAAATAAAAATGCTAATAATTAAAAATAAAAATGCTAATAATTAAAAATAAAAATGCTAATAATGTGAAATAAAAATGCTTATAATTCGAAATAAAAATGCTAATAATTAAAAATAAAAATGCTAATAATGTGAAATAAAAATGCTTATAATAAGAAATAAAAATGTTTATAATTAGAAATAAAAATGCTAATAGTTAAAAATAAAACTGCTAATAATTAAAAATAAAAATGCTGATGATTAAAAAAAAATATGCTAATAATGTAAAATAAAAATGCTAATAATGTGAAATAAAAATGCTTATAATTAGAAATAAAAATGCTAATAATACAAAATAAAAATGCTTATAATTAGAAATAAAAATGCTAATAATTAAAAATAAAAATGATGATAATGTGAAATAAAAATGCTTATAATTAAAAATAAAAATGTTTATAATGAAAAATAAAAATGCTAATAATTAAAAATAAAAATGCTAATAATAAAATTTAAATATGCTTATAATTAGAAATAACAATGCTTATAATTAGAAATAAAAATGCTAATAATAAAAAATAAAAATGCTAATAATTAAAAATAAAAATGCTAATAATTAAACATAAAAATGCTAATAATTAAAAATAAAAATGCTAATAATGTGAAATAAAAATGCTTATAATTAAAAATAAAAATGTTTATAATGAAAAATAAAAATGCTAATAATTAAAAATAAAAATGCTTCTAATTAAAAATAAAAATGCTTATAATTAAAAATAAAAATGCTAATAATGTGAAATAAAAATGCTTATAATTAGAAATAAAAATGCTAATAATTAAAAATAAAAATGCTAATAATTAAAAATAAAAATGCTAATAATTAAAAATAAAAATGCTAATAATGTGAAATAAAAATGCTTATAATTCGAAATAAAAATGCTAATAATTAAAAATAAAAATGCTAATAATGTGAAATAAAAATGCTTATAATAAGAAATAAAAATGCTTATAATTAGAAATAAAAATGTTTATAAAAGAAATAAAAATGCTAATAATAAAAAATAAAAATGCTAATTATTAAACATAAAAATGCTAATAATTTAAAATAAAAATGCTAATAATTAAAAATAAAAATGCTAATAATTAAAAATAAAAATGTTAATAATGTGAAATAAAAATGCTTGTAATTAAAAATAAAAATGTTTACAATTAAAAATAAAAATGATAATAATTAAAAATAAATATGCTAATAATTAAAAATAAAAATGCTTATAATTAGAAATAAAAATGCTAATAATTAAAAATAAAAATGCGAATAATTAAAAATAAAAATGCTTATAATTAAAAATAAAAATGCTAATAATTAAAAATATAAATGCTTATAATTAAAAATAAAAATGCTAATAATGTGAAATAAAAATGCTTATAATTAGAAATAAAAATGTTTATAATTAGAAATAAAAATGCTAATAGTTAAAAATAAAACTGCTAATAATTAAAAATAAAAATGCTGATGATTAAAAAGATATATGCTAATAATGTAAAATAAAAATGCTAATAATGTGAAATAAAAATGCTTATAATCAAAAATAAAAATGTTTATAATTAAACATAAAAATGCTAATAATTAAATATAAAAATGCTAATAATTAAAAATAAAAATGCTAATAATTAAAAATAAAAATGCTTATAATTAGAAATAAAAATGCTAATAATTAAAAATAAAAATGCTAATAATGTGAAATAAAAATGCTTATAATTAGAAATAAAAATGCTTATAATTAAAAATAAAGATGTTTATAATTAGACATAAAAATGCTAATAATTAAAAATAAAAATGCTAATAAATAGAAATAAATAGAAATAAATAAAGATGTTTACAATTAGAAATAAAAATGCTAATAATTAAAAATAAAAATGCTAATAATTAAAAATAAAAATGCGAATAATTAAAAATAAAAATGCTTATAATTAAAAATAAAAATGCTAATAATTAAAAATATAAATGCGTCTAATTAAAAATAAAAATGCTAATAATGTGAAATAAAAATGCTTATAATTAGAAATAAAAATGTTTATAATTAGAAATAAAAATGCTAATAGTTAAAAATAAAACTGCTAATAATTAAAAATAAAAATGCTGATAATAAAAAAAAAAATATGCTAATAATGTAAAATAAAAATGCTAATAATGTGAAATAAAAATGCTTATAATTAAAAATAAAAATGTTTATAATTAAACATAAAAATGCTAATAATTAAATATAAAAATGCTAATAATTAAAAATAAAAATGCTAATAATTAAAAATAAAAATGCTTATAATTAGAAATAAAAATGCTAATAATTAAAAATAAAAATGCAAATAATGTGAAATAAAAATGCTTATAATTAGAAATAACAATGCTTATAATTAGAAATAAAAATGCTAATAATAAAAAATAAAAATGCTTATAATTAAAAATAAAAATGCTTATAATTAAAAATAAAAATGCTTATAATTAAAAATAAAAATGCTAATAATTAAAAATAAAAATGCTAATAATTAAAAATAAAAATGCGAATAATTAAAAATAAAAATGCTTATAATTAAAAATAAAAATGCTAATAATGTGAAATAAAAATGCTTATAATTAGAAATAAAAATGTTTATAATTAGAAATAAAAATGCTAATAATTAAAAATAAAAATGCTGATAATTAAAAAAAAATATGCTAATAATGTAAAATAAAAATGCTAATAATGTGAAATAAAAATGCTTATAATTAAAAATAAAAATGTTTATAATTAAACATAAAAATGCTAATAATTAAATATAAAAATGCTAATAATTAAAAATAAAAATGCTAATAATTAAAAATAAAAATGCTTATAATTAGAAATAAAAATGCTAATAATTAAAAATAAAAATGCTAATAATGTGAAATAAAAATGCTTATAATTAGAAATAACAATGCTTATAATTAGAAATAAAAATGCTAATAATAAAAAATAAAAATGCTTATAATTAAAAATAAAAATGCTAATAATTAAAAATAAAAATGCTAATAATTCAAAATAAAAATGCTAATAATGTGAAATAAAAATGCTTATAATTAAAAATAAAAATGTTTATAATTAAAAATAAAAATGCTAAAAATGAAAAATAAAATGCTTATAATTAAAAATAAAAATGCTTATAATTAAAAATAAAAATGCTTATAATTAGAAATAAAAATGCTAATAATTAAAAATAAAAATGCTAATAATTAGAAATAAAAATGCTTATAATTAGAAATAAAAATGCTTATAATTAAAAATAAAAATGCTAATAATGTGAAATAAAAATGCTGATAATTAAAAATAAAAATGCTAATAATTAAAAATAAAAATGCTTATAATTAGAAATAAAAATGCTAATAATTAAAAATAAAAATGCTAATAATGTGAAATAAAAATGCTTATAATTAGAAATAACAATGCTTATAATTAGAAATAAAAATGCTTATAATAAAAAATAAAAATGCTAATAATAAAAAATAGAAATGCTAATAGTTAAAAATAAAAATGCTAATAATTAAAAATAAAAATGCTAATAATGTGAAATAAAAATGCTTATAATTAAAAATAAAAATGTTTATAATGAAAAATAAAAATGCTTATAATTAAAAATAAAAATGCTTATAATTAAAAATAAAAATGCTTATAATGCGAAATAAAAATGCTAATATTTAAATATAAAAATGGTAATAATTAAAAATAAAAATGCTAATAATGTGAAATAAAAATGCTTATAATTAGAAATAAAAATGCTAATAATAAAATTAAAAATGCTAATAAATAAAAATAAAAATGCTGATAATTAAAAATAAAAATGCCAATAATTAAAAATAAAAATGCTAATAATGTGAAATAAAAATGCTTATAATGCGAAATAAAAATGCTAATAATTAAAAATAAAAATGCTAATAATGTGAAATAAAAATGCTTATAATTAGAAATAAAAATGCTTATAATTAAAAATAAAAATGTGTATAATTAGAAATAAAAATGCTAATAATTAAAAATAAAAATGCTAATAATTAAAAATAAAAATACTAATAATTAAAAATAAAAATGCTAATAATTAAAAATAAAATGCTAATAATTAAAAATAAAACTTCTAATAATGTGAAATAAAAATGCTTATAATTAGAAATAACAATGCTTATAATTAGAAATAAAAATGCTTATAATAAAAAATAAAAATGCTAATAATAAAAAATAGAAATGCTAATAGTTAAAAATAAAAATGCTAATAATTAAAAATAAAAATGCTAATAATGTGAAATAAAAATGCTTATAATTAAAAATAAAAATGTTTATAATGAAAAATAAAAATGCTTATAATTAAAAATAAAAATGCTTATAATTAAAAATAAAAATGCTTATAATGCGAAATAAAAATGCTAATATTTAAATATAAAAATGGTAATAATTAAAAATAAAAATGCTAATAATGTGAAATAAAAATGCTTATAATTAGAAATAAAAATGCTAATAATAAAATTAAAAATGCTAATAAATAAAAATAAAAATGCTGATAATTAAAAATAAAAATGCCAATAATTAAAAATAAAAATGCTAATAATGTGAAATAAAAATGCTTATAATGCGAAATAAAAATGCTAATAATTAAAAATAAAAATGCTAATAATGTGAAATAAAAATGCTTATAATTAGAAATAAAAATGCTTATAATTAAAAATAAAAATGTGTATAATTAGAAATAAAAATGCTAATAATTAAAAATAAAAATGCTAATAATTAAAAATAAAAATACTAATAATTAAAAATAAAAATGCTAATAATTAAAAATAAAATGCTAATAATTAAAAATAAAACTTCTAATAATGTGAAATAAAAATGCTTATAATTAAAAATAAAAATATTTATAATGAAAAATAAAAATGCTAATAATAAAAATAAAAATGCTTCTAATTAAAAATAAAAATGCTTATAATTAAACATAAAAATGCTAATAATTAGAAATAAAAATGCTAATAATTAAAAATAAAAATGCTTATAATTAGAAATAAAAATGCTAATAATTAAAAATAAAAATGCTAATAATTAAAAATAAAAATGCTAATAATGTGAAATAAAAATGCTTATAATTAGAAATAACAATGCTTATAATTAGAAATAAAAATGCTAATAATAAAAAATAAAAATGCTTATAATTAAAAATAAAAATGCTAATAATTAAAAATAAAAATGCTAATAATTAAAAATAAAAATGCTAATAATGTGAAATAAAAATGCTTATAATTAAAAATAAAAATGTTTATAATTAAAAGTAAAAATGCTAAAAATGAAAAATAAAATGCTTATAATTAAAAATAAAAATGCTTATAATTAAAAATAAAACTGCTTATAATTAGAAATAAAAATGCTAATAATTAAAAATAAAAATGCTAATAATTAGAAATAAAAATGCTTATGATTAGAAATAAAAATGCTTATAATTAAAAATAAAAATGCTAATAATGTGAAATAAAAATGCTGATAATTAAAAATAAAAATGCTAATAATTAAAAATAAAAATGCTTATAATTAGAAATAAAAATGCTAATAATTAAAAATAAAAATGCTAATAATTAAAAATAAAAATGCTAATAATGTAAAATAAAAATGCTTATAATTAGAAATAACAATGCTTATAATTAGAAATAAAAATGCTAATAATAAAAAATAAAAATGCTAATAATAAAAAATAGAAATGCTAATAATTAAAAATAAAAATGCTAATAATTAGAAATAAAAATGCTTATAATTAAAAATAAAAATGCTTATAATGTGAAATAAAAATGCTTATAATTAGAAATAAAAATGCTAATAATTAAAAATAAAAATGCTTATAATTAGAAATAAAAATGCTAATAATTAAAAATAAAAATGATGATAATGTGAAATAAAAATGCTTATAATTAAAAATAAAAATGTTTATAATGAAAAATAAAAATGCTAATAATTAAAAATAAAAATGCTAATAATTAAAAATAAAAATGCTTATAATTAGAAATAACAATGCTTATAATTAGAAATAAAAATGCTAATAATAAAAAATAAAAATGCTAATAATTAAAAATAAAAATGCTAATAATTAAACATAAAAATGCTAATAATTAAAAATAAAAATGCTAATAATTAAACATAAAAATGCTAATAATTAAAAATAAAAATGCTAATAATGTGAAATATATGCTTATAATTAAAAATAAAAATGTTTATAATGAAAAATAAAAATGCTAATAATTAAAAATAAAAATGCTTCTAATTAAAAATAAAAATGCTTATAATTAAAAATAAAAATGCTAATAATGTGAAATAAAAATGCTTATAATTAGAAATAAAAATGCTAATACTTAAAAATAAAAATGCTAATAATTAAAAATAAAAATGCTAATAATTAAAAATAAAAATGCTAATAATGTGAAATAAAAATGCTTATAATTCGAAATAAAAATGCTAATAATTAAAAATAAAAATGCTAATAATGTGAAATAAAAATGCTTATAATAAGAAATAAAAATGTTTATAATTAGAAATAAAAATTCTAATAGTTAAAAATAAAACTGCTAATAATTAAAAATAAAAATGCTGATGATTAAAAAAAAATATGCTAATAATGTAAAATAAAAATGCTAATAATGTGAAATAAAAATGCTTATAATTAGAAATAAAAATGTTTATAATTAGAAAAAAATGCTAATAGTTAAAAATAAAACTGCTAATAATTAAAAATAAAAATGTTTATAATTAAACATAAAAATGCTAATAATTAAATATAAAAATGCTAATAATTAAAAATAAAAATGCTAATAATTAAAAATAAAAATGCTAATAATTAAAAATATAAATGCTAATAATTAAAAATATAAATGCTTATAATTAAAAATAAAAATGCTAATAATGTGAAATAAAAATGCTTATAATTAGAAATAAAAATGTTTATAATTAGAAATAAAAATGCTAATAGTTAAAAATAAAACTGCTAATAATTAAAAATAAAAATGCTGATAATAAAAAAAAAATATGCTAATAATGTAAAATAAAAATGCTAATAATGTGAAATAAAAATGCTTATAATTAAAAATAAAAATGTTTATAATTAAACATAAAAATGCTAATAATTAAATATAAAAATGCTAATAATTAAAAATAAAAATGCTAATAATTAAAAATAAAAATGCTTATAATTAGAAATAAAAATGCTAATAATTAAAAATAAAAATGCTAATAATGTGAAATAAAAATGCTTATAATTAGAAATAACAATGCTTATAATTAGAAATAAAAATGCTAATAATAAAAAATAAAAATGCTTATAATAAAAAATAAAAATGCTTATAATTAAAAATAAAAATGCTTATAATTAGAAATAAAAATGCTAATAATTAAAAAAAAAATGCTAATAATTAGAAATAAAAATGCTTATAATTAGAAATAAAAATGCTTATAATTAAAAATAAAGATGTTTATAATTAGAAATAAAAATGCTAATAATTAAAAATAAAAATGCTAATAAATAGAAATAAAAATGCTTATAATAAGAAATAAAACTGCTAATAAATAGAAATAAAAATGCTTATAATTAAAAATAAAAATGCTAATAATGTGAAATAAAAATGCTTATTAATAAAAATAAAAATGCTAATAATTAAAAATAAAAATGCTATTAATGTGAAATAAAAATGCTTATAATTAGAAATAAAAATGTTTATAATTAGAAATAAAAATGCTAATAATTAAAAATAAAAATGCTAATAATAAAAAATAAAAATGCTAATAATTAAAAATAAAAATTCTAATAAATAAAAATAAAAATGCTAATAATTAAAAATAAAAATGTTAATAATGTGAAATAAAAATGCTTATAATAAAAATTAAAAAGGTTTGAAAGTGAAAATAAAAATGCTAATAATTAAAAATAAATATGCTAATAATTAAAAATAAAAATGCTCATAATTAGAAATAAATATGCTAATAATTAAAAATAAAAATGCTAATAATTAAAAATAAAAATGCTTATAATGTGAAATAAAAATGCTTATAATTAGAAATAAAAATGCTAATAATAAAAATAAAAATGCTTATAATTAGAAATAAAAATGCTAATAATTAAAAATAAAAATGATGATAATGTGAAATAAAAATGCTTATAATTAAAAATAAAAATGTTTATAATGAAAAATAAAAATGGTAATAATTAAAAATACAAATGCTAATAATTAAAAATAAAAATGCTTATAATTAGAAATAACAATGCTTATAATTAGAAATAAAAATGCTAATAATAAAAGATAAAAATGCTAATAATTAAAAATAAAAATGCTAATAATTAAACATAAAAATGCTAATAATTAAAAATAAAAATGCTAATAATGTGAAATAAAAATGCTTCTAATTAAAAATAAAAATGCTTATAATTAAAAATAAAAATGCTAATAATGTGAAATAAAAATGCTTATAATTAGAAATAAAAATGCTAATAATTAAAAATAAAAATGCTAATAATTAAAAATAAAAATGCTAATAATTAAAAATAAAAATGCTAATAATATGAAATAAAAATGTTAATAATGTGAAATAAAAATGCTTGTAATTAAAAATAAAAATGTTTACAATTAAAAATAAAAATGCTAATAATTAAAAATAAATATGCTAATAATTAAAAATAAAAATGCTTATAATTAGAAATAAAAATGCTAATAATTAAAAATAAAAATGCTAATAATTAAAAATAAAAATGCGAATAATTAAAAATAAAAATGCTTATAATTAGAAATAAAAATGCTAATAATTAAAAATAAAAATGCTAATAATGTGAAATAAAAATGCTTATAATTAGAAATAACAATGCTTATAATTAGAAATAAAAATGCTAATAATAAAAAATAAAAATGCTAATAATAAAAAATAGAAATGCTAATAATTAAAAATAAAAATGCTAATAATTAAAAATAAAAATGCTAATAATGTGAAATAAAAATGCTTATAATTAAAAATAAAAATGTTTATAATGAAAAATAAAAATGCTTATAATTAAAAATAAAAATGCTTCTAATTAAAAATAAAAATGCTTATAATTAAAAATAAAAATGCTTATAATGCGAAATAAAAATGCTGATATTTAAAAATAAAAATGCTAATAATTAAAAATAAAAATGCTAATAATGTGAAATAAAAATGCTTATAATTAAAAATAAAAATGTTTATAATTAAAAATAAAAATGCTAAAAATTAAAAATAAAATGCTTATAATTAAAAATAAAAATGCTTACAATTAAAAATAAAAATGCTTATAATTAGAAATAAAAATGCTAATAATTAAAAATAAAAATGCTAATAAATAAAAACAAAAATGCTGATAATTAGAAATAAAAATGCTTATAATTAAAAATAAAAATGCTAATAATGTGAGATAAAAATGCTTATAATTAAAAATAAAAATGCTAATAATTAAAAATAAAAATGCTTATAATTAGAAATAAAAATGCTAATAATTAAAAATAAAAATGCTAATAATGTGAAATAAAAATGCTTATAATTAGAAATAACAATGCTTATAATTAGAAATAAAAATGCTTATAATTAGAAATAACAATGCTTATAATTAGAAATAAAAATGCTAATAATAAAAAATAAAAATGCTAATAATAAAAAATAGAAATGCTAATAATTAAAAATAAAAATGCTAATAATTAAAAATAAAAATGCTAATAATGTGAAATAAAAATGCTTATAATTAAAAATAAAAATGTTTATAATGAAAAATAAAAATGCTAATAATTAAAAATAAAAATGCTTCTAATTAAAAATAAAAATGCTTATAATTAAAAATAAAAATGCTTATAATTAGAAATAAAAATGCTAATATTTAAATATAAAAATGGTAATAATTAAAAATAAAAATGCTAATAATGTGAAATAAAAATGCTTATAATTAGAAATAAAAATGCTAATAATAAAATTAAAAATGCTAATAAATAAAAATAAAAATGCTGATAATTAAAAATAAAAATGCCAATAATTAAAAATAAAAATGCTAATAATGTGAAATAAAAATGCTTATAATGCGAAATAAAAATGCTAATAATTAAAAATAAAAATGCTAATAATGTGAAATAAAAATGCTTATAATTAGAAATAAAAATGCTTATAATTAAAAATAAAGATGTTTCTAATTAGAAATAAAAATGCTAATAATTAAAAATAAAAATGCTAATAATTTAAAATAAAAATGCTAATAATTAAAAATAAAAATGCGAATAATTAAAAATAAAAATGCTTATAATTAAAAATAAAAATGCTAATAATTAAAAATAACTATGCTTATAATTAAAAATAAAAATGCTAATAATGTGAAATAAAAATGCTTATAATTAGAAATAAAAATGTTTATAATTAGAAATAAAAATGCTAATAGTTTAAAATAAAACTGCTAATAATTAAAAATAAAAATGCTGATGATTAAAAAGAAATATGCTAATAATGTAAAATAAAAATGCTAATAATGTGAAATAAAAATGCTTATAATCAAAAATAAAAATGTTTATAATTAAACATAAAAATGCTAATAATTAAATATAAAAATGCTAATAATTAAAAATAAAAATGCTAATAATTAAAAATAAAAATGCTTATAATTAGAAATAAAAATGCTAATAATTAAAAATAAAAATGCTAATAATGTGAAATAAAAATGCTTATAATTAGAAATAAAAATGCTTATAATTAAAAATAAAGATGTTTATAATTAGACATAAAAATGCTAATAATTAAAAATAAAAATGCTAATAAATAGAAATAAATAGAAATAAATAAAGATGTTTACAATTAGAAATAAAAATGCTAATAATTAAAAATAAAAATGCTAATAATTAAAAATAAAAATGCGAATAATTAAAAATAAAAATGCTAATAATTAAAAATAAAAATGCTAATAATTAAAAATATAAATGCGTCTAATTAAAAATAAAAATGCTAATAATGTGAAATAAAAATGCTTATAATTAGAAATAAAAATGTTTATAATTAGAAATAAAAATGCTAATAGTTAAAAATAAAACTGCTAATAATTAAAAATAAAAATGCTGATAATAAAAAAAAAATATGCTAATAATGTAAAATAAAAATGCTAATAATGTGAAATGAAAATGCTTATAATTAAAAATAAAAATGTTTATAATTAAACATAAAAATGCTAATAATTAAATATAAAAATGCTAATAATTAAAAATAAAAATGCTAATAATTAAAAATAAAAATGCTTATAATTAGAAATAAAAATGCTAATAATTAAAAATAAAAATGCTAATAATGTGAAATAAAAATGCTTATAATTAGAAATAACAATGCTTATAATTAGAAATAAAAATGCTAATAATAAAAAATAAAAATGCTTATAATTAAAAATAAAAATGCTTATAATTAAAAATAAAAATGCTTATAATTAAAAATAAAAATGCTAATAATTAAAAATAAAAATGCTAATAATTAAAAATAAAAATGCTAATAATTAAAAATAAAAATGCTTATAATTAGAAATAAAAATGCTCATAATTAAAAATAAAAATGTGTATAATTAGAAATAAAAATGCTAATAATTAAAAATAAAAATGCTAATAATTAAAAATAAAAATACTAATAATTAAAAATAAAAATGCTAATAATTAAAAATAAAAATGCTAATAATTAAAAATAAAAATGCTAATAATGTGAAATAAAAATGCTTATAATTAAAAATAAAAATATTTATAATGAAAAATAAAAATGCTAATAATTAAAAATAAAAATGCTTCTAATTAAAAATAAAAATGCTTATAATTAAACATAAAAATGCTAATAATTAGAAATAAAAATGCTAATAATGAAAAATAAAAATGCTTATAATTAGAAATAAAAATGCTAATAATTAAAAATAAAAATGCTAATAATGTGAAATAAAAATGCTTATAATTAGAAATAACAATGCTTATAATTAGAAATAAAAATGCTAATAATAAAAAATAAAAATGCTTATAATTAAAAATAAAAATGCTAATAATTAAAAATAAAAATGCTAATAATTAAAAATAAAAATGCTAATAATGTGAAATAAAAATGCTTATAATTAAAAATAAAAATGTTTATAATTAAAAATAAAAATGCTAAAAATGAAAAATAAAATGCTTATAATTAAAAATAAAAATGCTTATAATTAAAAATAAAAATGCTAATAATTAGAAATAAAAATGCTAATAATTAAAAATAAAAATGCTAATAATTAGAAATAAAAATGCTTATAATTAGAAATAAAAATGCTTATAATTAAAAATAAAAATGCTAATAATGTGAAATAAAAATGCTTATAATTAAAAATAAAAATGCTAATAATAAAAAATAGAAATGCTAATAATTAAAAATAAAAATGCTAATAATTAAAAATAAAAATGCTAATAATGTGAAATAAAAATGCTTATAATTAAAAATAAAAATGTTTATAATGAAAAATAAAAATGCTTATAATTAAAAATAAAAATGCTTCTAATTAAAAATAAAAATGCTTATAATTAAAAATAAAAATGCTTATAATGCGAAATAAAAATGCTAATATTTAAATATAAAAATGGTAATAATTAAAAATAAAAATGCTAATAATGTGAAATAAAAATGCTTAAAATTAGAAATAAAAATGCTAATAATAAAATTAAAAATGCTAATAAATAAAAATAAAAATGCTGATAATTAAAAATAAAAATGCCAATAATTAAAAATAAAAATGCTAATAATGTGAAATAAAAATGCTTATAATGCGAAATAAAAATGCTAATAATTAAAAATAAAAATGCTAATAATGTGAAATAAAAATGCTTATAATTAGAAATAAAAATGCTTATAATTAAAAATAAAAATGTGTATAATTAGAAATACAAATGCTAATAATTAAAAATAAAAATGATAATAATTAAAAATAAAAATACTAATAATTAAAAATAAAAATGCTTATAATTAAATATAAAAATGCTAATAATGTGAAATAAAAATGCTTATAATTAAAAATAAAAATATTTATAATGAAAAATAAAAATGCTAATAATTAAAAATAAAAATGCTTCTAATTAAAAATAAAAATGCTTATAATTAAACATAAAAATGCTAATAATTAGAAATAAAAATGCTAATAATTAAAAATAAAAATGCTTATAATTAGAAATAAAAATGCTAATAATTAAAAATAAAAATGCTAATAATGTAAAATAAAAATGCTTATAATTAGAAATAACAATGCTTATAATTAGAAATAAAAATGCTAATAATAAAAAATAAAAATGCTTATAATTAAAAATAAAAATACTAATAATTAAAAATAAAAATGCTAATAATTAAAAATAAAAATGCTAATAATGTGAAATAAAAATGCTTATAATTAAAAATAACAATGCTTATAATTAGAAATAAAAATGCTAATAATAAAAAATAAAAATGCTTATAATTAAAAATAAAAATACTAATAATTAAAAATAAAAATGCTAATAATTAAAAATAAAAATGCTAATAATGTGAAATAAAAATGCTTATAATTAGAAATAACAATGCTTATAATTAGAAATAAAAATGCTAATAATAAAAAATAAAAATGCTTATAATTAAAAATAAAAATGCTTATAATTAAAAATAAAAATGCTTATAATTAAAAATAAAAATGCTAATAATTAAAAATAAAAATGCTAATAATTAAAAATAAAAATGCGAATAATTAAAAATAAAAATGCTTATAATTAAAAATAAAAATGCTAATAATGTGAAATAAAAATGCTTATAATTAGAAATAAAAATGTTTATAATTAGAAATAAAAATGCTAATAATTAAAAATAAAAATGCTGATAATTAAAAAAAAATATGCTAATAATGTAAAATAAAAATGCTAATAATGTGAAATAAAAATGCTTATAATTAAAAATAAAAATGTTTATAATTAAACATAAAAATTCTAATAATTAAATATAAAAATGCTAATAATTAAAAATAAAAATGCTAATAATTAAAAATAAAAATGCTTATAATTAGAAATAAAAATGCTAATAATTAAAAATAAAAATGCTAATAATGTGAAATAAAAATGCTTATAATTAGAAATAACAATGCTTATAATTAGAAATAAAAATGCTAATAATAAAAAATAAAAATGCTTATAATTAAAAATAAAAATGCTAATAATTAAAAATAAAAATGCTAATAATTCAAAATAAAAATGCTAATAATGTGAAATAAAAATGCTTATAATTAAAAATAAAAATGTTTATAATTGAAAATAAAAATGCTAAAAATTAAAAATAAAATGCTTATAATTAAAAATAAAAATGCTTATAATTAAAAATAAAAATGCTTATAATTAGAAATAAAAATGCTAATAATTAAAAATAAAAATGCTAATAATTAGAAATAAAAATGCTTATAATTAGAAATAAAAATGCTTATAATTAAAAATAAAAATGCTAATAATGTGAAATAAAAATGCTGATAATTAAAAATAAAAATGCTAATAATTAAAAATAAAAATGCTTATAATTAGAAATAAAAATGCTAATAATTAAAAATAAAAATGCTAATAATGTGAAATAAAAATGCTTATAATTAGAAATAACAATGCTTATAATTAGAAATAAAAATGCTTATAATAAAAAATAAAAATGCTAATAATAAAAAATAGAAATGCTAATAGTTAAAAATAAAAATGCTAATAATTAAAAATAAAAATGCTAATAATGTGAAATAAAAATGCTTATAATTAAAAATAAAAATGTTTATAATGAAAAATAAAAATGCTTATAATTAAAAATAAAAATGCTTATAATTAAAAATAAAAATGCTTATAATGCGAAATAAAAATGCTAATATTTAAATATAAAAATGGTAATAATTAAAAATAAAAATGCTAATAATGTGAAATAAAAATGCTTATAATTAGAAATAAAAATGCTAATAATAAAATTAAAAATGCTAATAAATAAAAATAAAAATGCTGATAATTAAAAATAAAAATGCCAATAATTAAAAATAAAAATGCTAATAATGTGAAATAAAAATGCTTATAATGCGAAATAAACATGCTAATAATTAAAAATAAAAATGCTAATAATGTGAAATAAAAATGCTTATAATTAAAATAAAAATGTGTATAATTAGAAATAAAAATGCTAATAATTAAAAATAAAAATGCTAATAATTAAAAATAAAAATACTAATAATTAAAAATAAAAATGCTAATAATTAAAAATAAAATGCTAATAATTAAAAATAAAAATTCTAATAATGTGAAATAAAAATGCTTATAATTAAAAATAAAAATATTTATAATGAAAAATAAAAATGCTAATAATAAAAATAAAAATGCTTCTAATTAAAAATAAAAATGCTTATAATTAAACATAAAAATGCTAATAATTAGAAATAAAAATGCTAATAATTAAAAATAAAAATGCTTATAATTAGAAATAAAAATGCTAATAATTAAAAATAAAAATGCTAATAATTAAAAATAAAAATGCTAATAATGTGAAATAAAAATGCTTATAATTAGAAATAACAATGCTTATAATTAGAAATAAAAATGCTAATAATAAAAAATAAAAATGCTTATAATTAAAAATAAAAATGCTAATAATTAAAAATAAAAATGCTAATAATTAAAAATAAAAATGCTAATAATGTGAAATAAAAATGCTTATAATTAAAAATAAAAATGTTTATAATTAAAAGTAAAAATGCTAAAAATGAAAAATAAAATGCTTATAATTAAAAATAAAAATGCTTATAATTAAAAATAAAACTGCTTATAATTAGAAATAAAAATGCTAATAATTAAAAATAAAAATGCTAATAATTAGAAATAAAAATGCTTATGATTAGAAATAAAAATGCTTATAATTAAAAATAAAAATGCTAATAATGTGAAATAAAAATGCTGATAATTAAAAATAAAAATGCTAATAATTAAAAATAAAAATGCTTATAATTAGAAATAAAAATGCTAATAATTAAAAATAAAAATGCTAATAATTAAAAATAAAAATGCTAATAATGTAAAATAAAAATGCTTATAATTAGAAATAACAATGCTTATAATTAGAAATAAAAATGCTAATAATAAAAAATAAAAATGCTAATAATAAAAAATAGAAATGCTAATAATTAAAAATAAAAATGCTAATAATTAGAAATAAAAATGCTTATAATTAAAAATAAAAATGCTTATAATGTGAAATAAAAATGCTTATAATTAGAAATAAAAATGCTAATAATTAAAAATAAAAATGCTTATAATTAGAAATAAAAATGCTAATAATTAAAAATAAAAATGATGATAATGTGAAATAAAAATGCTTATAATTAAAAATAAAAATGTTTATAATGAAAAATAAAAATGCTAATAATTAAAAATAAAAATGCTAATAATTAAAAATAAAAATGCTTATAATTAGAAATAACAATGCTTATAATTAGAAATAAAAATGCTAATAATAAAAAATAAAAATGCTAATAATTAAAAATAAAAATGCTAATAATTAAACATAAAAATGCTAATAATTAAAAATAAAAATGCTAATAATGTGAAATAAAAATGCTTATAATTAAAAATAAAAATGTTTATAATGAAAAATAAAAATGCTAATAATTAAAAATAAAAATGCTTCTAATTAAAAATAAAAATGCTTATAATTAAAAATAAAAATGCTAATAATGTGAAATAAAAATGCTTATAATTAGAAATAAAAATGCTAATACTTAAAAATAAAAATGCTAATAATTAAAAATAAAAATGCTAATAATTAAAAATAAAAATGCTAATAATGTGAAATAAAAATGCTTATAATTCGAAATAAAAATGCTAATAATTAAAAATAAAAATGCTAATAATGTGAAATAAAAATGCTTATAATAAGAAATAAAAATGTTTATAATTAGAAATAAAAATGCTAATAGTTAAAAATAAAACTGCTAATAATTAAAAATAAAAATGCTGATGATTAAAAAAAAATATGCTAATAATGTAAAATAAAAATGCTTATAATGTGAAATAAAAATGCTTATAATTAGAAATAAAAATGTTTATAATTAGAAAAAAAATGCTAATAGTTAAAAATAAAACTGCTAATAATTAAAAATAAAAATGTTTATAATTAAACATAAAAATGCTAATAATTAAATATAAAAATGCTAATAATTAAAAATAAAAATGCTAATAATTAAAAATAAAAATGCTAATAATTAAAAATATAAATGCTAATAATTAAAAATATAAATGCTTATAATTAAAAATAAAAATGCTAATAATGTGAAATAAAAATTCTTATAATTAGAAATAAAAATGTTTATAATTAGAAATAAAAATGCTAATAGTTAAAAATAAAACTGCTAATAATTAAAAATAAAAATGCTGATAATAAAAAAAAAATATGCTAATAATGTAAAATAAAAATGCTAATAATGTGAAATAAAAATGCTTATAATTAAAAATAAAAATGTTTATAATTAAACATAAAAATGCTAATAATTAAATATAAAAATGCTAATAATAAAAATAAAAATGCTAATAATTAAAAATAAAAATGCTTATAATTAGAAATAAAAATGCTAATAATTAAAAATAAAAATGCTAATAATGTGAAATAAAAATGCTTATAATTAGAAATAACAATGCTTATAATTAGAAATAAAAATGCTAATAATAAAAAATAAAAATGCTTATAATAAAAAATAAAAATGCTTATAATTAAAAATAAAAATGCTTATAATTAGAAATAAAAATGCTAATAATTAAAAATAAAAATGCTAATAATTAGAAATAAAAATGCTTATAATTAGAAATAAAAATGCTTATAATTAAAAATAAAGATGTTTATAATTAGAAATAAAAATGCTAATAATTAAAAATAAAAATGCTAATAAATAGAAATAAAAATGCTTATAATAAGAAATAAAACTGCTAATAAATAGAAATAAAAATGCTTATAATTAAAAATAAAAATGCTAATAATGTGAAATAAAAATGCTTATTATTAAAAATAAAAATGCTAATAATTAAAAATAAAAATGCTAATAATGTGAAATAAAAATGCTTATAATTAGAAATAAAAATGTTTATAATTAGAAATAAAAATGCTAATAATTAAAAATAAAAATGCTAATAATAAAAAATAAAAATGCTAATAATTAAAAATAAAAATTCTAATAAATAAAAATAAAAATGCTAATAATTAAAAATAAAAATTTTAATAATGTGAAATAAAAATGCTTATAATAAAAATTAAAAAGGTTTGAAAGTGAAAATAAAAATGCTAATAATTAAAAATAAATATGCTAATAATTAAAAATAAAAATGCTCATAATTAGAAATAAATATGCTAATAATTAAAAATAAAAATGCTAATAATTAAAAATAAAAATGCTTATAATGTGAAATAAAAATGCTTATAATTAGAAATAAAAATGCTAATAATTAAAAATAAAAATGCTTATAATTAGAAATAAAAATGCTAATAATTAAAAATAAAAATGATGATAATGTGAAATAAAAATGCTTATAATTAAAAATAAAAATGTTTATAATGAAAAATAAAAATGGTAATAATTAAAAATACAAATGCTAATAATTAAAAATAAAAATGCTTATAATTAGAAATAACAATGCTTATAATTAGAAATAAAAATGCTAATAATAAAAGATAAAAATGCTAATAATTAAAAATAAAAATGCTAATAATTAAACATAAAAATGCTAATAATTAAAAATAAAAATGCTAATAATGTGAAATAAAAATGCTTCTAATTAAAAATAAAAATGCTTATAATTAAAAATAAAAATGCTAATAATGTGAAATAAAAATGCTTATAATTAGAAATAATAATGCTAATAATTAAAAATAAAAATGCTAATAATTAAAAATAAAAATGCTAATAATTAAAAATAAAAATGCTAATAATATGAAATAAAAATGTTAATAATGTGAAATAAAAATGCTTGTAATTAAAAATAAAAATGTTTACAATTAAAAATAAAAATGCTAATAATTAAAAATAAATATGCTAATAATTAAAAATAAAAATGCTTATAATTAGAAATAAAAATGCTAATAATTAAAAATAAAAATGCGAATAATTAAAAATAAAAATGCGAATAATTAAAAATAAAAATGCTTATAATTAGAAATAAAAATGCTAATAATTAAAAATAAAAATGCTAATAATGTGAAATAAAAATGCTTATAATTAGAAATAACAATGCTTATAATTAGAAATAAAAATGCTAATAATAAAAAATAAAAATGCTAATAATAAAAAATAGAAATGCTAATAATTATAAATAAAAATGCTAATAATTAAAAATAAAAATGCTAATAATGTGAAATAAAAATGCTTATAATTAAAAATAAAAATGTTTATAATGAAAAATAAAAATGCTTATAATTAAAAATAAAAATGCTTCTAATTAAAAATAAAAATGCTTATAATTAAAAATAAAAATGCTTATAATGCGAAATAAAAATGCTAATATTTAAATATAAAAATGGTAATAATTAAAAATAAAAATGCTAATAATGTGAAATAAAAATGCTTATAATTAGAAATAAAAATGCTAATAATAAAATTAAAAATGCTTATAAATAAAAATAAAAATGCTGATAATTAAAAATAAAAATTCCAATAATTAAAAATAAAAATGCTAATAATGTGAAATAAAAATGCTTATAATGCGAAATAAAAATGCTAATAATTAAAAATAAAAATGCTAATAATTAAAAATAAAAATGCTTATAATTAGAAATAAAAATGCTCATAATTAAAAATAAAAATGTGTATAATTAGAAATAAAAATGCTAATAATTAAAAATAAAAATGCTAATAATTAAAAATAAAAATACTAATAATTAAAAATAAAAATGCTAATAATTAAAAATAAAAATGCTAATAATTAAAAATAAAAATGCTAATAATGTGAAATAAAAATGCTTATAATTAAAAATAAAAATATTTATAATGAAAAATAAAAATGCTAATAATTAAAAATAAAAATGCTTCTAATTAAAAATAAAAATGCTTATAATTAAACATAAAAATGCTAATAATTAGAAATAAAAATGCTAATAATTAAAAATAAAAATGCTTATAATTAGAAATAAAAATGCTAATAATTAAAAATAAAAATGCTAATAATGTGAAATAAAAATGCTTATAATTAGAAATAACAATGCTTATAATTAGAAATAAAAATGCTAATAATAAAAAATAAAAATGCTTATAATTAAAAATAAAAATGCTAATAATTAAAAATAAAAATGCTAATAATTAAAAATAAAAATGCTAATAATGTGAAATAAAAATGCTTATAATTAAAAATAAAAATGTTTATAATTAAAAATAAAAATGCTAAAAATGAAAAATAAAATGCTTATAATTAAAAATAAAAATGCTTATAATTAAAAATAAAAATGCTAATAATTAGAAATAAAAATGCTAATAATTAAAAATAAAAATGCTAATAATTAGAAATAAAAATGCTTATAATTAGAAATAAAAATGCTTATAATTAAAAATAAAAATGCTAATAATGTGAAATAAAAATGCTGATAATTAAAAATAAAAATGCTAATAATTAAAAATAAAAATGCTTATAATTAGAAATAAAAATGCTAATAATTAAAAATAAAAATGCTAATAATGTGAAATAAAAATGCTTATAATTAGAAATAACAATGCTTATAATTAGAAATAAAAATGCTTATAATTAAAAATAAAAATGCTAATAATAAAAAATAGAAATGCTAATAATTAAAAATAAAAATGCTAATAATTAAAAATAAAAATGCTAATAATGTGAAATAAAAATGCTTATAATTAAAAATAAAAATGTTTATAATGAAAAATAAAAATGCTTATAATTAAAAATAAAAATGCTTCTAATTAAAAATAAAAATGCTTATAATTAAAAATAAAAATGCTTATAATGCGAAATAAAAATGCTAATATTTAAATATAAAAATGGTAATAATTAAAAATAAAAATGCTAATAATGTGAAATAAAAATGCTTATAATTAGAAATAAAAATGCTAATAATAAAATTAAAAATGCTAATAAATAAAAATAAAAATGCTGATAATTAAAAATAAAAATGCCAATAATTAAAAATAAAAATGCTAATAATGTGAAATAAAAATGCTTATAATGCGAAATAAAAATGCTAATAATTAAAAATAAAAATGCTAATAATGTGAAATAAAAATGCTTATAATTAGAAATAAAAATGCTTATAATTAGAAATAAAAATGCTTATAATTAAAAATAAAAATGTGTATAATTAGAAATACAAATGCTAATAATTAAAAATAAAAATGCTAATAATTAAAAATAAAAATACTAATAATTAAAAATAAAAATGCTTATAATTAAATATAAAAATGCTAATAATGTGAAATAAAAATGCTTATAATTAAAAATAAAAATATTTATAATGAAAAATAAAAATGCTAATAATTAAAAATAAAAATGCTTCTAATTAAAAATAAAAATGCTTATAATTAAACATAAAAATGCTAATAATTAGAAATAAAAATGCTAATAATTAAAAATAAAAATGCTTATAATTAGAAATAAAAATGCTAATAATTAAAAATAAAAATGCTAATAATGTAAAATAAAAATGCTTATAATTAGAAATAACAATGCTTATAATTAGAAATAAAAATGCTAATAATAAAAAATAAAAATGCTTATAATTAAAAATAAAAATACTAATAATTAAAAATAAAAATGCTAATAATTAAAAATAAAAATGCTAATAATGTGAAATAAAAATGCTTATAATTAAAAATAAAAATGTTTATAATTAAAAATAAAAATGCTAAAAATTAAAAATAAAATGCTTATAATTAAAAATAAAAATGCTTATAATTAAAAATAAAAATGCTTATAATTAGAAATAAAAATGCTAATAATTAAAAATAAAAATGCTAATAAATAAAAATAAAAATGCTGATAATTAGAAATAAAAATGCTTATAATTAAAAATAAAAATGCTAATAATGTGAGATAAAAATGCTTATAATTAAAAATAAAAATGCTAATAATTAAAAATAAAAATGCTTATAATTAGAAATAAAAATGCTAATAATTAAAACTAAAAATGCTAATAATGTGAAATAAAAATGCTTATAATTAGAAATAACAATGCTTATAATTAGAAATAAAAATGCTTATAATTAGAAATAACAATGCTTATAATTAGAAATAAAAATGCTAATAATAAAAAATAAAAATGCTAATAATAAAAAATAGAAATGCTAATAATTAAAAATAAAAATGCTAATAATTAAAAATAAAAATGCTAATAATGTGAAATAAAAATGCTTATAATTAAAAATAAAAATGTTTATAATGAAAAATAAAAATGCTAATAATTAAAAATAAAAATGCTTCTAATTAAAAATAAAAATGCTTATAATTAAAAATAAAAATGCTTATAATTAGAAATAAAAATGCTAATATTTAAATATAAAAATGGTAATAATTAAAAATAAAAATGCTAATAATGTGAAATAAAAATGCTTATAATTAGAAATAAAAATGCTAATAATAAAATTAAAAATGCTAATAAATAAAAATAAAAATGCTGATAATTAAAAATAAAAATGCCAATAATTAAAAATAAAAATGCTAATAATGTGAAATAAAAATGCTTATAATGCGAAATAAAAATGCTAATAATTAAAAATAAAAATGCTAATAATGTGAAATAAAAATGCTTATAATTAGAAATAAAAATGCTTATAATTAAAAATAAAGATGTTTCTAATTAGAAATAAAAATGCTAATAATTAAAAATAAAAATGCTAATAATTTAAAATAAAAATGCTAATAATTAAAAATAAAAATGCGAATAATTAAAAATAAAAATGCTTATAATTAAAAATAAAAATGCTAATAATTAAAAATATAAATGCTTATAATTAAAAATAAAAATGCTAATAATGTGAAATAAAAATGCTTATAATTAGAAATAAAAATGTTTATAATTAGAAATAAAAATGCTAATAGTTAAAAATAAAACTGCTAATAATTAAAAATAAAAATGCTGATGATTAAAAAGAAATATGCTAATAATGTAAAATAAAAATGCTAATAATGTGAAATAAAAATGCTTATAATCAAAAATAAAAATGTTTATAATTAAACATAAAAATGCTAATAATTAAATATAAAAATGCTAATAATTAAAAATAAAAATGCTAATAATTAAAAATAAAAATGCTTATAATTAGAAATAAAAATGCTAATAATTAAAAATAAAAATGCTAATAATGTGAAATAAAAATGCTTATAATTAGAAATAAAAATGCTTATAATTAAAAATAAAGATGTTTATAATTAGACATAAAAATGCTAATAATTAAAAATAAAAATGCTAATAAATAGAAATAAATAGAAATAAATAAAGATGTTTACAATTAGAAATAAAAATGCTAATAATTAAAAATAAAAATGCTAATAATTAAAAATAAAAATGCGAATAATTAAAAATAAAAATGCTTATAATTAAAAATAAAAATGCTAATAATTAAAAATATAAATGCGTCTAATTAAAAATAAAAATGCTAATAATGTGAAATAAAAATGCTTATAATTAGAAATAAAAATGTTTATAATTAGAAATAAAAATGCTAATAGTTAAAAATAAAACTGCTAATAATTAAAAATAAAAATGCTGATAATAAAAAAAAAAATATGCTAATAATGTAAAATAAAAATGCTAATAATGTGAAATGAAAATGCGTATAATTAAAAATAAAAATGTTTATAATTAAACATAAAAATGCTAATAATTAAATATAAAAATGCTAATAATTAAAAATAAAAATGCTAATAATTAAAAATAAAAATGCTTATAATTAGAAATAAAAATGCTAATAATTAAAAATAAAAATGCTAATAATGTGAAATAAAAATGCTTGTAATTAGAAATAACAATGCTTATAATTAGAAATAAAAATGCTAATAATAAAAAATAAAAATGCTTATAATTAAAAATAAAAATGCTTATAATTAAAAATAAAAATGCTTATAATTAAAAATAAAAATGCTAATAATTAAAAATAAAAATGCTAATAATTAAAAATAAAAATGCGAATAATTAAAAATAAAAATGCTTATAATTAAAAATAAAAATGCTAATAATGTGAAATAAAAATGCTTATAATTAGAAATAAAAATGTTTATAATTAGAAATAAAAATGCTAATAATTAAAAATAAAAATGCTGATAATTAAAAAAAAATATGCTAATAATGTAAAATAAAAATGCTAATAATGTGAAATAAAAATGCTTATAATTAAAAATAAAAATGTTTATAATTAAACATAAAAATGCTAATAATTAAATATAAAAATGCTAATAATTAAAAATAAAAATGCTAATAATTAAAAATAAAAATGCTTATAATTAGAAATAAAAATGCTAATAATTAAAAATAAAAATGCTAATAATGTGAAATAAAAATGCTTATAATTAGAAATAACAATGCTTATAATTAGAAATAAAAATGCTAATAATAAAAAATAAAAATGCTTATAATTAAAAATAAAAATGCTAATAATTAAAAATAAAAATGCTAATAATTCAAAATAAAAATGCTAATAATGTGAAATAAAAATGCTTATAATTAAAAATAAAAATGTTTATAATTAAAAATAAAAATGCTAAAAATAAAAAATAAAATGCTTATAATTAAAAATAAAAATGCTTATAATTAAAAATAAAAATGCTTATAATTAGAAATAAAAATGCTAATAATTAAAAATAAAAATGCTAATAATTAGAAATAAAAATGCTTATAATTAGAAATAAAAATGCTTATAATTAAAAATAAAAATGCTAATAATGTGAAATAAAAATGCTGATAATTAAAAATAAAAATGCTAATAATTAAAAATAAAAATGCTTATAATTAGAAATAAAAATGCTAATAATTAAAAATAAAAATGCTAATAATGTGAAATAAAAATGCTTATAATTAGAAATAACAATGCTTATAATTAGAAATAAAAATGCTTATAATAAAAAATAAAAATGCTAATAATAAAAAATAGAAATGCTAATAGTTAAAAATAAAAATGCTAATAATTAAAAATAAAAATGCTAATAATAAAAATAAAAATGCTTATAATTAAAAATAAAAATGTTTATAATGAAAAATAAAAATGCTTATAATTAAAAATAAAAATGCTTATAATTAAAAATAAAAATGCTTATAATGCGAAATAAAAATGCTAATATTTAAATATAAAAATGGTAATAATTAAAAATAAAAATGCTAATAATGTGAAATAAAAATGCTTATAATTAGAAATAAAAATGCTAATAATAAAATTAAAAATGCTAATAAATAAAAATAAAAATGCTGATAATTAAAAATAAAAATGCCAATAATTAAAAATAAAAATGCTAATAATGTGAAATAAAAAATGCTTATAATGCGAAATAAACATGCTAATAATTAAAAATAAAAATGCTAATAATGTGAAATAAAAATGCTTATAATTAGAAATAAAAATGCTTATAATTAAAAATAAAAATGTGTATAATTAGAAATAAAAATGCTAATAATTAAAAATAAAAATGCTAATAATTAAAAATAAAAATACTAATAATTAAAAATAAAAATGCTAATAATTAAAAATAAAATGCTAATAATTAAAAATAAAAATTCTAATAATGTGAAATAAAAATGCTTATAATTAAAAATAAAAATATTTATAATGAAAAATAAAAATGCTAATAATAAAAATAAAAATGCTTCTAATTAAAAATAAAAATGCTTATAATTAAACATAAAAATGCTAATAATTAGAAATAAAAATGCTAATAATTAAAAATAAAAATGCTTATAATTAGAAATAAAAATGCTAATAATTAAAAATAAAAATGCTAATAATTAAAAATAAAAATGCTAATAATGTGAAATAAAAATGCTTATAATTAGAAATAACAATGCTTATAATTAGAAATAAAAATGCTAATAATAAAAAATAAAAATGCTTATAATTAAAAATAAAAATGCTAATAATTAAAAATAAAAATGCTAATAATTAAAAATAAAAATGCTAATAATGTGAAATAAAAATGCTTATAATTAAAAATAAAAATGTTTATAATTAAAAGTAAAAATGCTAAAAATGAAAAATAAAATGCTTATAATTAAAAATAAAAATGCTTATAATTAAAAATAAAACTGCTTATAATTAGAAATAAAAATGCTAATAATTAAAAATAAAAATGCTAATAATTAGAAATAAAAATGCTTATGATTAGAAATAAAAATGCTTATAATTAAAAATAAAAATGCTAATAATGTGAAATAAAAATGCTGATAATTAAAAATAAAAATGCTAATAATTAAAAATAAAAATGCTTATAATTAGAAATAAAAATGCTAATAATTAAAAATAAAAATGCTAATAATTAAAAATAAAAATGCTAATAATGTAAAATAAAAATGCTTATAATTAGAAATAACAATGCTTATAATTAGAAATAAAAATGCTAATAATAAAAAATAAAAATGCTAATAATAAAAAATAGAAATGCTAATAATTAAAAATAAAAATGCTAATAATTAGAAATAAAAATGCTTATAATTAAAAATAAAAATGCTTATAATGTGAAATAAAAATGCTTATAATTAGAAATAAAAATGCTAATAATTAAAAATAAAAATGCTTATAATTAGAAATAAAAATGCTAATAATTAAAAATAAAAATGATGATAATGTGAAATAAAAATGCTTATAATTAAAAATAAAAATGTTTATAATGAAAAATAAAAATGCTAATAATTAAAAATAAAAATGCTAATAATTAAAAATAAAAATGCTTATAATTAGAAATAACAATGCTTATAATTAGAAATAAAAATGCTAATAATAAAAAATAAAAATGCTAATAATTAAAAATAAAAATGCTAATAATTAAACATAAAAATGCTAATAATTAAAAATAAAAATGCTAATAATGTGAAATAAAAATGCTTATAATTAAAAATAAAAATGTTTATAATGAAAAATAAAAATGCTAATAATTAAAAATAAAAATGCTTCTAATTAAAAATAAAAATGCTTATAATTAAAAATAAAAATGCTAATAATGTGAAATAAAAATGCTTATAATTAGAAATAAAAATGCTAATACTTAAAAATAAAAATGCTAATAATTAAAAATAAAAATGCTAATAATTAAAAATAAAAATGCTAATAATGTGAAATAAAAATGCTTATAATTCGAAATAAAAATGCTAATAATTAAAAATAAAAATGCTAATAATGTGAAATAAAAATGCTTATAATAAGAAATAAAAATGTTTATAATTAGAAATAAAAATGCTAATAGTTAAAAATAAAACTGCTAATAATTAAAAATAAAAATGCTGATGATTAAAAAAAAATATGCTAATAATGTAAAATAAAAATGCTTATAATGTGAAATAAAAATGCTTATAATTAGAAATAAAAATGTTTATAATTAGAAAAAAAATGCTAATAGTTAAAAATAAAACTGCTAATAATTAAAAATAAAAATGTTTATAATTAAACATAAAAATGCTAATAATTAAATATAAAAATGCTAATAATTAAAAATAAAAATGCTAATAATTAAAAATAAAAATGCTAATAATTAAAAATATAAATGCTAATAATTAAAAATATAAATGCTTATAATTAAAAATAAAAATGCTAATAATGTGAAATAAAAATGCTTATAATTAGAAATAAAAATGTTTATAATTAGAAATAAAAATGCTAATAGTTAAAAATAAAACTGCTAATAATTAAAAATAAAAATGCTGATAATAAAAAAAAAATATGCTAATAATGTAAAATAAAAATGCTAATAATGTGAAATAAAAATGCTTATAATTAAAAATAAAAATGTTTATAATTAAACATAAAAATGCTAATAATTAAATATAAAAATGCTAATAATTAAAAATAAAAATGCTAATAATTAAAAATAAAAATGCTTATAATTAGAAATAAAAATGCTAATAATTAAAAATAAAAATGCTAATAATGTGAAATAAAAATGCTTATAATTAGAAATAACAATGCTTATAATTAGAAATAAAAATGCTAATAATAAAAAATAAAAATGCTTATAATAAAAAATAAAAATGCTTATAATTAAAAATAAAAATGCTTATAATTAGAAATAAAAATGCTAATAATTAAAAATAAAAATGCTAATAATTAGAAATAAAAATGCTTATAATTAGAAATAAAAATGCTTATAATTAAAAATAAAGATGTTTATAATTAGAAATAAAAATGCTAATAATTAAAAATAAAAATGCTAATAAATAGAAATAAAAATGCTTATAATAAGAAATAAAACTGCTAATAAATAGAAATAAAAATGCTTATAATTAAAAATAAAAATGCTAATAATGTGAAATAAAAATGCTTATTATTAAAAATAAAAATGCTAATAATTAAAAATAAAAATGCTAATAATGTGAAATAAAAATGCTTATAATTAGAAATAAAAATGTTTATAATTAGAAATAAAAATGCTAATAATTAAAAATAAAAATGCTAATAATAAAAAATAAAAATGCTAATAATTAAAAATAAAAATTCTAATAAATAAAAATAAAAATGCTAATAATTAAAAATAAAAATGTTAATAATGTGAAATAAAAATGCTTATAATAAAAATTAAAAAGGTTTGAAAGTGAAAATAAAAATGCTAATAATTAAAAATAAATATGCTAATAATTAAAAATAAAAATGCTCATAATTAGAAATAAATATGCTAATAATTAAAAATAAAAATGCTAATAATTAAAAATAAAAATGCTTATAATGTGAAATAAAAATGCTTATAATTAGAAATAAAAATGCTAATAATTAAAAATAAAAATGCTTATAATTAGAAATAAAAATGCTAATAATTAAAAATAAAAATGATGATAATGTGAAATAAAAATGCTTATAATTAAAAATAAAAATGTTTATAATGAAAAATAAAAATGGTAATAATTAAAAATACAAATGCTAATAATTAAAAATAAAAATGCTTATAATTAGAAATAACAATGCTTATAATTAGAAATAAAAATGCTAATAATAAAAGATAAAAATGCTAATAATTAAAAATAAAAATGCTAATAATTAAACATAAAAATGCTAATAATTAAAAATAAAAATGCTAATAATGTGAAATAAAAATGCTTCTAATTAAAAATAAAAATGCTTATAATTAAAAATAAAAATGCTAATAATGTGAAATAAAAATGCTTATAATTAGAAATAAAAATGCTAATAATTAAAAATAAAAATGCTAATAATTAAAAATAAAAATGCTAATAATTAAAAATAAAAATGCTAATAATATGAAATAAAAATGTTAATAATGTGAAATAAAAATGCTTGTAATTAAAAATAAAAATGTTTACAATTAAAAATAAAAATGCTAATAATTAAAAATAAATATGCTAATAATTAAAAATAAAAATGCTTATAATTAGAAATAAAAATGCTAATAATTAAAAATAAAAATGCTAATAATTAAAAATAAAAATGCGAATAATTAAAAATAAAAATGCTTATAATTAGAAATAAAAATGCTAATAATTAAAAATAAAAATGCTAATAATGTGAAATAAAAATGCTTATAATTAGAAATAACAATGCTTATAATTAGAAATAAAAATGCTAATAATAAAAAATAAAAATGCTAATAATAAAAAATAGAAATGCTAATAATTATAAATAAAAATGCTAATAATTAAAAATAAAAATGCTAATAATGTGAAATAAAAATGCTTATAATTAAAAATAAAAATGTTTATAATGAAAAATAAAAATGCTTATAATTAAAAATAAAAATGCTTCTAATTAAAAATAAAAATGCTTATAATTAAAAATAAAAATGCTTATAATGCGAAATAAAAATGCTAATATTTAAATATAAAAATGGTAATAATTAAAAATAAAAATGCTAATAATGTGAAATAAAAATGCTTATAATTAGAAATAAAAATGCTAATAATAAAATTAAAAATGCTTATAAATAAAAATAAAAATGCTGATAATTAAAAATAAAAATTCCAATAATTAAAAATAAAAATGCTAATAATGTGAAATAAAAATGCTTATAATGCGAAATAAAAATGCTAATAATTAAAAATAAAAATGCTAATAATTAAAAATAAAAATGCTTATAATTAGAAATAAAAATGCTCATAATTAAAAATAAAAATGTGTATAATTAGAAATAAAAATGCTAATAATTAAAAATAAAAATGCTAATAATTAAAAATAAAAATACTAATAATTAAAAATAAAAATGCTAATAATTAAAAATAAAAATGCTAATAATTAAAAATAAAAATGCTAATAATGTGAAATAAAAATGCTTATAATTAAAAATAAAAATATTTATAATGAAAAATAAAAATGCTAATAATTAAAAATAAAAATGCTTCTAATTAAAAATAAAAATGCTTATAATTAAACATAAAAATGCTAATAATTAGAAATAAAAATGCTAATAATTAAAAATAAAAATGCTTATAATTAGAAATAAAAATGCTAATAATTAAAAATAAAAATGCTAATAATGTGAAATAAAAATGCTTATAATTAGAAATAACAATGCTTATAATTAGAAATAAAAATGCTAATAATAAAAAATAAAAATGCTTATAATTAAAAATAAAAATGCTAATAATTAAAAATAAAAATGCTAATAATTAAAAATAAAAATGCTAATAATGTGAAATAAAAATGCTTATAATTAAAAATAAAAATGTTTATAATTAAAAATAAAAATGCTAAAAATGAAAAATAAAATGCTTATAATTAAAAATAAAAATGCTTATAATTAAAAATAAAAATGCTAATAATTAGAAATAAAAATGCTAATAATTAAAAATAAAAATGCTAATAATTAGAAATAAAAATGCTTATAATTAGAAATAAAAATGCTTATAATTAAAAATAAAAATGCTAATAATGTGAAATAAAAATGCTGATAATTAAAAATAAAAATGCTAATAATTAAAAATAAAAATGCTTATAATTAGAAATAAAAATGCTAATAATTAAAAATAAAAATGCTAATAATGTGAAATAAAAATGCTTATAATTAGAAATAACAATGCTTATAATTAGAAATAAAAATGCTTATAATTAAAAATAAAAATGCTAATAATAAAAAATAGAAATGCTAATAATTAAAAATAAAAATGCTAATAATTAAAAATAAAAATGCTAATAATGTGAAATAAAAATGCTTATAATTAAAAATAAAAATGTTTATAATGAAAAATAAAAATGCTTATAATTAAAAATAAAAATGCTTCTAATTAAAAATAAAAATGCTTATAATTAAAAATAAAAATGCTTATAATGCGAAATAAAAATGCTAATATTTAAATATAAAAATGGTAATAATTAAAAATAAAAATGCTAATAATGTGAAATAAAAATGCTTATAATTAGAAATAAAAATGCTAATAATAAAATTAAAAATGCTAATAAATAAAAATAAAAATGCTGATAATTAAAAATAAAAATGCCAATAATTAAAAATAAAAATGCTAATAATGTGAAATAAAAATGCTTATAATGCGAAATAAAAATGCTAATAATTAAAAATAAAAATGCTAATAATGTGAAATAAAAATGCTTATAATTAGAAATAAAAATGCTTATAATTAGAAATAAAAATGCTTATAATTAAAAATAAAAATGTGTATAATTAGAAATACAAATGCTAATAATTAAAAATAAAAATGCTAATAATTAAAAATAAAAATACTAATAATTAAAAATAAAAATGCTTATAATTAAATATAAAAATGCTAATAATGTGAAATAAAAATGCTTATAATTAAAAATAAAAATATTTATAATGAAAAATAAAAATGCTAATAATTAAAAATAAAAATGCTTCTAATTAAAAATAAAAATGCTTATAATTAAACATAAAAATGCTAATAATTAGAAATAAAAATGCTAATAATTAAAAATAAAAATGCTTATAATTAGAAATAAAAATGCTAATAATTAAAAATAAAAATGCTAATAATGTAAAATAAAAATGCTTATAATTAGAAATAACAATGCTTATAATTAGAAATAAAAATGCTAATAATAAAAAATAAAAATGCTTATAATTAAAAATAAAAATACTAATAATTAAAAATAAAAATGCTAATAATTAAAAATAAAAATGCTAATAATGTGAAATAAAAATGCTTATAATTAAAAATAAAAATGTTTATAATTAAAAATAAAAATGCTAAAAATTAAAAATAAAATGCTTATAATTAAAAATAAAAATGCTTATAATTAAAAATAAAAATGCTTATAATTAGAAATAAAAATGCTAATAATTAAAAATAAAAATGCTAATAAATAAAAATAAAAATGCTGATAATTAGAAATAAAAATGCTTATAATTAAAAATAAAAATGCTAATAATGTGAGATAAAAATGCTTATAATTAAAAATAAAAATGCTAATAATTAAAAATAAAAATGCTTATAATTAGAAATAAAAATGCTAATAATTAAAAATAAAAATGCTAATAATGTGAAATAAAAATGCTTATAATTAGAAATAACAATGCTTATAATTAGAAATAAAAATGCTAATAATAAAAAATAAAAATGCTAATAATAAAAAATAGAAATGCTAATAATTAAAAATAAAAATGCTAATAATTAAAAATAAAAATGCTAATAATGTGAAATAAAAATGCTTATAATTAAAAATAAAAATGTTTATAATGAAAAATAAAAATGCTAATAATTAAAAATAAAAATGCTTCTAATTAAAAATAAAAATGCTTATAATTAAAAATAAAAATGCTTATAATTAGAAATAAAAATGCTAATATTTAAATATAAAAATGGTAATAATTAAAAATAAAAATGCTAATAATGTGAAATAAAAATGCTTATAATTAGAAATAAAAATGCTAATAATAAAATTAAAAATGCTAATAAATAAAAATAAAAATGCTGATAATTAAAAATACAAATGCCAATAATTAAAAATAAAAATGCTAATAATGTGAAATAAAAATGCTTATAATGCGAAATAAAAATGCTAATAATTAAAAATAAAAATGCTAATAATGTGAAATAAAAATGCTTATAATTAGAAATAAAAATGCTTATAATTAAAAATAAAGATGTTTCTAATTAGAAATAAAAATGCTAATAATTAAAAATAAAAATGCTAATAATTTAAAATAAAAATGCTAATAATTAAAAATAAAAATGCTAATAATTAAAAATAAAAATGCTAATAATGTGAAATAAAAATGCTTATAATTAAAAATAAAAATATTTATAATGAAAAATAAAAATGCTAATAATTAAAAATAAAATTGCTTATAATTAAAAATAAAAATGCTTCTAATTAAAAATAAAAATGCTTATAATTAAAAATAAAAATGCTTATAATGCGAAATAAAAATGCTAATATTTAAATATAAAAATGGTAATAATTAAAAATAAAAATGCTAATAATGTGAAATAAAAATGCTTATAATTAGAAATAAAAATGCTAATAATAAAATTAAAAATGCTAATAAATAAAAATAAAAATGCTGATAATTAAAAATAAAAATGCCAATAATTAAAAATAAAAATGCTAATAATGTGAAATAAAAATGCTTATAATGCGAAATAAAAATGCTAATAATTAAAAATAAAAATGCTAATAATGTGAAATAAAAATGCTTATAATTAGAAATAAAAATGCTTATAATTAAAAATAAAAATGTGTATAATTAGAAATACAAATGCTAATAATTAAAAATAAAAATGCTAATAATTAAAAATAAAAATACTAATAATTAAAAATAAAAATGCTTATAATTAAAAATAAAAATGCTAATAATGTGAAATAAAAATGCTTATAATTAAAAATAAAAATATTTATAATGAAAAATAAAAATGCTAATAATTAAAAATAAAAATGCTTCTAATTAAAAATAAAAATGCTTATAATTAAACATAAAAATGCTAATAATTAGAAATAAAAATGCTAATAATTAAAAATAAAAATGCTTATAATTAGAAATAAAAATGCTAATAATTAAAAATAAAAATGCTAATAATGTAAAATAAAAATGCTTATAATTAGAAATAACAATGCTTATAATTAGAAATAAAAATGCTAATAATAAAAAATAAAAATGCTTATAATTAAAAATAAAAATACTAATAATTAAAAATAAAAATGCTAATAATTAAAAATAAAAATGCTAATAATGTGAAATAAAAATGCTTATAATTAAAAATAAAAATATTTATAATTAAAAATAAAAATGCTAAAAATTAAAAATAAAATGCTTATAATTAAAAATAAAAATGCTTATAATTAAAAATAAAAATGCTTATAATTAGAAATAAAAATGCTAATAATTAAAAATAAAAATGCTAATAAATAAAAATAAAAATGCTGATAATTAGAAATAAAAATGCTTATAATTAAAAATAAAAATGCTAATAATGTGAGATAAAAATGCTTATAATTAAAAATAAAAATGCTAATAATTAAAAATAAAAATGCTTATAATTAGAAATAAAAATGCTAATAATTAAAAATAAAAATGCTAATAATGTGAAATAAAAATGCTTATAATTAGAAATAACAATGCTTATAATTAGAAATAAAAATGCTAATAATAAAAAATAAAAATGCTAATAATAAAAAATAGAAATGCTAATAATTAAAAATAAAAATGCTAATAATTAAAAATAAAAATGCTAATAATGTGAAATAAAAATGCTTATAATTAAAAATAAAAATGTTTATAATGAAAAATAAAAATGCTAATAATTAAAAATAAAAATGCTTCTAATTAAAAATAAAAATGCTTATAATTAAAAATAAAAATGCTTATAATTAGAAATAAAAATGCTAATATTTAAATATAAAAATGGTAATAATTAAAAATAAAAATGCTAATAATGTGAAATAAAAATGCTTATAATTAGAAATAAAAATGCTAATAATAAAATTAAAAATGCTAATAAATAAAAATAAAAATGCTGATAATTAAAAATAAAAATGCCAATAATTAAAAATAAAAATGCTAATAATGTGAAATAAAAATGCTTATAATGCGAAATAAAAATGCTAATAATTAAAAATAAAAATGCTAATAATGTGAAATAAAAATGCTTATAATTAGAAATAAAAATGCTTATAATTAAAAATAAAGATGTTTCTAATTAGAAATAAAAATGCTAATAATTAAAAATAAAAATGCTAATAATTTAAAATAAAAATGCTAATAATTAAAAATAAAAATGCTAATAATTAAAAATAAAAATGCTAATAATGTGAAATAAAAATGCTTATAATTAAAAATAAAAATATTTATAATGAAAAATAAAAATGCTAATAATTAAAAATAAAAATGCTTATAATTAAAAATAAAAATGCTTCTAATTAAAAATAAAAATGCTTATAATTAAAAATAAAAATGCTTATAATTAAAAATAAAAATGCTTATAATTAGAAATAAAAATGCTTATATTTAAAAATAAAAATGCCTGTAATTAGAAATAAAAATGCTAATAATGTGAAATAAAAATGCTAATAATTAAAAATAAAAATGCTAATAATTAAAAATAAAAATGTTAATAATGTGAAATAAAAATGCTTATAATTAAAAATAAAAATGTTTATAATTAAAAATAAAAATGCTAATAATAAAAAATAAAAATGCTAATAATTAAAAATAAAAATGCTAATAATTAAAAATAAAAATGCTTATAATTAGAAATAAAAATGCTAATAATTAAAAATAAAAATGCTAATAATATGAAATAAAAATGCTAATAATTAGAAATAACAATGCTTATAATTAGAAATAAAAATGCTAATAATAAAAAATAAAAATGCTAATAATTAAAAATAAAAATGCTAATAATGTAAAATAAAAATGCTTATAATTAAAAATAAAAATATTTATAATGAAAAATAAAAATGCTAATAATTAAAAATAACAATGCTTCTAATTAAAAATAAAAATGCTTATAATTAAAAATAAAAATGCTTATAATTAGAAATAAAAATGCTAATATTTAAATATAAAAATGGTAATAATTAAAAATAAAAATGCTAATAATGTGAAATAAAAATGCTTATAATTAGAAATTAAAATGCTAATAATAAAATTAAAAATGCTAATAAATAAAAATAAAAATGCTGATAATTAAAAATAAAAATGCCAATAATTAAAAATAAAAATGCTAATAATGTGAAATAAAAATGCTTATAATGCGAAATAAAAATGCTAATAATTAAAAATAAAAATGCTAATAATTAAAAATAAAAATGCTAATAATGTGAAATAAAAATGCTTATAATTAAAAATAAAAATGCTTATAATTAAAAATAAAAATGCTTATAATTAGAAATAAAAATGCTAATAATTAAAAATAAAAATGCTAATAATTAGAAATAAAAATGCTAATAATTAAAAATAAAAATGCTTTTAATTAGAAATAAAAATGCTAATAATTAAAAATAAAAATGCTTATAGTTAGAAATAAAAATGCTAATAATTAAAAATAAAAATGCTAATAATTAGAAATAAAAATGCTAATAATTAAACACAAAAATGCTTATAATAAAAAAACAATAATGCTAATAATTAAAAATAAAAATGCTTATAATCAAAAATAAAAATGCTAATAATTAAAAACAAAAATGCTAATAATTAAAAATAAAAATGCTAATAATTAAAAACAAAAAATGCTAATAATTAAAAATAAAAATGCTAATAATTAAAAATAAAAATGCTAATAATTAAAAATAAAAATGCGAATAAATAAAAATAAAAATGCTTATTTTTTCACATAAAATGTTCGATTTTCAGTATTTATTGCAACAATCCATACCCATTTGAGCCTCTGATTTGTTAGAATTGAAAAGTTACAACTATGTTATGGTTGTTAACAATTTTTTTAGACATGGAGAAGTTGCTATGTTCACATCGATCATGAGAGCTGTAATGAAAGCCATTTTATCCAGACACAGAGCACTGGTCATCTTAAGAATGTCTTGGCTTATCTACAAGTCATACCCAGCTCTCAAAATTCTACTAATTAATTGGTAGATTCCTTAGTCTTTATAGGTCAAAATATTTTCAGAATGACTTCTAAAAATACAATTAAACCAGGAATGCCCGCCAATTTATCAAAATTACAGCCATTCTACATTCAAAGACAAAATATTAAAAGTTTGTGAGCAACTTTTACTAAAAGAGAACCGTTTTATTCCTTTCTTTTATTGCTGTTGAGTTAGGGTTAGGGTTAGGCTTAGGTAGCCATTTCTAGCTAAATTAATAAGGACAAATACAAATGGTCATCTTACATTAATTAACTGTAAAAATGCATCTTTGACTAATATTTTTTTTTAATGCAATCTTGATTGTAAGCCATTTTTTGAATAATAAATTTCTTTCCTGTTGTAGGATGGTGCAGCACCAAATGAAAAGGAAACTTTGAAAGAATGGTTACGCGAACGAGATGATGTCAGGTAAGTTGGGTATAATACCTCAGTTCAAACAATCATGAAAGAAAATGAACCATTCAAATGATAGGTTGTTCGTTTCACACATTGTTTTGTTTTTGTAAATAAGCTGCTCCTTTTCTTTAATTTTAGGGTCAGAAGTGAGCGCAGCTTTAAAATGAATAACAGAATAATATAAACTTTATCTGTGAAATATGCTTTATTCAGATATGTTTTGGTATGTCACCTTTTTCTGATAAACCCTAGAAAATGTTAGTGCTTACTTGGAGAGAACTTATTCCATTATCAATAAAAAAAAAAGAAGAAAGGAGAGAAAAACGAAGAAATATGTGAATGTGATGGAGATACAACCATTATACAGAATAAAGGAAGAGATTGTAAATATTTTTAAAAAAATTATTAATCACATAAAATAATCAAATTTAATTGAAAATTTGATCTATATTTCAAATAGGCACCCATAGATTTACAGTTGTTATGTAAGCAGTTCTGACTATAAATGGAGAATGCCAAATCAAGTTTGAAACTGGCATTGTTCCATTTTAGCAGAAGGCTAATTTTTCAATCAAAGAGTTGAAACGTATTATTTTATTTGTAATATTCATTACATTTGTTACTTATCATATTTAAAAAAATAAATCACTAGCAACAATTTTGCCTTCTTTAAAAGACAAAAAAGGTTGTATATTTATGTGGAAACAAGTTGAAAAGCCTGATACTTTTGCAAATATTTCACAAATTTCAGAATTGTATCCATTTAAAAAAAAAATCTTTGTGTTTTGGCTATATCACTTTATTCTACTCCTTTGCCTTCTATTTCATAAAAATGATTCGCACAATTTCATCTTCCTTTTACAAGCTTCTACCCCCGCCTCCCCCTCCAATAAATTTTGAAAAAAACTTCTTAATCATTTTGCAAGTGTTTTTTTAGAATATGGCTTTCTGAGTGATTTCACTTTGATCTTTCCTTTTTTCTCCCTTCGAACACTTCCAGAAAAGATGCTCAGATGAACATTGAACAAACGTATTTGCCTATGAAACAGAAACTGTGAATGAATAGAGCTTGTCATAATACCTCCACCTTAAATGTCTAACCTCTACTCGGTATGCCTTAGAATTCTGACACTATACCCCCCCCAAAAAAAAATAACAAACATTCTTTAACTAAAAAAAAAAAGAAAAACTACACGAGAAAATAAAAATTACAATTAAAACAAAGAACAAAAAATTAGTAACACTTAAGAGTAAATAAATTAAAGCAAAAAATACAAATGACAAAAAAAAAAAAAAAAAAAAAAAAAAGAAACATTAAGGAATACACTTAAATAAAAGACAAAATTAGTTTTTCTGTTAAATAACTTTTTGGCAAAATTAAGTTCTTTTTCTTTAAAAAAAATTGTTTAACCGCGTTCATTTCATTAACGTTTACCAATTTCAGAAGACTGCAGTGAAACTTTGGATCGATGTACTGAAATTTTTTGGATATGTAATCAGAATTTGTATGAAAATATTTACTTAGCACCAGACCAAAGGGTCGTGCGTGAGCTACTAACAAGTACCCAACTCATGTGTGAACAAAAAGAAAACTAAAAAAATATATTCACAGTATTTGAAGCGCACATGATTCAAAAACCAAATAAATGAGTTGAGCTTTTGGAATTCTCATCAATGCGCCAAAATGAAGACACGATGGACGACTACTTAGACTTAAAACTGAAGCCGACAGGTGCGACTTTGGGAACAACAAAGAAGAACGCATTCTGGAACAAATGATAGGACTTAGAAGTGCGATGAAAGGAGAAACTTATACCGGACCTAACCCTTAAATCAGCAATAGAAAGCATCAGGGCGTACGAGATGACCACGAATGATAATTCTCGATACAAAGATGCCAACGAAGGGAGAAATGGAATATACCATGCAATTAAAAAAAACCCAAAAAAAACCTGCACAAGATGCAAAAAGAACCACAGGAAAAAGGAAGAGGATTGTCATGCTTATAACAAAACGTGCAGAAGATGCAATGGCTTACACCACTTCGAGGAGTACTGCCTAACAAAGCCGAAAAAAATCCAGGGTAATAGCTCGTATAGAGATAAGAAACAAATTCCCCAAAACAATTACAAAAAGCAAAGCTTCCAAAGAAAAAAAAATAAACTCAACATTGAGAGATGAAGACGATGAATCATACCAAGATGATGACTTATACAATAAACACAGAGAGCGACAGACGCGGAGAAATTTTCGCTAACATAGACTACGAGGATGCGGAAAATAAAATACACAAAATAAGAATGAAGGTCGACACAGGAGCAAACAGAAATATTTTACTCGTTCAGATATATAAAAAAATGGGCAGGATTGCAGTTTACAGGGAAATCAAGGGACGCAACTCCTGCCAAACTAAAAAGGACGCAAACAGAATCACCGGGGGGCACCTGTTTCAATTTTTCTTTTTCTTGTTAATTTAAATGAACTGTTTGAATAAGTTATTTTTTTAACAAAGGAAGAACATAGAACTTTATAAAACAGTTATAAATTATTTTAAGAAAGAATTATTTTAATAACATAGAATTATTTGAAGAACATAGAATTTTATTAAACAGTTAATTTTTAAAACGAAAAACAGTTATGAATTATTTTAAGAAAGAATTATTTGAAGAACATAGAATTATTTTAAGAACATAGAACTTTATTAAACAGTTAATTTTTAAAACGAATACTGTTCGCGGATGCATCTGATGATTCGTGGAAAACATTCACCCTTCTCTCTTTTTCGCCATAAAAATTCCATCAGATGCAAGCCGAACATATTTTGTCGATTCCCGAACTTTCGTATATGTTTTTTGGCGTGTGACCATAGTCCTTCAATAGTCTGTGTGTGCACTGAAGGGTCCAACGGTTCAACAAAGTTGTCTTCGTGGACGACAGTGTCGTGCTCATAAATTCCTTGAGCGAGTCGATCAAGTCCTTGGTAAGCCGCCCAACCGTCAGAAATAATTCTTGTTCCTGGCAGGCACCATGAATTTATGATTGGAAACAGGGTATCTCGATCCCTATTTTCCACTATTGCGAAATTGCACAAATTCGAGCCTCTTTCCACTGCGCCAAAAAGCCAAACGCCCTTCCTCACACGTCCCCTATTATACTTTCGTCGGAAAAAATATGACTCATCCACCTCCACTTCTTTAGGTGTCGAATGTTCGTCTCTCCCACCTAACATGATGGGATGGTCCAGCATGTCCTGTTCACAGACTTCTCTTATGAATGACATCCAATCTACGATTGTATGGTTACTCACACTTGCTTCCTGTTTAATTTTAATCTGCGGCATCTCCATGCTCCAACTGAGCAAAATAACTAAAATCTGCTTTATTGTCAGATGACTTCTCTGTAAGAAGGAACCCATCCTTGGCAAACCACCCTTCTTACAGACAGGACACTTCCACGCAAAACCATCCCCTTTGGCTCCGTTTTTATAGAGAATTCGATCTCTCTCACACGAACTGCAGAAACTCCTATTCGGTATGAGTCCCAATGAGGCCGCTGTTTTTCGTTATTTGGTGGCAGCAAATTATACAAATGCTCATAGGTCCACTTCTGCTCTTCCACTTCAGTCGTAGACATAACGTGGTCAACGATAGTAGTTCTCATTTTGGTAAAAAAAATAAAAACGTAAAGAATAAAAGTATAACAAAAGATTGTAAAAACAAAAAAATTAAAGAAGAAAATAATTTAGAAGTAAAACGAATAAAAAACAAAGGAATTAGAAAGAAATGAACTATTCAAAAGAAATCTTAAAACTTGTTATATTATTCCACGTGTAGTAGGTTCGGTTAAAATTCGTAATTTAAAAATTGAAACAGGTGCCCCCCGGTGATTCTGTTTGCGTCCTTTTTAGTTTGGCAGGAGTTGCGTCCCTTGATTTCCCTGTAAACTGCAATCCTGCCAAAAAATGTACCCAAACAAATGGCAACGGAACAAGAAACAAAACGGAAGATGGACAAAGGGAGCTAACTCTTGGATACTGAAAACAAGAGTTAACTACCCTATGGCTGCAAACGGAACCAAGATAAATCAATATGGATCAATATGATCTTAAACCTCCGGAACTATCAGAGCAAAGTTCTTCATCTTCGACAGCGACACCACAATACTGGGTCTAAAACCAAGCATCCGACTTGGTCTCGTAACCATCAACCGTAGCATAAGCAACGTGCACACAATAAAACAAATAAAAAATATAGAGGAATACCCAGACAGATTCCAAGGCATAGGAAATTCCCAGGCGACCAAAAGATACATCTTGTTGAAGACGCAATACCGGTAGACAAAATGGAACACATGGGTGTCATAAAAAAAAGTGACAGAGCCTACGGAATGGGTCAATGCTATCACATGCAGCAGAAAGAAAAATGGAAACCTACGAATTTGCCTGAACCCCAAACCATTAAATAAATGCATAAAAAGGACACCTCGTAAAACCCCAACGTTGGAAGAAATTTCACACAGACTAGCAGGTGCAAAACATGGGTACTGGGCAATACAACTAGAAGAGGAATCAAGCCTGTTCACCTGTTTCAACACCCCGTTTGGGAGGTACAAATATTTGAGATGTCTGTTTAGTCTAAAGATGTCACAAGACATTTTCCAACAGAAAATGGACCAAATAATAGAAACATGTAAGGAAGCCATTGGAATATCTGATGATGTATGTATATATGGTAGAAAAATACAAGAACATGATGAAAATCTGATAGAAACAATGGACACAACCCAAAAATACGGCCTAGTCTTCAACAAAGAGAAATGTGCCATCAGACAAAAAAAAATAAAATTTTATGGTCTCATCTGGGATGAGAATGGCTCTCACCCAGACCCCAACAAATGTGATAGAATCAAATCAAAACCAGCACCAACCGAGAGAAACTTCAGCAACTCCTGGGTATGATACAATACCTAAGTCCCTTTACACTGAATCTCAGCACCAAAACAGCACCACTGAGGTCACTACTCAAAAAAGGATGCAGAATCACTGGAATGAGACACACGATAAGGCTTCCCAAATGTTAAAAGACAAAAATCTTTCTCTAGCATACTTCGATCCCAATACAGAAACAACTAAGTAGACTCAAGCATGTTAGGACTAATTAGCAACACTAATTAACAACAACAAAGTTGCCGCCTTTGCAAGCAAAAGACGAACCGATACGGAATCGCGTTATGCGAACATAGAACGAGAATTACTAGCAGTAGTTTTCGGATGTGAGAGATTTCACACATATGTATACGGGGAAAAAATAATAATGGAAACAAACCACAAACCATTGGAAAATATCCAGAACAAGAATATATCACAGGCACCCCCACGGCCTCAACGAATGTTATTAAGATTGCAGCCATATGATGAACAAATTATATATAAACCAGGAAAAGAAACGTGCATTCCAGACTACATGTCAAGAGTCCAACCAACTTCAGGCAAAGAAATTGAACTTGACATAACTATAACACTGTAGACATAACAGCTCAGAAACAAACCGAATTACAAAATGCAACAGAAGATGAAGAGCTCATAACACTCAAACAGGTGATATTAAATGGATGGCCAGATGACATAAAAAACACTCCTAAAATAATTAGAAGCTACTGGTCATTAAAAGAATGCCTATTGGTCCAAGATGGTCACAAAGAGACAATCCATAGTCATACCCAAAAGTATGCAACACACAGAGAATACAGAGAATCCACGATGGACACCAGGCCATCGAAAAATGTCAACTGAAGGCGAAAAACAGTTCTGGAGAGGAATGTATAAGGACATGTGAGATCTGCAGAGAACACGAGAGGAAAAATCCAAAAGAAACAATCATTAAGGAACATGCAATGCGATCATTCCAATACATCGCAGACATTTTTTAATTCAGTGGTCAACAATTCCTATTGATCGCCGATCAACATAGCAAAATGCCATTTGTCAAAACACTGAAAAGCATAAATAGCACCAGTTGCTATACTTCAAAGCAATCTTTGCTGTCCACGGCATACTTACTTGTACTTGAAACGACATTCACCCTGGAGGAGTTGAGTCGGCTTCATGAAGATGCACATCTCGTATCGCTGCGGCCCAAGCCCGGCGATCGGAGGCAAGATCCAGAGTGAGCAACAGCCAGTCACGTCTCCAACGAGACAGGCCATAGATGAGCGGGCCCGAAATAAGTTCAGCGTCGGTTTTGATAGTCCCGAGCCACGTTCTTAGCTGGCCACCGACACGTTTTTTCCAGCCGGGTAGAGGACGTGGGGAGATAGCCTCGTGGATAAAGACCCCTGCATCACGGCGAGAGGCATGGCCGAACCATCGAAGGCGTCGGGCCCGCAGTAGGTCAGTAATTGCCTGGAGATTGCAGCGACGCCGGACTTCTTTGTTGGCGACGAAATCCAAGGGACGGACATGGAGAATGCGGCGGAGATTGTAGTGGTCGAAAACTTCTACGCGTCGCAGATCCGCTTTTCGTATGGGCCAGGTCTCACATCCATACAAAAGTATTGAGCGGACGAGGGCCTGGTAGATTCGTATTTTTGTCCTCAGACGTATTTCAGGCCGTGACCATAATCGCCTTTGGAGTCGACAAAAGGCAGCTCGTGCGGCATTAATGCGCGTTTCAATCTCATTCATGCCTTGACTGGTACCAATGAACGTGCAGCCCAGGTATTTGAAGCTATCCGTCTCCTCGAAAGACTATATACAGATAATGCCAGGTACTTTGTATCAAACGAATTCCTCAATTTTGCCACAGAATAGGAATTCACTCACATCACATGAAGCCCCAGGTACCCACAATCAAACGGGTTTATAGAACACATGGTTCAAACCATAAAAAAAAAAACATTTATAAAAGCCAAACAATCAAAAATGGATTATCAAATGGCTCTTCTTTGAACAACCCCAATTGACAGTCATCTGCCATCCTAGGAAAATAAGAACAAGACTTCCAACCTTTTTTAAACAGAGACACCCCAAAAGACGCTGAGATCAGAGAACGATTGTGTGCCAAAAGCAAAAAACAGCAACAACAAAAACGCAAAGGATCTCCCAGAATTAGTTGTTGGTAGCAAAGTGTCAGTCCTACAAGAAGATAACACCTGGTTGACAAATTCACTGAGCCGTGTAGTTACATCGTCAAGATGCATGGTGATGGAAGAATACTGAGGCGCAACAAACGACATTTACAAGATGTATATAACCGTCTGAGACGAACTGCGCTCAACACACACATTTAAAATACTAGTTGGGGTGATACAACACTACTGCCCCAACAACACACCGACTCATTGGAAGCCAGTACTCCGTCCAATACTAACAATGGATACATTCCATTAGACAACCCGGGACAACCAGAGGAGGCAAAACAAAGGCCAGAGATACTGACCCAAAACCGACCCAAAAGAACACGGCAAGTCTCCCCCAAATACAAGGACTTTATATACAAATAGATAAGTAAAAAAAACAAAAAAAAACAAAAAAAAAACACTTTTTCTTAACAAAGGGGATGTAATAAATAAAGAACCCTTCAATAAATCGAGTTACTTCCCCTTATATAAAAAAAAGAAGCTATTCACATATTAATAAACATGTCTTCATCATAATTCTATCCTGTTTCAAGTGTCTTCATTAACATCCCTTGGTACTACACTGTGTAAATAATATAAGAGAGTATTCATTTTTTTTAATTCAAAAATAAGATCAATTAAAGTAAAAACTAAAAAAAACTTCAGGGAATTGTAATTTAGATAATGACATCGTTTCAGTTATAGATACAGTCTCCATTATGACTAAGAAATAATAATCATTTGGAATAATTTTATTTGTACAAGCAAGAAACAATCATCCTTTTAATTTGATATCTGTTTACATAGAATGTGTGTAGAAGACACATAAATTTGTAATTGATTGTTTCAAATCACATTTCAAATGTAAATGGCAAAAATACTTGGGAAAATGGACAACTTGAGCAATTGAAAATGTGGAAAAGTGACATGAAAACCAAAAAAGTGAATCTGCCAAAGACAAAAATGATGGCTTCAAATCTGCAACAATTGAAATATTCGCATTAATATTCTATGTACAGGAAAGGAAGTAGGATTCAATGCTATACAATGCTGTCTTTGTGCATGATACGTCCACAAAAAGTGTAGTGACTTGTCCAGAAACCTAACACCACACTCCAACTATAAGTATCTTGGAAGGCATGCTAACTTGATTGCTGACCTTACCCTGAGGCTGACAGCCCTTTGGTGAACTTCTTTCATTATCCTGGGATATGTCGAATGCTGAAGGTAGTTGTGAGTTTAATTTCATTAAAATTTTGATGAAATTTACATTTTTTTTAATTTGGAAAATTTTTATCATGCATATTTTTGTTTTATTAACTCCAGTAAAGCAATGATTTTTGTTGGACTCCAATTCTGAAGAGGAAAATTTTGAATCCAATCTGTAGATACTCTGTTCTGTAAAAATATTTTTTTTTCTATGAAATTTGTGATACAAATAAATATTTACTCTTCATTTGAATTATTCAAAGAATTAAAAAAAAAAAAATCTTGTAATTATCTCCAAATCCAAATACATTTATATTTGAAATATTTTCTTTAAAATCATGATAACTTTCTCTGTACTTTTTATTTATTTTTTAGGACATATGCGAAGCAGATGTTTAACCCGCGTTTTGGGAGTGTTTTTCGTACGCATCACAATCCTACCTACTTTTCACGCCGCTTATCTCGATTTGCAGATCTCTACATGTCAAACTTGACTAATTTGCTGCGATATTCCACCGATCACACATTTTACCCACGTCGTCTAGCACTACCCCATGAGGCACAACCATTTGCCAGTATGTTCACCTGAATGCTCCCCCCCCTCAATGTTCTTATGAGGTTGCCACAATTACATGTTGTCATTTAGGATAGCAACAAAAATATTGAAACGAAAAATCTATTCTTGCGATAGAAATGCAGTTTTTCATTTTTTCTCTGTCATCATCAAGTCATTGATGTATGATCTTGAAAAAGCAAAGTAACCCAATCTCCAACCAACAAAAGATCTATTTTTCAATGCATTGTAGCAACACATTCAGTAGAAGTTGGTTGTTGTGGTTCTTTTCTCAAAATCATTGACACATTTCTTACAATTGGTTTAGACATCAGAAAAAACTAATAATTCACAAGTTATAAGGCATCTTATTGAAACAAAAATAACAAAAAGCTGAAGTTTAAACTCTGCCTTTTATTTATGAAGCAGAGTAATATAAAGCATTTAGTTTCTCATATTTATTGAAAGAATGTCAGTAATAATAATAGGAATTATTTTTTTTTTTTTCTTAAACTGTTCTGTTGTATTAATCGTTTTTATTTTGATAATTTTTTTGATTGTACAACGTTAGAGTACGCATATGTACTTTTGCATGATCTGATGATGTGCAGTGGAAGCTTGTCACCTTGTGCCATTATTGTCAGATTGCACTGAATACATAATCCAAATTAATGAACGTGTGTAACAGAAAGCAGCATACATTCAGCTTTTGCAGACAATACTCGAGCAAATACTGTGTGGAATGAAAAGTCAACCTTTGTATTTACAAACACTTTATTTACAAAATAAATTTATTAGTTTTGTTAAAAATGTCTTCATTTTTTTTTTTCAATTTATTGCCATCTCTTTTTTTGGTCTCATACAGCAACAAAGAAAAGAAAATCTACTCAGTGGTTAATTTAAAAGCAGTGGAAATAAAAGTTTTAACAAGAAAGCTAAAAGCTTCTCAAAAATTAATTCTACACATAACTGGTGCTTAGAACAGATGCCCGTTCATTTATTTGAGGGTTCACCGATTGGATAAGACTCCTAATTGAGATTTCCGAGCAATTCACATTAATGAGTAAGGCAAAATGATGGACAGTTTTGAGGGACCCATCCCCAGATATGTTGCGTAAGCTCAAGAAAGATGAGTAAATAGAAATAAGAAATTGGAATTAGAAGTTAGCGAGAAAAAGCCAGTTGATAGGAATAACCTCTGAACACATGGTGGATAATGTGTTTCAGGAGGAAATGCTGAGAGAATTACCAGCAGAAGCGATGGTCATGACGTCAAATCAGATCGTAATCAAAAAGGTTAGAATAATGACTAGGATGAAATTGAGAAAGCTTGGATCGAACAGGAAATTAGAATAAGTGAGCTGAGGGTTGTAATGCACGAATCAAATGAGAACAGGTAAAGTAGAATCGATGTGGCAAAACAAGTTCACCTGATTCCAAAGTTTGTGGAGAAAGAAATAAACGATTATTTCGCACAGTTTGATAGAACCACCCTCAACATGAACTGGCCAAAGGAATACTGGGAAATGCTTTTGTAAACAGCATTGAGTGGCAAAAAAAAAAAAAAAAACACGTCTTCCCAGCAGAGAACTGCATGAACTATGAGACTGTAAAGAGAGCTATCCTAAAGGCATACGAACTAGTACTGCAGGTGTTCCAGAGTGAGGGTCAGACATATGTAGAATTTGGTATTTCAACTGGTGATGCAATTCTAAGAACGTGGATGAGAGCTCTGAAAGAGTGAAACATTAAGCAAAGTTCCAAAACTAACGTTCCCAATGATAAAAATCTAGAGACTTTGGCAGACAAATATGTGATAACGCACAGAAAAAATAGATCCAAACCCTGAGAACTCCTCACATCTGCTGGTCAGCAAGAATTATATATCTAACAAAAAAAAATTATATATCTAACAAAAAAAAAATTATATATCTAACAAAAAAAAAAATTATATATCTAACAAAAAAAAATTATATATCTAACAAAAAAAATGACAATCTGTGTACACCTATTGAGAACCATTTACAGTTAACCGACCGTTGCGAGAAACCAGACTCGTAGTGTATTTCAACTGCATGAAGCTGCATCATACACTTGCAAAATGCCAGGTGAGGCAAATTATAGAACCTATTTGGGTTGTCCCACAAGGAGTATTGTGTCAGCAAATAGATAAGGAGTACAAACACTTCATGTCAAGAGGATATGTTTCTCAAGACGGTAAGCTGGATGAAATGAATTTGCATTCCTTAGTGAGAAAAAAGCATATAGCTAAAGAAGCGAGAATGGTTGTAGGTAAATCAATCACAATTAAGGGTGTAAGAAATAAACCAAAGAATCAAAATGGGGCTCAAGAAAAGTTACGATAGGGGTGATTGATAACTTACAGATGACAGGCATGGTAATGATACTGGCTAACAATATTGCCAAAAGCCAAATAGAACGCTGTAAATCAAACTGGGCAAGGAATAAATGCGAGGCAGAAAACAAAAGAGGTGGGAAACAAAGCATGGGAATAAGACCAAGAAGTAAAGAAAGGTGGACAAAATATGTCATAGGTTGACGGATAAAGTGTTTATTTGAGGAGGGCAGAAATTGTAACCCAACCTGTGATTTATCCATGTCGCAACAAGAGTTAATCAAGGAACAACAAAATCATGTTCAACAGAGTTGGAGTAAAAGACTTCGAGAGCTCGAGAAACCAATATTTCTTCAACACTGGAGTGCTGATGAGGAAATGTAACTCTTCCAAGTTACCGGAAGGAGTACAAGACAGACGAAAACAGATGATGGTACCTGGTATATATTGTGAGACATAAAGCCACACACAAGATACTGATGACAGGTCACTAAGATATAAAAAGCTGACCAGATTCTTTTACTGGCCAGGAATCCTGGATGACGTGAAAAGGTTTTGCAGAACCTACAGAATATGTCAGATAACGGGAAAATTCAACCAAAACATTCCCTGACCACCACTTTAATCCATGCAAGTTAGTAGCGGAAACACTCAGTTGAGTGATCGTCGACTTTGTGGGACCCTTGCCTCGAACTAAGACATGTCACAATATGTGTTGACCATAATGTGTGCATCTAGGAAATTCCTGGAAGTGATTCCATTACACAGTATCTTAGCACAGAAGATAAAAGATACCCTTGTAAATTTCTTTACCAAAGTTGGACTATCAAAGATAATACAGATGTTGAAAATCTTCAAGCAAGTAACAAAATAATTGGGAGTCGCACATATAAGATTGAGTGCATGTCCTCAGTCCAAGGAGGCATTGTACGATTTCATGGTGCCCTGAAAACTATGCTAATGACATACTGTATACAACACAACATTCAGTGAGACCAAGGGATTCCTTTTGTGCTTTTCGCAGCTCACAAAGCAGTTCAAGAATCATTAAGATTCAGCCATTTCAAACTAGTCTTTAGACATACAATACAGGAGCCATTAAAAAGGAACAATAGATCAGGGATGAGTCTGTCAAGCAATATGTTGAAATATGTAGTTAAAATGCGACAAACCTTAGCTGAAGTGCAAAAGTTGGCGAGAACTCATTTAGAAAATAGCCAGAGTTATGAAAGCTGTATAAGAAGTTTTGATACTCCTATCCTTGAATGGTCAGCCATTCAAAGCAAAATACCAGGAAACTATATATTGTTGCAAAAAAGATTAATCCCCTCTAAGCATAGAAGAAAAATGCAAAAATGTCATATCAATATGATGAAAAAATGTCATAGGCACCTGGAGCACCACACTACTGTGAAGTTGTGGAACAAGTCTCTCCCGAGAGAGCAACTTGCATAGAGAAGGAACCACCCATTAAGTTCAATAATTTGATAATTCTGAGAAACTTGGAGTCCAAACTTGCACAGCTACCCCAAGAAGAATCTTGGAGATTAAAAGCAATATGATAGAAATATAAAGTTTTATTCTTAGACTCGGGCACACAAACGCAGTGGAACATGATGTGGAATTGAAGGAAGACAAAGCAATTAGGCAACACCCATACTGGCTGAATCTGAAAAAACTAGCAATATTGAGTAAGAGATAGAGTATATGTTGAAACACAAGATAATAGAACCTAACCAGAGTGAATGGGTGTCACTGTGCGTACTAGTAGACAAGCTTGACGACAACCCTAACAAATAAACATAAAGTAAATGCACTCACTAAGGCTGATTCATATCCTATTCTCAGAATGGATGACTGTGTAGACAGTACAGAACGGGCAAAGTATATCACCAAATGTGACCTCATTAAAGGATATTGAATGGCACCTTTAACAAAGCATAACAAACATCAGCATCTGTCATCGCAGAGGGAACATTAATATCGAGTAATGCCATTTGAAATGAGAAATTCTCAGGGGATGTTTGTAATTCGCCGAAATTGTAAACATAAGCAGGCGTACAGATGATAGAGTGACATATAGACAGAACACGTCAAAATAATTATTTCAAAGGATGCGGATGGCCAAGTTAACTATAAATTTGTCAAAAAGTGAATTCCACCAAATTGAAATGCTTAATGTACATGGTTGGTTGGTTGTTTTTGTTTTACGGCATATCAACCCTTTTCGGGTTATTTAATGCCGAATCCAAAGATTTTGAAGAAAAATTTTTTAATAGAATATATTTGTTTTTTTCAAATCGGTTTCTATTTAACCCATTGTTGGAACCCTAACAGGTACTACCACTCCGGGTCAGAGTGGACCTGTGAGCAATGGTAATTAAAGGGTGGCTCCACACTCCCCAAAGCCCACAAGCTGGGGCCTCACCACTGGATATAGTTTAAGGTCATATCCAGGACCATAATGCACATGGTAGATCACGTCAAAATAATTATTTCAAAGGATGCAGATGGCCAAGTTAACTATAAACTTGTCAAAAATGTACGTGGTAGATCACATCAAAATAATTATTTCAAAGGATGCAGATGGCCAAGTTAACTATAAACTTGTCAAAAATGTACGTGGTAGATCACGTCAAAATAATTATTTCAAAGGATGCAGATGGCCAAGTTAACTATAAACTTGTCAAAAATGTACGTGGTAGATCACGTCAAAATAATTATTTCAAAGGATGCAGATGGCCAAGTTAACTATAAACTTGTCAAAAATGTACGTGGTAGATCACGTCAAAATAATTATTTCAAAGGATGCAGATGGCCAAGTTAACTATAAACTTGTCAAAAATGTATGTGGTAGATCACGTCAAAATAATTATTTCAAAGGATGCAGATGGCCAAGTTAACTATAAACTTGTCAAAAATGTACATGGTAGATCAGGAAATAATCACTTTTTATAACATCATAATTATGTTGTTTTTTTTTTTGGTTCACTCCCACTTTGGTCACCGAGTTGTTTTGTGGAAATTCCATACCAGTTGGATTCCTTACTGTAATAAAATGATCTTTTTTACAAAAATAAATAAATTTGTCTTTTTTTCTATGAGTTTTATTTCCTGCCATCCATATGCATCGCTTGGAGATCTGATGAAGAGAGCTTATCTTGAACCAGATATGTCACAAAGGTCGTAACAGGCTAACATCATTTTATATTTTTTTTATTTATATGTTGTAAACAATGAAGGGAGAACTGTCAATATGTAGAGTTAAAGGTTCTGTACAAGGTACTACACACAATTCTAGTCTCTCCAGACTCATATCGGTCTGCAATTGAAATTGAAGCTGTCCAGCAACAAAAATGTGATAGGTAATCAAAATTATTTTTCTCCAGAAAAAATCGACAGAGATAAAAACCTTTAAATTAATTTAAATTAAAATGTTTTCTAAAAATTTGCTGGTTTATTCTCGGCTATATGCCACTTCTGTCAGTTCTTGGAAGGTCATCATTTCCACATACTCACATATGCTTTTATTAGACACGTTGCAACATTCTTCACATAAATACTATCCTTTTGAGCTTTGTCAAATGAACTACATCCTATAATTCATCTTCAACGTATGTCATATCAAGAGAATAGATAACATCCCAGCGCACTTTATTGCACAGACTTAATTTCTGCCTGGTAGAACCTTGTATTGTTGTAAGCAACAAAAAGACAAAAAATTTTGAAAGCTTCTAAAAAAACAATTGCATCTGATAACCATCACCTATCGCAAAAAAAAAAAAAAAAAAATTATGTGACAGCAGCACAAACAAGCTACGTCCAATTCACATTTAGTGCAGTACATGGCCGAGCACATTCTCTACGCTAATATATCTGTATGCCTTTTAATGGACAGATATGTCTGGATGAAGATGTGTGTGAGATGCTAGAAAACCAAGATTAACTATCATACTCGAGCTCCTTTCGTTACTGAAAAGAGATTCACAGACAATTTCCAACACTGTTATATGTTGGCTTGTATTAAGAGATGCCTTTGAGAGTTTGAAACATTACCAATGCCAAACATGACAGCATATACAACTGCCAGAAGATTTTTTAATAGCTGGGTGTAAAAATTCAATGTCCTGGAGAATCTAATGACAGAGATTGACAGTTTGAGTTCAAGCTATTTAATAAAAACTGTTAAGACTTTTGAGCATGAGGAACATCACTTTACTCGAACTCGCAAGTAAATGTCAGGTTGAAAGAGTACATTGCAGTTTGAAAGTTCTTTACATACAGATCCAAATATATGGTTAAATAATAAATTGTATTCTGTACTTTCATCTAACAATTTTGTGGTTAAAGTCGTCACACTGTTGTCCAAGTTCAGGAGTGCAAATTCGCTCCAGTCTCAGGAAAAGAGGTTTTGTATTCAAGCTGGCAGCATTTCATTTGCATAGCTAATGAGATCCACTGGCAAACTAAATGCAGCAGATATTGTTTCTTTTTTATCTAATATGCTGCATAAAATTGGAGGAAATAACGTAAAAGTAGATTTACTTTTATAGACATATATTTGTGATGCACCATCAACGGAGTCATATAGGATGTACATAAGTTGGGGGGGGGGGAGCTAGAAAACAACATAAAGGATGTACATAAGTTAGGGGGGGAGCTAGAAAACAACATAAAGGATGTACATAAGTTAGGAGGGGAGCTAGAAAACAACATAAAGGATGTACATAAGTAAGGGGGGAGCTAGAAAACAACATAAAGGATGTACATAAGTTAGGGGGGAGCTAGAAAACAACATAAAGGATGTACATAAGTTAGGGGGGGGAGCTAGAAAACAACATAAAAGAAGGACATAAGTTAGGGGGGGGAGCTAGAAAACAACAGAAAGGATGTACATAAGTTGGGGGGGGGAGCTAGAAAACAACATAAAGGATGTACATAAGTTAGGGGGGGGGGAGCTAGAAAACTACATAAAGGATGTACATAAGTTAGGGGGGGAGCTAGAAAACAACATAAAGGATGTACATAAGTTAGGGGGGGAGCTAGAAAACAACATAAAGGATGTACATAAGTTAGGGGGGAGCTAGAAAACAATATAAAGGATGTACATAAGTTAGGGGGGGAGCTAGAAAACAACATAAAGGATGTACATAAGTTAGGGGGGGCAGCTAGAAAACAACATAAAGGATGTACATAAGTTGGGGGGGGAGCTAGAAAACAACATAAAGGATGTACATAAGTTGGGGGGGAGCTAGAAAACAACATAAAGGATGTACATAAGTTAGGGGGGGAGCTAGAAAACAACATAAAGGATGTACATAAGTTAGGGGGGGAGCTAGAAAACAACATAAAGGATGTACATAAGTTAGGGGGGGGAGCTAGAAAACAACATAAAGGATGTACATAAGTCAGGGGGGGAGCTAGAAAACAACATAAAGGATGTACATAAGTCAGGGGGGGGAGCTAGAAAACAACATAAAGGATGTACATAAGTTGGGGGGAGCTAGAAAACAACATAAAGGATGTACATAAGTTGGGGGGGGGCTAGAAAACAACAAAGGATGTACATAAGTTAGGGGGGGAGCTAGAAAACCACATAAAGGATGTACATAAGTTATGGGGGGAGCTAGAAAACAACATAAAGGATGTACATAAGTTAGGGGGGGGAGCTAGAAAACAACATAAAGGATGTACATAAGTTAGGGGGGGGGGAGCTAGAAAACAACATAAAGGATGTACATAAGTTAGGGGGGGGGCTAGAAAACAACATAAAGGATGTACATAAGTCAGGGGGGGGAGCTAGAAAACAACATAAAGGATGTACATAAGTCAGGGGGGGGAGCTAGAAAACAACATAAAGGATGTACATAAGTTAGCGGGGGAGCTAGAAAACAACATAAAGGATGTACATAAGTTGGGGGGGGGCTAGAAAACAACAAAGGATGTACATAAGTTAGTGGGGGAGCTAGAAAACAACATAAAGGATGTACATAAGTTGGGGGGGGAGCTAGAAAACAACATAAAGGATGTACATAAGTTAGGGGGGGGAGCTAGAAAACAACATAAAAGAAGGACATAAGTTAGGGGGGGGAGCTAGAAAACAACAGAAAGGATGTACATAAGTTGGGGGGGGGGGGAGCTAGAAAACAACATAAAGGATGTACATAAGTTAGGGGGGGGGAGCTAGAAAACTACATAAAGGATGTACATAAGTTAGGGGGGGAGCTAGAAAACAACATAAAGGATGTACATAAGTTAGGGGGGGAGCTAGAAAACAACATAAAGGATGTACATAAGTAAGGGGGGAGCTAGAAAACAATATAAAGGATGTACATAAGTTAGGGGGGGAGCTAGAAAACAACATAAAGGATGTACATAAGTTAGGGGGGGCAGCTAGAAAACAACATAAAGGATGTACATAAGTTGGGGGGGGAGCTAGAAAACAACATAAAGGATGTACATAAGTTGGGGGGGAGCTAGAAAACAACATAAAGGATGTACATAAGTTAGGGGGGGAGCTAGAAAACAACATAAAGGATGTACATAAGTTAGGGGGGCAGCTAGAAAACAACATAAAGGATGTACATAAGTTAGGGGGGGGAGCTAGAAAACAACATAAAGGATGTACATAAGTCAGGGGGGGGAGCTAGAAAACAACATAAAGGATGTACATAAGTCAGGGGGGGGAGCTAGAAAACAACATAAAGGATGTACATAAGTTGGGGGGAGCTAGAAAACAACATAAAGGATGTACATAAGTTGGGGGGGGGGCTAGAAAACAACAAAGGATGTACATAAGTTAGGGGGGGAGCTAGAAAACCACATAAAGGATGTACATAAGTTATGGGGGGAGCTAGAAAACAACATAAAGGATGTACATAAGTTAGGGGGGGGAGCTAGAAAACAACATAAAGGATGTACATAAGTTAGGGGGGGGGAGCTAGAAAACAACATAAAGGATGTACATAAGTTAGGGGGGGGGCTGGAAAACAACATAAAGGATGTACATAAGTTGGGGGGGGGGAGCTAGAAAACAACATAAAGGATGTACATAAGTTAGTGGGGGAGCTAGAAAACAACATAAAGGATGTACATAAGTTAGCGGGGGAGCTAGAAAACAACATAAAGGATGTACATAAGTAAGGGGGGGAGCTAGAAAACAGCATAAAGGATGTACATATGTTAGGGGGGAGCTAGAAAACAACATAAAGGATGTACATAAGTTAGGGGGGGGAGCTAGAAAACAACATAAAGGATGTACATAAGTTAGGGGGGAGCTAGAAAACAACATAAAGGATGTACATAAGTTAGGGGGGGGCTAGAAAACAACATAAAGGATGTACATAAGTTAGGGGGGGAGCTAGAAAACAACATAAAGGATGTACATAAGTTAGGGGGGAGCTAGAAAACAACATAAAGGATGTACATAAGTTAGGGGGGGAGCTAGAAAACAACATAAAGGATGTACATAAGTTAGGGGGGGAGCTAGAAAACAACATAAAGGATGTACATAAGTTAGGGGGGGAGCTAGAAAACAACATAAAGGATGTACATAAGTTAGGGGGGAGCTAGAAAACAACATAAAGGATGTACATAAGTTAGGGGGGGGCTAGAAAACAACATAAAGGATGTACATAAGTTAGGGGGGGAGCTAGAAAACAACATAAAGGATGTACATAAGTTAGGGGGGAGCTAGAAAACAACATAAAGGATGTACATAAGTTAGGGGGGGAGCTAGAAAACAACATAAAGGATGTACATAAGTTAGGGGGGGAGCTAGAAAACAACATAAAGGATGTACATAAGTTAGTGGGGGAGCTAGAAAACAACATAAAGGATGTACATAAGTTAGGGAGGGAGCTAGAAAACAACATAAAGGATGTACATAAGTTAGGGGGGGGAGCTAGAAAACAACACAAAGGATGTACATAAGTCAGGGGGGGGGAGGGAGAAAACAATATAAAGGATGTACATATGTTGGGGGGAGCTAGAAAACAACACAAAGGATGTACATAAGTTAGGGGGGGGAGCTAGAAAACAACACAAAGGATGTACATAAGTTAGGGGGGGGAGCTAGAAAACAACATAAAGGATGTACATAAGTTAGGGGGGGAGCTAGAAAACAACACAAAGGATGTACATAAGTTGGGGGGAGCTAGAAAACAACATAAAGGATGTACATAAGTTAGGAGGGGGAGCTAGAAAACAACATAAAGGATGTACATAAGTTAGGAGGGGGGAGCTAGAAAACAACATAAAGGATGTACATAAGTTGGAGGGAGCTAGAAAACAACATAAAGGATGTACATAAGTTAGGAGGGGGGAGCTAGAAAACAAAATAAAGGATGTACATAAGTTGGGGGAAGCTAGAAAACAACATAAAGGATGTACATAAGTTAGGGGGGGCAGCTAGAAAACAACATAAAGGATGTACATAAGTTGGGGGGGGGGCGAGAAAACAACATAAAGGATGTACATAAGTTAGGGGGAGGCAGCTAGAAAACAACATAAAGGATGTACATAAGTTAGGAGGGGGGAGCTAGAAAACAACATAAAGGATGTACATAAGTTAGGGGGAGCTAGAAAACAACATAAAGGATGTACATAAGTTAGGAGGGGGAGCTAGAAAACAACATAAAGGATGTACAAAAGTTAGGGGGGGAGCTAGAAAACAACCTAAAGGATGTACATAAGTTAGGGGGGGAGCTAGAAAACAACATAAAGGATGTACATAAGTTAGGGGGGGGGAGCTAGAAAACAACATAAAGGATGTACATAAGTTAGGGGGGGGAGCTAGAAAACAACATAAAGGATGTACATAAGTTAGGGGGGGGGAGCTAGAAAACAACATAAAGGATGTACATAAGTTAGGGGGGGAGCTAGAAAACAACATAAAGGATGTACATAAGTTAGGGGGGGAGCTAGAAAACAACATAAAGGATGTACATAAGTTAGGGGGGGAGCTAGAAAACAACATAAAGGATGTACATAAGTTAGGGGGGGAGCTAGAAAACAACAAAGGATGTACATAAGTTAGGGGGGGGGGAGCTAGAAAACAACATAAAGGATGTACATAGGTTAGGGGGGGAGCTAGAAAACAACATAAAGGATGTACATAAGTTAGGGGGGAGGAGCAAGAAAACAACATAAAGGATGTACATAAAATAGGGGGGGAGCTAGAAAACAACATAAAGGATGTACATAAGTTAGGGGGGGAGCTAGAAAACAACATAAAGGATGTACATAAGTTGGGGGGAGCTAGAAAACAACATAAAGGATGTACATAAGTTAGGGGGGGGAGCTAGAAAACAACATAAAGGATGTACATAAGTTAGGGGGGAGCTAGAAAACAACATAAAGGATGTACATAAGTTGGGGGGAGCTAGAAAACAACATAAAGGATGTACATAGGTTAGGGGGGAGCTAGAAAACAACATAAAGGATGTACATAAGTTAGGGGGGGGGAGCTAGAAAACAACATAAAGGATGTACATAAGGTAGGGGGGGAGCTAGAAAACAACATAAAGGATGTACATAAGTTAGGGGGGGAGCTAGAAAACAACATAAAGGATGTACATAAGTTAGGGGGGAGCTAGAAAACAACATAAAGGATGTACATAAGTTAGGGGGGGGGAGCTAGAAAACAACATAAAGGATGTACATAAGGTAGGGGGGGAGCTAGAAAACAACATAAAGGATGTACATAAGTTAGGGGGGGAGCTAGAAAACAACATAAAGGATGTACATAAGTTAGGGGGGGGGGGCTAGAAAACAACATAAAGGATGTACATAAGTTAGGGGGGGAGCTAGAAAACAACATAAAGGATGTACATAAGTTGGGGGGAGCTAGAAAACAACATAAAGGATGTACATAAGTTAGGGGGGGAGCTAGAAAACAACATAAAGGATGTACATAAGTTGGGGGGGGAGCAAGAAAACAACATAAAGGATGTACATAAGTTAAGGGGGGAGCTAGAAAACAACATAAAGGATGTACATAAGTTAGGGGGGGAGCTAGAAAACAACATAAAGGATGTACATAAGTTAGCGGGGGGGGGGAGCTAGAAAACAACATAAAGGATGTACATAAGTTAGGGGGGGAGCTAGAAAACAACATAAAGGATGTACATAAGTTAGGGGGGGAGCTAGAAAACAACATATAGGATGTACATAAGTTAGGGGGGGGAGCTAGAAAACAACATAAAGGATGTACATAAGTTAGGGGGGGGGAGCTAGAAAACAACATAAAGGATGTACATAAGTTGGGGGGAGCTAGAAAACAACATAAAGGATGTACATACGTTAGGGGGGGGAGCTAGAAAACAACATATCGGATGTACATAAGTTAGGGGGGGGAGCTAGAAAACAACATAAAGGATGTACATAAGTTAGGGGGGAGCTAGAAAACAACATAAAGGATGTACATAAGTTGGGGGAGCTAGAAAACAACATAAAGGATGTACATAAGTTAGGGGGGGAGCTAGAAAACAACATAAAGGATGTACATAAGTTAGGGGGGGAGCTAGAAAACAACATAAAGGATGTACATAAGTTAGGGGGGAGCTAGAAAACAACATAAAGGATGTACATAAGTTGGGGGGGGGGAGCTAGAAAACAACATAAAGGATGTACATAAGTTAGGGGGGAGCTAGAAAACAACATAAAGGATGTACATAAGTTAGGGGGGGTTGAAAACAACATAAAGGATGTACATAAGTTAGGGGGTGAGCTAGAAAACAACATAAAGGATGTACATAAGTTAGGGGGGGGAGCTAGAAAACAACATAAAGGATGTACATAAGTTGGGGGGAGCTAGAAAACAACATAAAGGATGTACATAAGTTAGGGGGGGAGCTAGAAAACAACATAAAGGATGTACATAAGTTAGGGGGGGAGCTAGAAAACAACATAAAGGATGTACATAAGTTGGGGGGGAGCTAGAAAACAACATAAAGGATGTACATAAGTTAAGGGGGGAGCTAGAAAACAACATAAAGGTTGTGCATAAGTTAGGGGGGGAGCTAGAAAACAACATAAAGGATGTACATAAGTTAGCGGGGGGGGAGCTAGAAAACAACATAAAGGATGTACATAAGTTAGGGGGGGGGAGCTAGAAAACAACATAAAGGATGTACGTAAGTTAGGGGGGGGAGCTAGAAAACAACATAAAGGATGTACATAAGTTAGGGGGGGGGGAGCTAGAAAACAACATAAAGGATGTACATAAGTTAGGGGGGAGCTAGAAAACAACATAAAGGATGTACATAAGTTGGGGGAGCTAGAAAACAACATAAAGGATGTATATAAGTTAGGGGGGGAGCTAGAAAACAACATAAAGGATGTACATAAGTTGGGGGGGAGCTAGAAAACAACATAAAGGATGTACATAAGTTAAGGGGGGAGCTAGAAAACAACATAAAGGATGTACATAAGTTGGGGGGAGCTAGAAAACAACATAAAGGATGTACATAAGTTAGGGGGGGGAGCTAGAAAACAACATAAAGGATGTACATAAGTTGGGGGGAGCTAGAAAACAACATAAAGGATGTACATAAGTTAAGGGGGGAGCTAGAAAACAACATAAAGGATGTACATAAGTTGGGGGGAGCTAGAAAACAACATAAAGGATGTACATAAGTTAGGGGGGAGCTAGAAAACAACATAAAGGATGTACATAAGTTAGGGGGGGAGCTAGAAAACAACATAAAGGATGTACATAAGTTGGGGGGGAGCTAGAAAACAACATAAAGGATGTACATAAGTTAAGGGGGGAGCTAGAAAACAACATAAAGGATGTACATAAGTTAGGGGGGGCTAGAAAACAACATAAAGGATGTACATAAGTTAGGGGGGAGCTAGAAAACAACATAAAGGATGTACATAAGTTAGGGGGGGAGCTAGAAAACAACATAAAGGATGTACATAAGTTGGGGGGGGAGCTAGAAAACAACATAAAGGATGTACATACGTTAGGGGGGAGCTAGAAAACAACATAAAGGATGTACATAAGTTAGGGGGGGGAGCTAGAAAACAACATAAAGGATGTACATAAGTTAGCGGGGGGGATCTAGAAAACAACATAAAGGATGTACATAAGTTAGCGGGGGGGAGCTAGAAAACAACATAAAGGATGTACATAAGTTAGGGGGGGGAGCTAGAAAACAACATAAAGGATGTACATAAGTTAGGGGGGGAGCTAGAAAACAACAAAGGATGTACATAAGTTAGGGGGGAGCTAGAAAACAACATAAAGGATGTACATACGTTAGGGGGGGAGCTAGAAAACAACATAAAGGATGTACATAAGTTAGGGGGGGAGCTAGAAAACAACATAAAGGATGTACATAAGTTAGGGGGGGAGCTAGAAAACAACAAAGGATGTACATAAGTTAGAGGGGAGCTAGAAAACAACAAAGGATGTACATAAGTTAGAGGGGAGCTAGAAAACAACATAAAGGATGTACATACGTTAGGGGGCGAGCTAGAAAACAACATAAAGGATGTACATAAGTTAGGGGGGCAGCTAGAAAACAACATAAAGGATGTACATAAGTTGGGGGGAGCTAGAAAACAACATAAAGGATGTACATAAGTTGGGGGGGAGCTAGAAAACAACATAAAGGATGTACATACGTTAGGGGGGGAGCTAGAAAACAACATAAAGGATGTACATAAGTTAGGGGGGGGCTAGAAAACAACATAAAGGATGTACATAAGTTAGGGGGGAGCTAGAAAACAACATAAAGGATGTACATAAGTTAGGGGGGGAGCTAGAAAACAACATAAAGGATGTACATAAGTTGCGGGGGAGCTAGAAAACAACATAAAGGATGTACATAAGTTAGGGGGGGAGCTAGAAAACAACATAAAGGATGTACATAAGTTAGGGGGGGAGCTAGAAAACAACAAAGGATGTACATAAGTTAGGGGGGAGCTAGAAAACAACATAAAGGATGTACATACGTTAGGGGGGGAGCTAGAAAACAACTTAAAGGATGTACATAAGTTAGGGGGGGGGAGCTAGAAAACAACATAAAGGATGTACATAAGTTAGCGGGGGGAGCTAGAAAACAACATAAAGGATGTACATAAGTTAGCGGGGGGGAGCTAGAAAACAACATAAAGGATGTACATAAGTTAGGGGGGGAGCTAGAAAACAACAAAGGATGTACATAAGTTAGGGGGGAGCTAGAAAACAACATAAAGGATGTACATACGTTAGGGGGGGAGCTAGAAAACAACATAAAGGATGTACATAAGTTAGCGGGGGGGGGGAGCTAGAAAACAACATAAAGGATGTACATAAGTTAGGGGGGGAGCTAGAAAACAACATAAAGGATGTACATAAGTTAGGGGGGGGGAGCTAGAAAACAACATAAAGGATGTACATAAGTTAGGGGGGAGCTGAAAAACAACATAAAGGATGTACATAAGTTAGGGGGGGGGAGCTAGAAAACAACATAAAGGATGTACATAAGTTGGGGGAGCTAGAAAACAACATAAAGGATGTACATAAGTTAGGGGGGGAGCTAGAAAACAACATAAAGGATGTACACAAGTTAGGGGGGGGGAGCTAGAAAACAACATAAAGGATGTACATAAGTTGGGGGGAGCTAGAAAACAACATAAAGGATGTACATAAGTTAGGGGGGGAGCTAGAAAACAACATAAAGGATGTACATAAGTTAGGGGGGGAGCTAGAAAACAACATAAAGGATGTACATAAGTTAGGGGGGGAGCTAGAAAACAACATAAAGGATGTACATAAGTTAGGGGGGGGGAGCTAGAAAACAACATAAAGGATGTACATAAGTTAGGGGGGGAGCTAGAAAACAACATAAAGGATGTACATAAGTTAGGGGGGGGAGCTAGAAAACAACATAAAGGATGTACATAAGTTGGGGGGGAGCTAGAAAACAACATAAAGGATGTACATAAGTTAAGGGGGGAGCTAGAAAACAACAAAGGATGTAAATAAGTTAGGGGGGGGGGAGCTAGAAAACAACATAAAGGATGTACATAAGTTGGGGGGAGCTAGAAAACAACATAAAGGATGTACATAAGTTAGGGGGGGAGCTAGAAAACAACATAAAGGATGTACATAAGTTAGGGGGGGGAGGTAGAACACAACATAAAGGATGTACATAAGTTAGGGGGGGAGCTAGAAAACAACAAAGGATGTACATAAGTTAGGGGGGAGCTAGAAAACAACATAAAGGATGTACATACGTTAGGGGGGGAGCTAGAAAACAACATAAAGGATGTACATAAGTTAGCGGGGGGGGAGCTAGAAAACAACATAAAGGATGTACATAAGTTAGGGGGGGAGCTAGAAAACAACATAAAGGATGTACATAAGTTAGGGGGGGGAGCTAGAAAACAACATAAAGGATGTACATAAGTTAGGGGGAGCTGAAAAACAACATAAAGGATGTACATAAGTTAGGGGGGGGCTAGAAAACAACATAAAGGATGTACATAAGTTGGGGGGAGCTAGAAAACAACATAAAGGATGTACATAAGTTAGGGGGGGAGCTAGAAAACAACATAAAGGATGTACATAAGTTAGGGGGGGAGCTAGAAAACAACAAAAAGGATGTACACAAGTTAGGGGGGGGGGAGCTAGAAAACAACATAAAGGATGTACATAAGTTGGGGGGATCTAGAAAACAACATAAAGGATGTACATAAGTTAGGGGGGGAGCTAGAAAACAACATAAAGGATGTACATAAGTTAGCGGGGGGGGAGCTAGAAAACAACATAAAGGATGTACATAAGTTAGGGGGGAGCTAGAAAACAACATAAAGGATGTACATAAGTTAGGGGGGGAGCTAGAAAACAACATAAAGGATGTACATAAGTTAAGGGGGGAGCTAGAAAACAACATAAAGGATGTACATAAGTTGGGGGGAGCTAGAAAACAACATAAAGGATGTACATAAGTTAGGGGGGGAGCTAGAAAACAACATAAAGGATGTACATAAGTTAGGGGGGGAGCTAGAAAACAACATAAAGGATGTACATAAGTTAGGGGGGGAGCTAGAAAACAACATAAAGGATGTACATAAGTTGGGGGGAGCTAGAAAACAACATAAAGGATGTACATAAGTTAGGGGGGAGCTAGAAAACAACATAAAGGATGTACATAAGTTAGGGGGGGAGCTAGAAAACAACATAAAGGATGTACATAAGTTAGGGGGGGAGCTAGAAAACAACATAAAGGATGTACATAAGTTAGGGGGGGGGAGCTAGAAAACAACATAAAGGATGTACATAAGTTGGGGGGAGCTAAAAAACAACATAAAGGATGTACATAAGTTAGGGGGGGGAGCTAGAAAACAACATAAAGGATGTACATAAGTTGGGGGGGAGCTAGAAAACAACATAAAGGATGTACATAAGTTAAGGGGGGAGCTAGAAAACAACATAAAGGATGTACATAAGTTAAGGGGGGAGCTAGAAAACAACATAAAGGATGTACATAAGTTAGCGGGGGGGGGGGGGAGCTAGAAAACAACATAAAGGATGTACATAAGTTAGCGGGGGGGGGAGCTAGAAAACAACATAAAGGATGTACATAAGTTAGGGGGGGAGCTAGAAAACAACATAAAGGATGTACATAAGTTAGGGGGGGGGAGGTAGAAAACAACATAAAGGATGTACATAAGTTAGCGGGGGGGAGCTAGAAAACAACATAAAGGATGTACATAAGTTAGGGGGGGGGGAGCTAGAAAACAACATAAAGGATGTACATAAGTTGGGGGGAGCTAGAAAACAACATAAAGGATGTACATAAGTTAGGGGGGAGCTAGAAAACAACATAATGGATGTACATAAGTTGGGGGGGAGCTAGAAAACAACATAAAGGATGTACATAAGTTAAGGGGGGAGCTAGAAAACAACATAAAGGATGTACATAAGTTGGGGGGGAGCTAGAAAACAACATAAAGGATGTACATAAGTTAAGGGGGGAGCTAGAAAACAACATAAAGGATGTACATACGTTAGGGGGGGAGCTAGAAAACAACATTAAGGATGTACATAAGTTAGGGGGGGGGAGCTAGAAAACAACATAAAGGATGTACATAAGTTAGCGGGGGGGAGCTAGAAAACAACATAAAGGATGTACATAAGTTAGCGGGGGGGAGCTAGAAAACAACATAAAGGATGTACATAAGTTAGGGGGGGAGCTAGAAAACAACATAAAGGATGTACATAAGTTAGGGGGGAGCTAGAAAACAACATAAAGGATGTACATAAGTTAGGGGGGGAGCTAGAAAACAACAAAGGATGTACATAAGTTAGGGGGGAGCTAGAAAACAACATAAAGGATGTACATACGTTAGGGGGGGAGCTAGAAAACAACATAAAGGATGTACATAAGTTAGGGGGGGGGAGCTAGAAAACAACATAAAGGATGTACATAAGTTAGCGGGGGGGAGCTAGAAAACAACATAAAGGATGTACATAAGTTAGGGGGGGAGCTAGAAAACAACAAAGGATGTACATAAGTTGGGGGGGGGGAGCTAGAAAACAACATAAAGGATGTACATACGTTAGGGGGGGAGCTAGAAAACAACATAAAGGATGTACATAAGTTAGGGGGGGGAGCTAGAAAACAACATAAAGGATGTACATAAGTTAGCGGGGGGGAGCTAGAAAACAACATAAAGGATGTACATAAGTTAGGGGGGGAGCTAGAAAACAACAAAGGATGTACATAAGTTAGGGGGGAGCTAGAAAACAACATAAAGGATGTACATACGTTAGGGGGGGAGCTAGAAAACAACATAAAGGATGTACATAAGTTGGGGGGGGGAGCTAGAAAACAACATACAATAAGAAACAAATGATAAAAAGTTACATTTAACCAAGAATTTATCCATCAGCATTTCATTATGATTTTGGATAATATTTTGATATATGAAACAGATGAATATACCAATAATCATTAAAAACACATTCTCCATTCAGAAACACAAAAATGAAAATGGACTGCTTTATCAACTGTAGTTAAGATAATTTTCAGTGGAATCATTTGCAATCAGTTCAGAAACAAAATAACACCAGAATGTGCCAAATATTTTTATCTTCTGAATTATAAAATACTTGAAATAACATGTTAACCATTGAACTTAATTTTTACTGCAGTATTTAATGATTTAATGATTTTCTGGGAATTTTTACTGCAGTATTTAATGATTTAATATATTCTGGGAATTTTTACTGCAGTATTTAATGATTTAATATATTCTGGGAATTTTTACTGCAGTATTTAATGATTTAATGTATTCTGGGAATTTTTACTGCAGTATTTAATGATTTAATATATTCTGGGAATTTTTACTGCAGTATTTAATGATTTAATATATTCTGGGAATTTTTACTGCAGTATTTAATGATTTAATGTATTCTGGGAATTTTTACTGCAGTATTTAATGATTTAATATATTCTGGGAATTGCTAAAATCTCATTAACACATTTGGTTTTATGTGATCGCCTTGGAATATCGACATGCATTTCTCTTCATATGTTGCAGCAGAGAGTGACTTCCACACCACCATGTTTTCAGCAGTGTATAATCACATGCGCTGTTGATTTCAACTTCAGTCTTTGAACCGCTCTCCCATACCCAATGTCCTACATTTTCTAGATATAAACACAAACTAATAAACTCATATTTTAAGCTATGTTAGTACATTTCGGTCTTAGGTTTACAGTTTGTTGAAGGTATTTCAGTGTTCTCTATGTACGATAACCTGTGGACAGTTCAGTAGTGGATATTTTTAATCCGTCAGCTTCAGAATTTGCTACCTACAAATACCGTTTCTGTTCCTACAGCAGATGAACAGCTTCTGTAAGATTATTTTGAACCATTGCAAATCTGCCTATTCTTTGTTGCAAGAACATATTCACATCAGAATTTCAGCAACAGTGAAACTTATTTCAGTTAGAATTCTCTAGATGAATACGAGATCTGAATTTACTGCCTGGACCCTTTCCATCTTTCTCTGTTCAATATTGCTGACGATATGACTACATCCACATGAACCTTGGTTAGTCAAGCCTATGCAAAACAGTTATCACTTTTCAATAAAAAACATTTTCTACTTTTTTAGCAAAATTTCATTTTGCAACTTAAATACACTTTTGATCATTGTGTTAAATAGTATTAATTTTATTTATTGTGGACTATTATCCTCATCTTAAGCGTCATAAAACAACTAAGAAAAGATGAGGATAATAGTCTACAATAAATAAAATTAATAAGTAATACTCCTCTCAATAATGAATTCCAATTAAAATAAGTGTTAGTATTGTTATTGTTTTTATATATGAACAAGATGTATTTGAATGAATTAGCCTGAATATGCTATCTAGCATTTCCCTGCTTGTAGTGATAAGATAAAATGATTAAAAAGTTTGTGTAAATCTGGCTAAAATATTAATTCAACTGAATAAAAATGTGATGCATAAGGTTTTACATTTTGAAAGTCTTACCTTCAGTGTGAAAGTGATTCAGAAATATTAGTGTTCAGAGGTTTTAGAAGATTTGATCATATATAGATGATTATTATTTTAATAACCTTTCAAATATCAACTTATATCACTAATAAATTGAAATAAACAGTTAAGCTTCTTATGAGGAAAATCAGAAAATGTTAGGAATTTAAGATTTAATCTTTCACTCATAAAAAATGTAATTTCTTTTTAAATTTATTAGTCACATTTAAGAAATGATAGGATAAAACTTTGGTATATCAAAATAGTCAAATCATATTTTTAAACCGTTAACAATTAAACAAGTAAAAATTGTAAAATCAATTTGACATTTACCAACATGCTTGAATAAAGCAATATTTATATAATAGATTAACTGCTCCTTGATTAGCAGCCAATCAGAACCCAGAGAATATTTTCCCATCCAAGCAATAATAGATTGTCACAGTGTGTGCTTATAGACCAACATCTTAAGCTTCTATCTCAGTTTTCTAATTCAGCTTAAATGGTTAGACAACAAACACCAACTATGAAATTCAAGACAAATTATGTATAAAAAACAAAAAAGTTTTTTCAAATCTCACAACTATTATTTATTCTTTTTTTTTTGTGTTACTTTGATATCAGCATGAAAATAGTCATTATCACATGTGTTTTAAATTTACAACAAATACTTTCAGACATGTCTTTTTCAAACATAGTATTTTAGGAGAATTACAACATAAATTTCCCTAAAGCTGAAGTAAAAACAAAAGTTTTGTCTCTAGAGAAACAAAACAAAATTGTTAAAACTTTTGGTTGAAGACATTTTTAGAAACTTAAATCATTTGAAAGAAATATTAATGCAAAATTTACAAAAGAAAAAAATTGAAATTAATTTATACATTTGTTGTTTAAAAAAAATGGTATCATTTGCTCAGGTAGCACCCAACTGTTTTCAGTTTTTCTGACTGTGATAAATTCTGTGAATTTTATTCAGATTTGATGAAAATTTATGACAGCCATCTTTGCGACTGAAGACGCAATGTGAAATGTAATTTCTGAGAGATCCATTAGATCTTAAGAATAAAATGAAAGTAGCATCAGAAAGCTATGAAGGCATCGCTGATGTTATCCACCTCACTCTGCTCAGGGGTTGACGTCTGGACTGGTCTTTGGGGCATATAGGCGGGAGGAACTTGCTGAGGATTTGGTTCCCATTCTGATTTTGGGATTTCATCATCAATATCCGGCACAGTCTGGAATGGAAGATTCCGGCTGGATTTGGCTCTCCTAGTGAAATGGAGACAAAAAGAAGCCAAGAGTGAAAAAAAAAAAAAAAAAAAAAAAAAAAAAAAATTCAAATCAAAAATATCTCTTGCTAAAAGAACATTAACAGAAAAAAAATATTTGGAATAGGAGGTAGGATTCTATGAAACAAACATTCAACTTGTTGACAAACATGAAAATTGTGTGTGCAATACTTGAAATAACATTTTTGCCCTCAATATACTTTCACAATATCTTGCTCTATATAGTTAGGTATGTTTATATATTTGGTTGATTAATTTATGAGAGCATCCTGTACATGCAATCATTATAAATTTTAAAACAGCTGACAGGCATAAGGAACTCAAATGTGGGCTACATTTTGTTGAATGCAATTTTATATAAATGTAATGAAGGCCCTTGAAATTACAAAATGTATGATTTTTGTGAAATTTTAACATTAGGTATTAGTCATTAATAAATATTATTTTTTCAACATTAGTCATTAATTAATAAATATATTAACATTAGGTATTAGTCATTAATTAATAATTTTTTTTAACATTAGTCATTAATTAATAAATATTTTTTTTTCAACATTAGTCATTAATTAATAAATATTTTAACATTAGGTATTAGTCATTAATTAATAATTTTTTTTAACATTAGTCATTAATTAATAAATATTTTTTTTTAACATTAGTCATTAATTAATAAATATTTTTTTTTCAACATTAGTCATTAATTAATAAATATTTTAACATTAGGTATTAGTCATTAATTAATAATTTTTTTTAACATTAGTCATTAATTAATAAATATTTTTTTTTAACATTAGTCATTAATTAATAAATATTTTTTTTTCAACATTAGTCATTAATTAATAAATATTTTAACATTAGGTATTAGTCATTAATTAATAATTTTTTTTTAACATTAGTCATTAATTAATAAATATTATTTTTTCAACATTAGTCATTAATTAATAAATATTTTAACATTAGGTATTAGTCATTAATTAATAATTTTTTTTAACATTAGTCATTAATTAATAAATATTTTTTTTTAACATTAGTCATTAATTAATAAATATTTTTTTTTCAACATTAGTCATTAATTAATAAATATTTTAACATTAGGTATTAGTCATTAATTAATAATTTTTTTTAACATTAGTCATTAATTAATAAATATTTTTTTTTAACATTAGTCATTAATTAATAAATATTTTTTTTTCAACATTAGTCATTAATTAATAAATATTTTAACATTAGGTATTAGTCATTAATTAATAATTTTTTTTTAACATTAGTCATTAATTAATAAATATTATTTTTTCAACATTAGTCATTAATTAATAAATATTTTAACATTAGGTATTAGTCATTAATTAATAATTTTTTTTAACATTAGTCATTAATTAATAAATATTTTTTTTTAACATTAGTCATTAATTAATAAATATTTTTTTTTCAACATTAGTCATTAATTAATAAATATTTTAACATTAGGTATTAGTCATTAATTAATAATTTTTTTTTAACATTAGTCATTAATTAATAAATATTATTTTTTCAACATTAGTCATTAATTATAAATATTTTAACATTAGGTATTAGTCATTAATTAATAATTTTTTTAAACATTAGTCATTAATTAATAAATATTTTGTTTTAACATTAGTCATTAATTAATAAATATTTTTTTTTCAACATTAGTCATTAATTAATAAATATTTTAACATTAGGTATTAGTCATTAATTAATAATTTTTTTTTAAAATTAGTCATTAATTAATAAATATTATTTTTTCAACATTAGTCATTAATTAATAAATATTTTAACATTAGGTATTAGTCATTAATTAATAATTTTTTTTAACATTAGTCATTAATTAATAAATATTTTTTTTTAACATTAGTCATTAATTAATAAATATTTTTTTTTCAACATTAGTCATTAATTAATAAATATTTTAACATTAGGTATTAGTCATTAATTAATAATTTTTTTTAACATTAGTCATTAATTAATAAATATTTTTTTTTAACATTAGTCATTAATTAATAAATATTTTTTTTTCAACATTAGTCATTAATTAATAAATATTTTAACATTAGGTATTAGTCATTAATTAATAATTTTTTTTAACATTAGTCATTAATTAATAAATATTTTTTTTTAACATTAGTCATTAATTAATAAATATTTTTTTTTCAACATTAGTCATTAATTAATAAATATTTTAACATTAGGTATTAGTCATTAATTAATAATTTTTTTTAACATTAGTCATTAATTAATAAATATTTTTTTTTCAACATTAGTCATTAATTAATAAATATTTTAACATTAGGTATTAGTCATTAATTAATAATTTTTTTTAACATTAGTCATTAATTAATAAATATTTTTTTTTAACATTAGTCATTAATTAATAAATATTTTAACATTAGGTATTAGTCATTAATTAATAATTTTTTTTTAACATTAGTCATTAATTAATAAATATTTTTTTTTCAACATTAGTCATTAATTAATAAATATTTTTTTTTCAACATTAGTCATTAATTAATAAATATTTTAACATTAGGTATTAGTCATTAATTAATAATTTTTTTTTAACATTAGTCATTAATTAATAAATATTTTTTTTTCAACATTAGTCATTAATTAATAAATATTTTAACATTAGGTATTAGTCATTAATTAATAATTTTTTTTTAACATTAGTCATTAATTAATAAATATTATTTTTTTAACATTAGTCATTAATTAATAAATATTTTAACATTAGGTATTAGTCATTAATTAATAATTTTTTTTTAACATTAGTCATTAATTAATAAATATTTTTTTTTCAACATTAGTCATTAATTAATAAATATTTTTTTTTCAACATTAGTCATTAATTAATAAATATTTTTTTTTCAACATTAGTCATTAATTAATAAATATTTTAACATTAGGTATTAGTCATTAATTAATAATTTTTTTTTAACATTAGTCATTAATTAATAAATATTTTTTTTTCAACATTAGTCATTAATTTATAAATATTTTAACATTAGGTATTAGTCATTAATTAATAATTTTTTTTTAACATTAGTCATTAATTAATAAATATTTTTTTTTCAACATTAGTCATTAATTAATAAATATTTTTTTTCAACATTAGTCATTAATTAATAAATATTTTAACATTAGGTATTAGTCATTAATTAATAATTTTTTTTTAACATTAGTCATTAATTAATAAATATTTTTTTTTCAACATTAGTCATTAATTAATAAATATTTTAACATTAGGTATTAGTCATTAATTAATAATTTTTTTTTAACATTAGTCATTAATTAATAAATATTTTTTTTTCAACATTAGTCATTAATTAATAAATATTTTAACATTAGGTATTAGTCATTAATTAATAATTTTTTTTAACATTAGTCATTAATTAATAAATATTTTTTTTTCAAAATTAGTCATTAATTAATAAATATTTTTTTTTCAACATTAGTCATTAATTAATAAATATTTTAACATTAGGTATTAGTCATTAATTAATAATTTTTTTTTAACATTAGTCATTAATTAATAAATATTTTTTTTTCAACATTAGTCATTAATTAATAAATATTTTAACATTAGGTATTAGTCATTAATTAATAATTTTTTTTTAACATTAGTCATTAATTAATAAATATTTTTTTTTCAACATTAGTCATTAATTAATAAATATTTTAACATTAGGTATTAGTCATTAATTAATAATTTTTTTTTAACATTAGTCATTAATTAATAAATATTATTTTTTCAACATTAGTCATTAATTAATAAATATTTTAACATTAGGTATTAGTCATTAATTAATAATTTTTTTTTAACATTAGTCATTAATGAATAAATATTTTTTTTTCAACATTAGTCATTAATTAATAAATATTTTAACATTAGGTATTAGTCATTAATTAATAATTTTTTTTAACATTAGTCATTAATTAATAAATATTTTTTTTTAACATTAGTCATTAATTAATAAATATTTTTTTTTCAACATTAGTCATTAATTAATAAATATTTTAACATTAGGTATTAGTCATTAATTAATAATTTTTTTAACATTAGTCATTAATTAATAAATATTTTTTTTTAACATTAGTCATTAATTAATAAATATTTTTTTTTCAACATTAGTCATTAATTAATAAATATTTTAACATTAGGTATTAGTCATTAATTAATAATTTTTTTTTAACATTAGTCATTAATTAATAAATATTTTTTTTTCAACATTAGTCATTAATTAATAAATATTTTAACATTAGGTATTAGTCATTAATTAATAATTTTTTTTAACATTAGTCATTAATTAATAAATATTTTTTTTTAACATTAGTCATTAATTAATAAATATTTTTTTTTCAACATTAGTCATTAATTAATAAATATTTTAACATTAGGTATTAGTCATTAATTAATAATTTTTTTTTAACATTAGTCATTAATTAATAAATATTTTTTTTTCAACATTAGTCATTAATTAATAAATATTTTAACATTAGGTATTAGTCATTAATTAATTATTTTTTTTAACATTAGTCATTAATTAATAAATATTTTTTTTTAACATTAGTCATTAATTAATAAATTTTTTTTTTCAACATTAGTCATTAATTAATAAATATTTTAACATTAGGTATTAGTCATTAATTAATAATTTTTTTTAACATTAGTCATTAATTAATAAATATTTTTTTTTCAACATTAGTCATTAATTAATAAATATTTTAACATTAGGTATTAGTCATTAATTAATTATTTTTTTTAACATTAGTCATTAATTAATAAATATTTTTTTTTAACATTAGTCATTAATTAATAAATATTTTTTTTTCAACATTAGTCATTAATTAATAAATATTTTAACATTAGGTATTAGTCATTAATTAATAATTTTTTTTTAACATTAGTCATTAATTAATAAATATTTTTTTTTCAACATTAGTCATTAATTAATAAATATTTTAACATTAGGTATTAGTCATTAATTAATAATTTTTTTTAACATTAGTCATTAATTAATAAATATTTTTTTTTAACATTAGTCATTAATTAATAAATATTTTTTTTTCAACATTAGTCATTAATTAATAAATATTTTAACATTAGGTATTAGTCATTAATTAATAATTTTTTTTTAACATTAGTCATTAATTAATAAATATTTTTTTTCAACATTAGTCATTAATTAATAAATATTTTAACATTAGGTATTAGTCATTAATTAATTATTTTTTTTAACATTAGTCATTAATTAATAAATATTTTTTTTTAACATTAGTCATTAATTAATAAATATTTTTTTTTCAACATTAGTCATTAATTAATAAATATTTTAACATTAGGTATTAGTCATTAATTAATAATTTTTTTTTAACATTAGTCATTAATTAATAAATATTTTTTTTTCAACATTAGTCATTAATTAATAAATATTTTAACATTAGGTATTAGTCATTAATTAATAATTTTTTTTAACATTAGTCATTAATTAATAAATATTTTTTTTTAACATTAGTCATTAATTAATAAATATTTTTTTTTCAACATTAGTCATTAATTAATAAATATTTTAACATTAGGTATTAGTCATTAATTAATAATTTTTTTTAACATTAGTCATTAATTAATAAATATTTTTTTTTCAACATTAGTCATTAATAAAAATATTTTAACATTAGGTTTTAGTCATTAATTAATAATTTTTTTTAACATTAGTCATTAATTAATAAATATTTTTTTTTCAACATTAGTCATTAATTAATAAATATTTTAACATTAGGTATTAGTCATTAATTAATAATTTTTTTTTAACATTAGTCATTAATTAATAAATATTTTTTTTTCAACATTAGTCATTAATTAATAAATATTTTAACATTAGGTATTAGTCATTAATTAATAATTTTTTTTAACATTAGTCATTAATTAATAAATATTTTTTTTTAACATTAGTCATTAATTAATAAATATTTTTTTTTCAACATTAGTCATTAATTAATAAATATTTTAACATTAGGTATTAGTCATTAATTAATAATTTTTTTTTTAACATTAATCATTAATTAATAATTTTTTTTTTTTTAACATTAGTCATTAATTAATAAATATTTTCCAAACTTCAGTGTCTTTGGAATAGTCTAAACGGTTTTTTTTAGGAGGCATAAGGACACAGCTTCCAATTTGTAAAAATTAAAATATACCATTTAATTTGATCCACAGTAATTATACAGAATGAAACAAAATTCTTTGAATTTAAATTTCTTAAGGTCCTCAAACTTAATGTTTATCTTTTAGACATTTTCTAGAATGAAAATCATGTAATGGATTTTGATCAAAATTAGAATAAGGATTCTAGACACAAGGTTTAGTGTCATCAAATCTTGATTTCAATCTTTGCAAAACGGATATAAAAAGTAATACAAAACTATTCTGTTCAGGAAATTCATTTTAGTATATATATATATATATACACATATATCAGTTAATTTCTCATTCTCATAATTATATATTTATTTTTATGATTTATATTTAGCAACAACAACTATGATAACAAGAGCAAAACAATAGAATCTTAATAAAATTCAGGATGACAGTCCAGATATATTACAGAAACTTCATGATATATATGGCTGGTATTACTGAAATACTAACTAACAAATATCAAGGTGGAAAACATGTTAATGTCAAGACTTAAAAAAATACTGAAACCACTTGGAAATATTTGATTGCTCTCTTTATGTCAATTTAATGAAAGAACATTTGATATTTTAAAGATTTGGCATTTTTTACAAATGGTTGATAAGTTCAAAGGAAATTTCAACAGGTTGAAAAACTCTTTCAGATGCGAATAAAACTGGATTCTATCATGAATTTATTTGTACCATTAGTAAGATAAACATTTAATGGTTCTTTGCCATTGTGTAATCTGATGGTGGACCGGGCAATGCTGAATGACCTTGCTTGTTAGGTTAGGAAGCAGTCAGCATCTGGGTTGTCCTTTTGACAGAAGTCGAGGGGATTTCACATAGTTAAATGTAACAGTGATGATGATGATGATGATGATGATGAAAAGAAGAAATCTGTTTTAACAGAATCAAAATGACTATTGCCACACAAGCTGGATAGCTGAAGGATCTAAGTTGGAATCATAAAATGTTTTCAGACTGAAGATTGACTAAGTTTTATTTGCGGGACCATCAGAAAATCAAGTAGATAAATTGTCGAGTGGATTTTAAATATTGGATTGACTGTGAAATCACTTTTGGAAAGAGGATCAATTATGATGACCGATTCACTTATCCTACCATACAGATGGCTTTTGAAAAACTATCCCACCAGTGATAAAAAAAAAGGGTAAAGATTTAACGGCAATGGGGATGAAGGCACTGGGGCCCTCACACTTTAGTAATGATGAGAGGTATGTACTAAGAAAGAGGAAGAAAAGGAAAAGGTCCCTCAAAGCTTGAGAAATACAATAATTTTTTAGATTGATTTATGGTGAATAGTGAAATAAAGTTCTGTTGATTGGGGTGGGGACTAAGCCTACATGGTTCTGAATATAATGAGAAGCAACAATAGTCTCAAGGACACCTCTGCCTAACCGCCGGGAGACCCAGACCTTAAGGGAAAACATATTTCACTTGGGTCTCACTCTGCTCCAAACCACCGAATCCACACTGTGAAGAGACAGGCCCGTCAGACTTACGGTTGGTCGCCCTGACTTTACTAACAAAAGCCACCAGTCCCAGAGTATTTGTATCTGGAGTCAGAAATGGTCAAAATTTGTAACTACCACTGAATAATTATCTCGTTTTTGTTATACAAGTCAAGTTTTAGTCAACAGAAAAGGCTCAATTCTCATCCATGACAATGCCCAACCGCATGTTGCTAAACCAACCCTGCAAAAGTTCAACGAATTGGACTACGAAACTCTGCCTCATTTGCCATACTCTCCAGACCGCTCACCTACCGGCTATTACTTTTTCTTGATAACTTTCTATGTGAGAAATGCTTAAAAATTCTAAGCGATATCAAAAACGCCTTCAGAGACTTCATTGCCACCAGAACGCAAGATTTTTACGTTACTGGTTGGCAAAAGTGTGTTGATTCTGATAGTGCTTATCGTGATCAATAAATTTTTGCTTGAGCCAAGATATGTTTATCTGAATTTAAAAGTTAAAAATCGCAAGAATCTTCTTGTCAACCTTATACCTTATTGTTTTCAGTAAGTTTTGGATATTTTTTATTACTGCAGCATTACAATTCAGTAGATATCACTGGTTTCACTTGAAATTCAATCTTTCAATTTTTGAATTTTGTTACAATAATGAATTTATTAGAAGGGAAAAATTGTTAGAAAAAACTTAAAATAAATGATTGAAAAATCTGTTTGTTTACATAATTAGAATTGAATTCGAAAAACAAAAAAAAAAATGGATGAATGAAAGAATTTTTGGATTTAATCAATATTTTATTTAGAAAAGATTATTCTAATTTGAAATTATTTAACAGACTAAAAATACCTTTATTGACCAACATTCATTTAGATGTTCACAATTAATTAGTTTGTTGATTCCATTAAATTTAATATTTTTTCAGCAAAAACAGATTTTTTGGCTTTGTCATTCAGATGGTTAGGAAACAAAAATATTAAGGAAATTATGTTATTTTCTAGACTTTAAGAAATACTGTTTTGCTTTAGTTTAGGAACCAAAAAGCAGCATAATGTGGGACTTAAGATAAATTACAATTTTTCAAATATAAGTTTTGCACCAATTTTGTCTTTTTATGAAAGTTAAAAATCAGGATATAAAAACCTTATGTCTATAATTCTTAATTCAATTTTAATCAAAATCTATTACATGATTAAAATATTCTAGAAAATGTCTAAAATTTAAACTTAATGGATCTTAAATTAAAATTCAGGAAATTTTAAATGGTGCCAAATGACTATGGATCAAATTTAATGTAAATCTGAACTATTTGAAGTGCCCTTATGTCTGCAAAAGGTTTCAAATTGAAATTTTGGGCATATTTATTTATAGAATTTCACAAAAATTAAAGTTATTTAAATTTTCACAAAAGGCTTCCACCTCCACTGTTCTCATCTTGCATAAAACTAAATATAAACCAAATTACAATTCCTTATGCTTAACAGCTGTGTGCTAAAATTCATAATTATCGGTAATTAGTTAATTGAATTTTATACATAGAAATATAAACATATACACATACCTAACTTTATAGAGATTAAACTATTAGATTTTTTTTCTGTAAATGTTAAGTGTATACACCTACTCGATATGTTACACAATTGTTTTGCGCATACATTTACTTCTAAATGGATTATTTTGTGATTTTTTTATTGATTAATATTTTTGATAGATTACTCCTAAAAATACTGATGAAACTTGGGAACATTATCATTAACTTATTAATTTGTATAAATGATGTATTCCAATTAGCAAGTAAAATGTTAATTTGTAAAATGATTATATTTTAAAAATTTTAGTTTGAATATGCAACAGAGCTAATCAAAAAAGGCTGAGCAACATCTTGCTGAAGCAGCAAAAAATAATCAGAAATTATTTTTTTCATCAGAGAAGTCAGAACAACTTTATTAAATGTAATGAAATTCGGTAGAATAGACAAAATTAACTTACCATTGTCCGATGATCGTGGCTAATGAAGCAAGTACTTGCGACGCAGTCAGTCTAGTTTTTGGATCAAGAATAAGCAATTCTCTTATAACTCGAATTGTATTTTCACACACTTGTGTATCACTAAAACAGAAAAATACTTTTCCAAATCAAACTGGGATTGCAGGACAAAGAAGTACAGATTACCCCCCCCCACACCGCCACCCTCAATGTCAGTCATGAAATTGTTAATCCTTTCTGTAATCTAACTATATTCAGTACAAGATTCTCATCTTGTCCACCAGAGATTTTGTTCATTGCACACGAAAACCATATCACTTTAAATACCAACATTACAATATTTTAAACTTGTTTTGCTTCCAAGAACCATGTTGAAAGTGTTCCTTTACATGCTAAAGTTTTAACATTTTAAATTTACGCTGTTCACAAAAAATGTACCTTTTTCTCTTGGCATTGTTTATGTTCCTCTATTCTTTGCCGGTTTTATAAATTATAAATTGCATATTTTTATACAATCTTTTGCATCATTGTTTCTTCAGTGTGTTTTATTAATGGATATCTATATATCTATACAAGTGAAAATGTGTGCGTGTGTGTGTACATTTCCCTATCAAATAACTCAATTTTCGGTCTAGAGACTCGACATTTGACAGGAATATTGAGATTTGGGAAAATCTTTTTAATCAGTTTTTGGCCAGATATTTGGCTGTCAAGGGGTCAAAGTTCAACGATTTGACCTTTGACAACTCTACCAAACTCCTTCGTCAATTTTGGGTCTAAACAATTGAAATTTTAAATGTAGGTTACTTGGATACGGACCAAATTTTTAATTTGATTAGAGCCCAAAAAATAAATGTTAAGGGGTCAAAATTGGGGTCAAAGTTAAAAAAAAGTTGACCTCTGCAGTCTCTACCAAATTACTCAGCCATTTTCTGGTCCAAACATTTAAAATTTTACAAAAAGGGTATTCAGAGTATTGGGATCAGACAAATTTATAATGCAAAGGGGAGTAACTCTTTGCTTCTTTGGGCAAAGTCGCCTCCTTTTGTCCAGTAGTCCTAAACTTTAATTGCTCGCGATTTCAACAGCCGGAAGTGGAGGGAAAAGACTGATTTTGAAAATGGCGAGATGAACATCATTTCCCGTTCATCCATTTATCATATTTGGACTTCTTTCATCTATCAGGTTTTGAATTGTAGGTACGTGTGTGTGCGTGTCTCTTAATAAACGTATATCGTTATGTAACAGTGAAATGTTTCCTTATTTGTTCGTAAGTGTCACGTTCTTTCCTCATGAGCTGCTACACACCGAACATGAAGGTTGGACTCCTTGCGGCAAGATATTTTATGTTATATTGATCTAACGCATTCCACAATATAACACAGAGATAGGGCAAGCTTTTTAATCAGTTTAGGTAAAAAATTTGAGCTGGCAAGGGGTAACAGTTCAAAAGATTTGACCTTTGTGGTGTCTAGTAAACTACTCAGCCAATTTTGGATCTAAACATTTGAAATTAATACATAACAAGTATTCAAACATACGGCAAGCATTTTAATCAGTTTATGGGTGAACATTTGGCTGCCAAAAGTTCAAAGTTGAAAGAGTTGGCCTTCGCAGATTCTACCAAATTCCTTTACCAATTTTGGGTCTAAAGACTTGAAATTTTAAATGTAGGTAACTTGGACATGGATAAAACTTTGTATTTTGATTTGAGACCAAAATAATAAATGTAAAGGAATCAAACTTTGGGTCAAAGTTTTTAAAAAATGACCTCTGCGGTGTCTACGAAATTACATTACAAATTTTGGTCTAAACACTTGAAATCTTACATAAAGTATTCACACGTAGGGCAAGTTATGAACAGTACATAGGGCCCGAGCAAAGCCAGGCTGAACTGCTAGTCTTTTCTAAAATGCAAAGTGGAATTTGAAATGGATAATCATCTTTTTACTCTCATTTGAATATTGCTCATTTCATAGAGGGACGAATCTGAATGCTTGTGGGAAAGAATGCAATATATAATTTTGAATGGATTGGAAATGAAAAGAGAACAGATAATGTTGGTATCTTTATTGCAAAGAAATGGTAAAAAAAATGAAAGTCAAACATGTAAGTGATCAAATCATATTGATGAAGTTGATGATTGGTGAGGAAATGTCCATAGCAATATCTGTTTATTTGCCACAATGTCATCCGAGTGAAAATGAGTTTTATGATAGGCTTATTTAAATAACTAGTAAGGTTGAGGAGAAGAAAGTATATGCTGGCAGGAGATTTAAATATTCACACAAATATCCCTTATAATTTTGAGAGTATATATGTAAAAAAAAGAAAAAAATCATCAGATTTGGTTTAACTTCCATTTTACATGCTATCATATGTTGCACAGCTTTAAAAAATTTTAATAAGAAATAGTCAATCACTCCAATGTGACAACAATAGATTGTGCATAAAAATTTAGAAATTTGCATAATGGTTGGGTGATAAAAGTGGAGAGACACATGGGACAGAGGAATCAGAATGTACAAATAGCAATAAGTGTACAAACAGCAATAATTGTACAAATAGCAATAATTGTACAAATAGCAATAATTGTACAAACAGCAATAATTGTACAAATAGCAATAATTGTACAAACAGCAATAATTGTACAAACAGCAATAATTGTACAAACAGCAATAATTGTACAAATAGCAATAATTGTACAAACAGCAATAATTGTACAAATAGCAATAAGTGTACAAATAGCAATAAGTGTACAAATAGCAATAATTGTACAAATAGCAATAATTGTACAAACAGCAATAATTGTACAAACAGCAATAATTGTACAAACAGCAATAAGTGTACAAACAGCAATAATTGTACAAATAGCAATAATTGTACAAACAGTAATAATTGTACAAACAGTAATAATTGTACAAATAGCAATAATTGTACAAATAGCAATAATTGTACAAACAGTAATAATTGTACAAATAGCAATAATTGTACAAACAGTAATAATTGTACAAATAGCAATAATTGTACAAACAGTAATAATTGTACAAACAGCAATAATTGTACAAATAGCAATAATTGTACAAATAGCAATAATTGTACAAACAGTAATAATTGTACAAATAGCAATAATTGTACAAACAGTAATAATTGTACAAACAGTAATAATTGTACAAACAGCAATAATTGTACAAATAGCAATAATTGTACAAACAGCAATAATTGTACAAATAGCAATAATTGTACAAATAGCAATAATTGTACAAACAGTAATAATTGTACAAATAGCAATAATTGTACAAACAGCAATAATTGTACAAACAGCAATAATTGTACAAATAGCAATAATTGTACAAACAGTAATAATTGTACAAACAGTAATAATTGTACAAACAGCAATAATTGTACAAATAGCAATAATTGTACAAACAGTAATAATTGTACAAATAGCAATAATTGTACAAACAGCAATAATTGTACAAACAGCAATAATTGTACAAATAGCAATAATTGTACAAACAGCAATAATTGTACAAATAGCAATAATTGTACAAACAGTAATAATTGTACAAATAGCAATAATTGTACAAACAGTAATAATTGTACAAATAGCAATAATTGTACAAACAGTAATAATTGTACAAACAGTAATAATTGTACAAATAGCAATAATTGTACAAATAGCAATAATTGTACAAACAGTAATAATTGTACAAACAGTAATAATTGTACAAACAGCAATAATTGTACAAATAGCAATAATTGTACAAATAGCAATAATTGTACAAATAGCAATAATGACGGTTTATTGTTAAGAGATCGTCTTAGATTATATTTTTGTTTTGCATATTCCATATTTTCAGTAACCTATATCTGGCCAGGTCTTTATTCTTCATGTGCATTTTCATTATTTCTTCTCATGTGTTCGTTGCCAAATGACCCTGCTACCTCAACTGTCTCCCCAAACTCTCATCCATTCTTTTGACACAGTCATACCATCAAAGTTTCCTGTTCTGCACACATCTAGCTATAAATTTTAGATTTAATCTTCCTCAGAAATCATCGGAACTAAGTCTGTAAAGATTCTCATTACACACTTATCGCATCATTTTCAGCCTTATCGCATCATTCTCACACTTGTCGCATCGTTCTCACACTTGTCGCATCGTTCTCACACTTGTCGCATCGTTCTCACACTTGTCGCATCGTTCTCACACTTGTCGCATCGTTCTCACACTTGTCGCATCGTTCTCACACTTGTCGCATCGTTCTCACACTTGTCGCATCGTTCTCACACTTATCGCATCATTTTCATACTTATCGCATCATTTTCATACTTCTTTCCATGCAACACTCACTTACCACGTTTCAATTCCATATGTCATCACACTGCGTATAAACATGCCTGATCATCACTCTTCCATTGGTTGATAGTGGTAACACTCTGCAAGTTAGTAATGGCAGAATTCTTTAAACATATTCAAAATTCTTGTAATCACACTTGTACTTGCTCCAAAGGTAACAAAACTTACTCATAACTTCAACAGCTTTGCCATCCAAATATATTTTCTCCACATCTGAGTTCTCATCCATCTCCATTTTCTTCCACGTCTTGAAAACAAACTGGTCATCTCTCAACCTACTAATAACTCTGCTGCAATTCTTGTGTACTTACTAATGCTTTCATAAAAAAAAAATTGCACTCAACTTCCTTTCTAAAAACTGAGCAAGGAAACTTTTTTTTATAAACTTTTCAACACTAGAACAACTGATCATCATTTTGGTCATCATAACATTCATTTTTACATCATTATTTTCTACAGTATTTAAAAAGAGATTATTTGCACAGATTAGGGGCAAATGAGTGATTGAAGGTTGTTCAAGCAATGTACAGAAATGCTTAAAATCATGTTAAGATCGACAAAACATTTAAAGATATTAAATGTTAAAGTGGGATTACATCTGGGTTCTGTAGTGAATCAGTAGCTTTTCATTTGTGTCTTACAAGTATTGTCCAAAGAGTTTCATATGGATTGTCAGTCAAGTTACATGCTGCATGATTCAGTACTTGTTTGTGAAATAATGGAAACGTTCACTTATAAAATTAAAGACATGGATGAATTCTCTTTTTTTTAAAGGTATAAAAGTGAACGTTACCAAGAACAACGTGATCAGTGATTGTAGTGTTGGAAAGCGCCAGATAGAGTAAAGTACCTTTTAGCAATAAGGTTTCAACTCATTTCTTCAACCAAACTATTAGTAATGAATGGTGCGGCTTATGACACTTTGTAGCCTCAAGTCATCTCAACTCCTCTAAAAAACTTCTGAAACTCAATATGGCTTAACTTTGGTACTCAAACGAAAACCAATGTTTTAAATGCTAACTTTTTTTAAACCAATACTCACGGTGGAATGCTGTACTCAGCCACTTTAATTTTTCTAAATAATTCTTGTGGTGCGCTATCATAGAATGGGAATTGCCCATAAATCATTGTAAACAAAACCACACCAAGAGCCCACATGTCACTCGGTTTTCCAAGGTAGGGTTTTCCTGAAAGAGCAAAAATGCAAAATTCATTTATTATGGCTTTCGACATTTTTAATTAATCTCATTTCAAATAATGAAATCTTATAGAGAATAAGCAATCCATAAAAAATCTTATAGAGAATAATCAATCCATAAAAAATCTTATAGAGAATAATCAATCCATAAAAAGGCTCAACCATGCTGTAAATATTGTAATTTTTTCATTTTCTTTTAACTATAATGAAAATAAATTTTCATCTTCCAAATAAACAAATCTGAAATTATCTCTTTTTGCTTGCACAAAAGTTTACTAATTCAGAACAGTTTAAAGAAAATGTAACTTAATTTGAAACTTCATATTAAAATAACAGTATGAAAACCATACTACTAATAATAGAACTTTAATAGAAATTTTATATGTATGCTTGAAAAAGTATAATATATAACTAAAAATTAAGAATGCAATAATCTTAATTTCTAATATGTCATTCTTTTCCTTCATCTATAGGTAAAATGTTTAAGACTTGAATAATAGAATAATTTATTAAAATGTAAATTGTTTGAAATATTGAAGAATTGTGACTAAAGACAATTTTCTAATATTTATTCTATAAGAATAAAAACTCAGCTTTAAAAGGAATTTTTATAAGATTTTATAGTAGATTGCTAATCTATTACAAATTAAGGTAAGTTCAATTTTACTTCCGCTTAATTGCAAATTAATTGATAGATTAGAATTATTTCCCTTGAACAGACTTTTGGCCACAATGAACATATCTACTTGGCTCCCAGAAATAATTAATGAACTTTGAAATAATTTTTAAAATTTTCTTTGAAATGCTGATGTGACAATTAATCTTTGTTCAGTGTTTGTGTCTTTTACTGGTTTTATCTGTTTTTACTTTTTTCCATGAGAAGCAATTTTGATTCTAAACTCAAAAAGAAAAACAAATGACACGTTTGTGATTTCTTGCTAAATACTGAAGTTGAATCAAACTTAGAAACAAATTGGCTTTTTGAAATTTGGTTTGGTACTTGTACAGTTTAATCATGACAGTAAAAAATGAAAATACCAAAAAAAGGTTATATTGTACGTATCCGTTTTGGACTGAAGATCTTTGGAAAAAAATTTCACTTAATTTGATCGAGTAGTTTTTTTTTGTTTTTTTTTTTACACCGGAAAAACACTTTTTCATGTTGAACGGAGCCATCTTTGAATTTTTTTTAACACAGATTAAAGCGCCGACACTCCCTCCCCATCTTTAATACTAGCTTTTCTTCTTAAAAGTCAAACCTTTTACTTGGTATCATGAATTGTTTTTTCGTTATAAAAAAAAAAAAAAAAAAACTACTTGATGAAATTAAGTTAATTTTTTTGGGAGGCAGGGGGGGGACTTTTTTTTTTTTTTTTACATAGGCATTACCACATTATCAACGCCAAGAGGCCACTCAAGGATAAGGGTTAAAGAGTGTACAGTAGAAATTGGATAATATAGTAATCATTAGTAATGAAAATTTGGTAAATTTGATAACTTATATGGAACGGCTCATCAAGAACTTATTTACGTTAGACTTGAACACAACCATATTGTAGTCAGCCGGAAAGCAGGAAAACGGAAGACAATTCCACAGGCGTGCAGTTCTAAGAAAGAAGCTTTGTTCATGGAATCTACGTTTAGGTTTAGGCACAGATAAAGAGTGGGGGGAATTATTGATAGTGTTTACAGCTAGACGAGTGTTTCTTGTGAAAGTTTGGCGAGGGAGAACCACAGATTGAAGCTCAGTCGAACACTTTCCATGAAAATAACGATACATCAGAGACAAACTCGCAACATCTCTTCTGTGAGATAGAGGTTGCAAGGAGGAGAAAAGGACATCTCCTACGAGGCTACGAAGTCTATTTTGAACTCTATCAAAGCAGGACAAGTCCTTTCTAGCAGCTCCTGCCCAGATGTGGCAACAGTATTCCATCCTTGGACGTACCTGGCTCTTATATAGATAGAGAATAGAATCAGCAGTGAGATATTTACCGGATCGATAGAAAGATCCCACCATTTTTCCAGCGGCCTTGGCAACAGATTTGATGTACGTGTTCCATTTAAGATCAGGAGTAATGGTCAAGCCCAGAAGCTTGTCAAAACTTGAGGCCTCCTGAAGACGAGAGCCATTCATTTCAATTGATGCCAGATGTGGATTAGAATGTTGATGATGTAAAGAGAGAAGCTTGGTTTTAGATGCATTAAAAGTAACCAGCCACTCCTTTCCCCATTGTACTACGTGCTCAAGATCAGAGGAGAGAGAATTGGAGAGAACTTGGTCGTTTACTGTCTTAGATGTGCTACCATAAATGGTCGTGTCGTCAGCATAAATGTCTACAAATGATGTAAGGATGTGATTTGGAAGATCATTAATGTAGATCAGGAAAAGAGTTGGGCCCAGGATGGACCCCTGAGGGACACCGGCATTAATACTGTGAGCTTCTGATTTTTGCCCCTCAACTACTACTCTTATGAATCTATCAGAAAGAAATGATTTAATAATTGAGAAGACTTTTCCAGCTATACCATAGCTAGCGATCTTATGAAGTAAACCTTTATGCCATACCCTATCAAAGGCTTTAGATATGTCAAGAGCAATTGCCCTAGAAAGATTGCCACCGTCGAGAGATTTGCTAATCCTATGCGATATAACTGTAAGCACATCTGCTGTAGATCTAGCAGAACGGAAACCATATTGAGTGTCACTAAGAAGGTTATTTTTGTTGAGATGGTTGATTACTTCTGTATTCAACACAGATTCTAGCAACTTACTCATGACGCACAGGAGACTTATTGGCCTGTACTGAGAGGGGGATGAGCGATCACCTGAATTCTTAAATACAGGGCATAGTGATGAAATTTTCCAGGGAGATGGGAAACTATTCTCCTTAAGATAACGTTTAAACAGTTTTGTAAGTATGGGCGCTAGTTCAGGTTGAAGTTTTTTGAGTACTATAATTGAAGCCGTCAGGGCCAGTTGCTTTACTAGAATCAAGGTTTTTGGTTAGCTTGGCTACATCACGTACAGATATACGTATATCACATAGCGTGTTTTCTGATACAGGAGGAAATATTGGGGGTTGGCGGCCTTGGTCGCAAAGGGTAGAATTAGCTGCAAAGTTCTTGACAAAGAGTTTGGCTTTGTCTGATGCTGACGAGATTACCTCAGGTCCATTGATAATAGTTCGGATGGAGCACACGCTTCTGTTCAGGATTAGGGGTGGGGGACTAAAAAGGATAATATAATGGATTGATTATACAATATTTAAGATCAACTCGGTAGATAAACATTTATGGACGAGAAAAAAAGCTAGCATTTAATACAACAGAAATACATAAATTAAATACTGAAATAAAATGTAGTTATTAATATTTGAATCTAAAAATAAAAAGTGCGAATTAGTATTGAAATCACTTATCTCAAAAACACTTCCGTCTCCAAAATGCAAACTAGTAAAGAATTTAACTTTTAATAGCGTTCAGAAGATTTTTTTTTTTAAATTAACCGTTAAAAGAAAAGCGTGATTTTATTCTGAACTTTAACTAGTCACATTTTAAGAAACTTACAATATAAAAGAAAAGCGGATGGGGAGGGGGACTTCATTCCATAACAGATACGTACAACCTTTTTTTTAATATTTTCATTGTTTATTGTCTTCATTAAACTGTACAAGTACCTTTGGTTTAAATTTTTTTTTTTTTTAACTATATCAAACACATTGCTCAATAAGTCTTAAGCTTAACCAATAAAAGAACTTTTAGGACAAATTTGGACTTTAATCATTAATATAGTCTCTTTCTGGGGTGATACACTGATTGCAAAACTTGTCTAATAATTCAATGCCTTACTGGAGAAGCTTTTATCTTTGGCCTCAAAATACACCCCAGTTTCCAATATGGCTTCTTTGGAGCATTCTTTTAAAGTCTGCAAATAATCAGCAGTTGCGGTAGACTAGATCTGAAAAATAAAGTGTGGAAGCAATTTGAAGTGAAATTCATGCAGTTTTGTCATCGCTGTGATCAACTTTTGATAGAGTGCATGGTTTTAATGAAAGAGCACATATTTCTTCTTCATTTGTGACCATTTTTTTGATAATTTCTTTCTTCAAATGGACCAACAATGATATATAATATTCGCTATTGATGATTCTTTCTTAAAGTAATCGATAAACAAAATAGATTGTCAATCCAAAATATATCAACAACAAATGCTGCTTTGGATAGTTTTCACCTGCTGTTGGCCACTCAATTGACCGCCAATTTGACTCTACAGTGATGAACTATTGAATCCATCTCACATATTGATGTTGCATCGAAACAATTGCATACAATGCTCGGAATCATTGCCATGCTATTGTTTTGATTGACTGTAAACAAAGCACAGATTTAAAATACAGCTTTTTCATTGACAAATGTTCATGAAAAATAATTTTTTGCATTCTAATATTTTAAAATCTTCAGCTAAAAAACTTGATGTTTAATCTTTTTTTTTTTTTTTTTTTTTTTACATGGGGGGGGGTCACCACTTATCAAGAACCGGCAACCACTCAGGGATAAGGGTTATTACGTGTACAGTAATCAATGAGATAGTATTGTAGTAATCATTAGTATTGGAGATTTGATAGAGTGTCTTACTTAAGGGGGCGGTTTGTCAGGAGCTTGTTTATGTTGGACTTGAAGACATCCAAGTTGTAGTCAGGTGGGAAACAGGCAAGCAGCAGAGAGTTTGTGTGTGTGTGTTTGCGTGTACAACTCCCAATGACCAAAGAAATATAAATGCCATATGTGTGTACACCTCTCCTAGTCAAGAAATATTAATGCCCATGATAGGATACTTCTGTCAACAGAGACATTATATTGTATACGTAATTTCAATATATAGCATTCTTCAAACCACATTTACATTATTGAGTTACGGTCATTAGCATATCACATTAAATTAAATCTATTTAAATAATTAGCTCGATGACATTACTTATTCAACATAATAGCTTTGTTTCAACTGTACTAATCAAAATTTTTTTAATTATTTAGTTTATTTAAATTTCAAGTTATATTTGATTTAACTTATTTTATCTGAAACCGTTTTATTTTCAAACCAAAAACCAGAAAACCAAAAGGGGAAATAATTGTGATAGTTTAATTGAAAAATTGTTTTAAATGGAGCACGTTATTAAATATTTTCGGTAATAGATTTGTTTTCATTTCGAAATATTATTCTAAGCTGAATTATTATTTTTATTTCGGAGGAAATTTTTTTCCGCTTATTCTTAATTTTTAAGTAATCTTTTTTATTTGTTAGAGAAAAATAATTAAAACTAGTGTCCTCATTTACTTGCATCCTCACGAGAGCAGAGTTAGTCAGAGACATGTGAACAAAATCAATCATCCCCTGCTCCTTTTGTTTTTTGTTCATAAAATTTAATCGGTGTTGCCCAGGATTTATTATAATAATTATACCATAGCAAGTGTGTTTAATTGCCTGCGAAACAGATTTTCTTTATAATTTATTTAATATCTTAAATTAAAAATGGTCAATTTTTACGACGTGACCCAGCGTCGTTTAACCGCTAGAAAAAAAAGACCTGTTTTTTTGTGGCCGAATAAGTTTAAGCAGTCTTCATATATAAAAAATGTGAAAGAATAAATTTTGAAAAAATAAAAATTAATATTTTAGCATGGAGAATAACTTTTCTATACAAATTTAACGTAAAATCAGCACCCACTTTTTGGCCACAAAAGTTCAACCAGACATGTCAGCTCTAGCATTTTTTCAAGTTTGGCAATCGAGAGGGGGGGGGGGGGACAAAACATGACAAATACAAAATTTTTTTTTTTTGGGGGGGGGAATTACATTTGAAACATAAAATAACGATAAATTTAATTCATTTTTATGAAACCATTCTGTACTTTCACCTAACAATTTTATAAACAGAACGAACCCCAAAATATGGCAAATTCAATTTTTTTTGGGTGGGGTGGGGGGTGGGGATTTACAATAGAAATATAAAATAACGAAAATGTCATTTAATTGTTTTTGAATTAATTTTTGGTAGACTTTTTTTTCTTTTTTTTTTGCGATCGCACAGGCATTCACTGCTATTTTTATTGAAACAAAAGTTGTATAATGATTTATTTTTAATTATCTTTTTTTTTGGGGGGGGGGGTCTTTCCAGTGCTCAATATCTGGAGAATAGTTTCTTCTCTTTGTAGCCCTTCTGCCGAAATATCTGGTGGAGAGGGTATCACATACTTCTTTTTTTGGGCGATTACATTTACATGTTTTCATCCGTTCTTTTATTTTTGTTGTGGGAGTATCCACATTGCCCATGATGAAATTGATTAGTATACAGGTGTGTTTTAAACAGAACTTCATGTCAATCCAGGCAATGCTGGGTACCCATGCTAGTTCTTACTAAGATCTCTGGTCTTATTTTTATAAGAGAAAAACATTATACACCAATTGTTAAGAAAATGTCCCAAGTAGTCTGGAGGAATTGAAAGTTTGTGATAACTTTGATAAATAAAGCTTCAAACAATTTCACATTTAGATACAAATCATATGTCAAAAATTATTGTTAGATGATGTAAATCAGTAAAAACATACAAGAAACAATTTGATAATGTATCAAATTTTTAGTGAAGGCCTGGAAAACATCTTCAAAACAAATTTTGAAATGACTGAAAAACTTCCATACAAACGAAAATTTCCTATCATGTATAAAAAAAAAAAATATGCACAAATCACCTGCAGGTAAATTGTTCCATTGCTACATGTAGTATCTAAAAGCATTTAATCTGCTTTTCTTGTTTTTTTAACACAATCACAAATGTTTTACTCGATTTTCTTTATTACAAAGCAAATTCTCTATTGATTATTATATTGTACTCAAATTTCAGATTCTAGACAACACTCAACCGGCTCTTGAGAAGTTGAACAGACAAAACAATTGCAACTAAAAATTTTTCTACATTTGATTTTACAATTTTTGTGCATGAAGATCTGATAGATATTTCAAACAAGGTCATTAACAAATTAATCACAAAAAGTAGGAAAAAATTTTATTTCCTGTTCAGGCAAAAAGGGTTCTGTAGGTAGCAGAAAGACAATATTTTCATTTGAAACCCTCATTCAAAGTTGGTGTTGGGTTTTTAACTGAAAATTGCAATTTTACTACAGAAAATTTACTTGTAAGGCAAAGAATAAGCAAACCAATCTCGCTCCATGTTAAGTCAAATCATTGGTATGAGAATCGATTAATGTTAAAACTGATCTGTCAAGAGAAATGAAAGACAATACATTTAATTTAAACTTTTAGTTTTATTCACATTCTTTTAGATGTAAATGATGTTTCTTGAATCATGGAGGAATATCTATCCTCTAAACTTGGGATTGAAACTTGAGCACAAAGGAAATGGGGTTACATTACTGGTTCTTGAAATCGAGATTCAAAAGATGAATTTTGGTATAAAATGTTTGACAAGATACCATACTTATATTTCAATATATTTCCGTATGGATCACTTTATTGACTTTCTAAGAATTGCCTGATGCACTTCTAATATTGATAGTTTTATTCCAACAACACATAGGTTGTTTCAGAAAATGAAATGTCAGGGTGGAAATGAATTCTTCGTCTTTTAGATAAACTTCATTCGGGGACAGTAGATAAGTTCGGATTTAGCACTTAGGTCAATGATTAAGTTAAGGACATATGGTAGACAATAAAGAAAGGCTGAATTACCTATGGGTAGTACGGAGCAGTCATTCATCATTCTACGATATTGAATTACCTATGGGTAGTACGGAGCAGTCGTTCATCATTCTACAATATTGTTTGTGAGTGCACTTTAGATCTGTAAGCATTTAAGTAATAAGTTATATTCGATGTTAAGCAGCACCTTTCATTAGTGTGCAATATATGACTGGCTTAAATTGCCAACCTCAATTGGTGCATTTTTTACATAATTTTTAACCGTATTAGAAAACATATAAAGCTGGATACAGAATTCACTTTATAATATTTTCATACATTTGTTCTTCGTGACTATGGGATGTGTATTTTGAGAATGAAAAAATATGCCATAAAGTTTGTCTTTTTGTTTAATCAGCATATTGGCCTACTTTGGGTCATTTAATCTATATATCTATAAAAGTGAACGTCTGTGTGTGTACATTTCCCTACACAATAACTGTCAATTTTAAGTCTACAGACTCAAATTTTGATATACAGGGTACTGAGATTTGGGAAAATCTATGTGATCGGTTTTTGGCCAAAAATTTGGCTGGTAAGGGGTTAAAGTTCAACGATTTGACCTTTGAGAACTCTACCAAACTCCGACAATTTTGGGTCTAAACACTTGAAATTTTAGGTATAAGTTTCTTGGACATGAATCTAACTTAATAACTTGATTTGAGCCCAAAACAATAAATGTTAAAGGGTCATAGTTAAAAAAATTTACCTTTTTTTTTTTTTTTGCTCAGCATACACCTCCTAACACCCGGGCAACACTGGGCACCCATGCTAGTGCTGTATATAAAATTTTAATTTTTATATGCTTTTGGAGTTGATTTTTGCTGAATATATTCAAGTAATGTTTTGGTAAAGTTTGTTATTTGATGGTATTTATATTTTATGGTAAAGATTTGCTCTTTTTAGGAAATTAAGAATGGTTTTAGGGTTTTCTTTTTCGAAGAGTTCTTGTGGCCTTGTAGTAGTGTTGATGGATTTGGGTGAGGTCATAGCAGTTAAGTAAAAAATGGTTTACTGTATAAGGTTCGTGACATGGTATACATGGTGGTGAGGGGGTCTTCACTTTTTAGTATGAAAGAGTGAGTTATGCATGTGTGTCCTATCCGGATACGTGATAAGACTACTTCATCTTTATGTGATTTTCTGGAATCCAGTAGTTTTTAAGTCTAGGCATGATTTGGAAGAGTTTGTTGTTTTGGCAATTGTTCCAGTTTTCTTGCCATTTCTTTATAATAAAATTGTTTATTGAAAGTTTTGTAGTTCATATATCGGACCTTTATGATGCTTATTTGGAGTTTTAAAGAATTTTTGGCTCAAATGTCAGCTTTTTCATTCCCATGGAAACAATAATGACTAGGAATCCAACAGAAGTTTTGTGTTGTATGATAGAATGGATCCTTTGTAAGAATTTGATTAGTACGTGATTGTTTAATTTTTGATTTTTTAATAATTCTAGTACTGATAGGGTCTACTAATATTATGCATTTCTTGGAGTTTTGATTGATGATAATATCTAGAACCAAGTTTATGGCTGTAATTTTTGCACTATAGATTGAGGAATTATTTGCTAATCTTTTTTGCTGAATAGTGTTTTCTGAAATAGCGGCACATCCCACTTTATTTTGATCTTTGGAACCATCCGTGTAAATATGTATTCAATTTGGGTAAGAATTCAGAATGTTGTTTAGTTTTTGTCTATAGTCAGAGGGGTGAGTATTGAATTTAGTATATATTGTCAGGTCTAGCAGGTGGGAGTTCTGCAAAATTTTTCTCGTGGATGCTGGTGTGATCTATTGAGTTGTCTATAAGTGGTTTTATAGTTTCTTCCATGTAAAGACCAAAGGGTTTAATTGCATTTTTTTTAATAGATGTGTGTAGTTGGGATTGAAAGTGCATTGATAGGCAGAAGTTTTGGGGTTGATTTGAGTTTTAGATAATATTTTAAGCCTGGTTTTTCATGTCTTAATTTTAATAGGGGATCATAGGCTTCAGGATATAAACTTTCTATCAGGGAGGTTTTGAATGACCCCAAGGCAAGTCTTAATCCTGTGTGATAGATGGGGTCCAGAGTTTTAAGATAAATTTTTCTGGTTAAACTATATATAAAGCTTCCATAGTCTAGTTTGGCTGTTAGCAGGTTCTATATAATTTTAGGAGTGATGATCAGTCTGATCCGCATTCAATTTTTACTATAACGCTTAATAGTTGTAGAGTTTTAAAACATTTTTGTTTTAAATATTTTAAGTGACGGATGAAGGAAAGTATTTTTATCAAAAATAAGTCCCAGAAATTTATGTTGATCAACTATTTCAATTTTTGTTCCTTTTAGGGTCATTGTGCATTTTCCTATGAGTACAGAAATGGACACATTTAGTTTTGGTTGTTGAAAATTTAAAGCCATTTTCTGTGGTCCATTGTGTTAGTTTGTTTATGCACATCTGTAGTTGGCATTCTGAAGTATGAATATTTTTTGATCAATGGCAGATTACAAGGTCATCCACATATAAGGAGCCATTTGTCTCATTGTTTAGACAATTTACAATATTATTGATTTTTATATTGAAGAGCATAACTGATAAAATGCATCCTTGTGGGAGTCATTCTTCCTGTGTTTTTGTGTCTAATTCTTACTTTAAAACTTCTATCAGATAGAAACTCTTATCAGGATGGGTAGTCTGCCCTTGATTCTAAGCTTGTCTGGGTCTTATACCCTATCGCCATGTTGTAGCGTAAGACTTTTCTAAATAAAAAAAAGACAGCTATTACATGTTCTTTGTTAATGAAAGCTTTTTTGATAAAGGTTTCCATAGATTATGTTATCCATTGTTCCTCTTTTGTTTCTAAAACCACTTTGTATGTTGGCAATTGAGTCATTTATTCTTTCATATGTTTTGCAACTTGTCAATGCAATTGGTCTGAAATTTTGTGGATCTGAACTGGCTTAGGGATTGGGATCACGATAGCATGTTTCCAGCTATTGGGTAGTTTTCCCTTGAATTATATTTTGTTGAGTGTGTTTAAAAGATGTGTTATTGATTTGGGAGGAAGTGGTTTCAGAAACTCATAATGTATCTGATTCACACCGATAGCTGTATTGTGGCTTTTAGGAGTTTATTTTTAGAAAAAGGATAGTTGTATTCTTTTTTGTTTAAGTTGAAATTTAATTTGTTTATCTTTTTTTCTGTATCTTGTTTTGTCTTTTGGAAGAAATTGTTTTGAAAAGTTTTGGTGAGAAGATTTGCTATATTTTTTTGTCTCTGTTATTTTAATGTTGTTTTGTAGGAGATGATTTAAAGGAGAGGGTAAGTTTTTGCCAAAGATTTTCCTTATGTTCCACACTTGTTTGGGGTTTGTATTTGAGTTTATTTTATTTGTATTATCTTTCCATGATGTCCTTTTTGCTTTTCTGATAACTTTACGAGCTATTGCTCTTTTTTGCTGTACTTTGTTGGTTGGGAGCTGAATTTTCATAAAGCAGCTTTATGTAGGTGAATTGCTTTTTGACATTCATCGTTAAACCAGCATCTTTATTGTTTGTTAGTTCTGCTACTTTTAGGTATACATTCATGTGCAATGGCTAGTAAAGTTTTAGAGAATTATTCTATAAATTTATTTAGGTTTTCCTCCACTGAGAATTTTTGTTGACATTTTTTTTTATATTCCTCCCAATTTGCCTTTTTATTTTTCATTGGGAGAAACGGTTGTTTGTTTCTAATTTGTTAAAACCACTGGGAAATGGTCACAACCCCATGAATCTTCTAGAACCTTCCAGTTGTAGTCCATGAAGATAGTAGGATCACACAATGATAGATCTAGTACTAAGTAGGTGCCTGAAGCAGGCTGAAGGTATGTGTTGGATTTATTGTTTAAGTCATTGTCGTTAGTAATTTTTTCAAGAATTTTTCCTTTCTTATCCAAATATGCAGATCCCCATATATTGTTATGATGATTAAAGTCACCGAACAATAAGAAGGGTTTAGGTAACTTTTATTATTTTGTTTAGCTGTTTCGTTTATTTGATGAGGTGGGATGTAGATAGTGCATGTATTTATAGTTCTGTGTAGTGTGGCTGCTGTAGTGGCTTGAATATTAATGTATAGATCTATTTTGCTTTGAGGAATATTATTTCTAATAAGAAAAGATACTCCTCAAGAGGCTCACTGTTGGGTATTGTGAATGTGATTGTATTGTTTGTAGCTTTTTATATTTATTTTATCTTCAGTTTTTAAAAGTTTCTTGGAAACATATGATGGCTGGTTAATGGTTTGTTATAAGAACTAATAGTTCATTTATGTTGGGTCTTAGGTGTTGGGGCAGTTCCATTGGATGATTTTTGGGGTTATGGTTTGATTTTATGTATTCATTTTTAACTTTTGTTAGTCGTTGGTATCTGATTTTTTGTGTCCATTTTCTCAAATCTATTTTGGATTGAGTCTTGGATTGGTTTGGATTGAATGTTTTCTATTTATTTTGGTTTTAACTTCTTTGTTGGTTGGTGGTTTGTTTCCTTTTTCTTCATGGGTACTTTTTAGTGTCTTTTTTTTGTCTTTTTTGTGAGAGGGGTTATTTCTATGGATGTTGTAGCACTTTGGGGCTTTATGGGTCTTTTAAGTTAACTTTTGGTTTGAGAGTTTTGTTCAGTTTTGTAATCTTTATTTTCAATGTTGATTTGTTTTGTAATTTTTTTTAAACTCTTCCATTAGTTCCCTTATTTCATTGAGTAATTTCATAATGTCTTCTGGTTTGATGTTTGGATAGGTTTGCTTTTGTTGTTTGGTCCGGTGGTATACTATGTTTTTTTTTTTTTTTTTTTTGTTATTTCAGAGTATTTTGTATTTTCGGCTAGGTTACGAGCTTCTTGGAAGGTTATATTTTTGGTATATTTTATTTAGTAATTTCTTTTTCTTTCTTTCCTTTTTTGCATTCTTTGGAGTTTGCACTACAGCCTTTTTAGTACATTTTGGCTCTTTTTAGCAATCTGTATGGGTCTCGTTTTCTCCACAGCTCATGTATATTGGAGAGCGTATGCACTGGTTTGGATGGTGTCTGTACCTTTGGCAGTTGTGGCACCTGAGAGGGTTTGATATGTATGGTTGGGTGTTTATATTTTCATATCCTATTTACATGCGATTTGATGTTAAAAGTAAGGATGTAGGAGTTTGTATCGATAGTTTCACCATATCTTTTAATTTGGATTCTTTTTACATTGATAACATTTTGGTTTCTCAAGTTAGTTTTGATTTCTTCCAAGGAGCACAGGGATAATTCTGAACTCTTGATCACTTCTTTACTGGTATTGAGCATTTCGTGGGGGTAGATTTTTACTTTTGGTTTGTTAAAAAGTCTCCATTTAAAAATTTCTATTATATGTCTTTGGCTTTCTACTTCTATGAGTAATCTGCTGTTATTTAGTTTCTTGACCATTTTAGGTTTGATGTTTGAAAATATATTCTATTTTGAAGGGAGACACTTTTGTTATCAGTTCTTCTTTGGTTATTTCTATAATTATAAAATAATGAAAATTTTGATTTAGATTTGGGTTTCAGGATTCTGTTTCTGAATCAGAACTAGATTTATCTGAAACTTCAATGGTTACTTTTTAAGGCATTTTATTTGACATTTACATATTTTGGATTTTTCATTTCTCCTGCTCCTCACCCGCCTCGGAGCCTTATAAATAAATATACTCATCCTGCTGATGGACTCAAGCACTCGTTTCCTTCGTCTTTTCCAATGGCCTCATTTCTAGAAAAGATGTAAGTTTTCCAGCCATGTTTTATCCATTCTTCAGTCACCGCTTACTAAATCAATTTATTGCCTAATGTGAGAAGCATGAGCATATTTTCTTGAGTTTGATTGAGTGCTAGCCATGACCAATTGATTGACTGGATCGGACCTATCCAACCACCAGTTTTAAGTAAGAGTCAAAGTGGTGTGTTGCATCTCATGTCCTAATAGGTGGTTGAGCATGATCTGCTCAACCACAAGGATCCCGTTCTTAGTCATTATGGGCTGCCATCCGTGGTCAACAGGTGGCCCCATTGAGGGACTTTTACTATCTGCAGGGAGGCAGTCGGTGTATTCTAATGCCCCACCAGCAAGGCAATGCCATAAAGATAAATAAAAATAAAAAACATTACTTTCAGGAGTCGATAGATTATCTTCACTATATCGGTTAGGTATGTGTACAAGTTTATTTGTATGTATAGGATTTACTTCTAAACTAATTAACCGATCATTATAAATTTTGGAACACAACTGTTAAGTGTGTGATACTATAAAGTGGCCCTGGGGTGGATTTGAGCCACTAAGTGCTTAGAGGGGGGGGGGGAATAAACAAAGAAATCGACAATAGACAAAGGGATAGGAAATAGCTTAGAAAAACAAAGAAATCGGAAATATCCTACAATTAACCATAACAATAGAAACCTACTGATAAAACAGGGAAGGGCAGCTTTCGGTAACCAGGATGGGGTGGGCGACCAGTGATACCAACTTAGAGGGGACAGTCAGTTGAAATCGAGATGCGCTCGAGAGCGGATGGAAGTTGAACAGTGATAGTTGAACAGTTCTAGAGTTGACTGTGAACTAGAGACGTGGACAATTTTGGAGTTGATTGTGAAACAGAGATAGACAAATGTAACATCGATAGAACGGGGGGAGGGGGGGGGGGAAGACACACACACAAGTCGAACAGTCAATTTATATGTGAACATTGGCGTTTGTGTTTTCCTTTCTTTGTTCATATTTCTATTTTGTGAACCGCGTGTGTTCTCATCGACAATCGCCAACAGGAAAAGGACGATCTGGCCATAAGAAGAACAGTCGAATGAAAAATCCACGGTTCACGACGTTGGGAGTTCGGCGATCTGAGGAGGAGCCACACACGTGGGGTTACAGGTGTAAAGGTGGGTAATGTGAGCTATAATTAGTTTTAGTTTTATGCAAAGAGGAAAAGTTAAAATTCAGATACCTCTAACTTTTGTGAAATTTGAACAATAGATGTTAAACATTAAATATTCTTCCAATTTTAATTTTCTTGGACTGTTTTAAAAAAGTGTTTTAGAAACATAGTATAGCATTAGCACGCATTTGAAAATTCAAATATTTTCGATTTGCTTTAAATTTAATACATTATCATTAGACACCAATTAAATAAGATTCCCTCAATTTCAATTTCTTCTTTAATACTTGTTAAGCTTAAGCCTTAAATTTCTGACATTTTTTAGACTTAAAATCATGATGGATTTTTATTAACATTGGAATAAGAATTTTTTTTAAATTTTGTTCACAACAAACAAGGCATATTGCCACTTGGATGTAAGGGATAATGTTTACAGGAGACTATGTAAAGGGATGAGCAAGAGGTCTCTTTACATCTAAACTTTTGCATGCCAGTACATTTAGGGGAGCAGGGAGGGAATTCCAAAGTCTAGCAGGAATTCTAAATTTTGAACTCTATCTAAGAAGGCGAGACTAGTGGTAGATGCACCAATCCAGTTGTGGCAACAATAAATCTAGAAGTGAAGCTTGCTGATCTAAACTATCTGAGATGTTGAAAACGTGATTGTGTAAGGGAATGAGCTTTAGAGAAACTGAGTACAGTGACAAGTTGCATCTGTGTAACTCAAACCAATTACTGTGGTAGATATTAGAAGCAAACAGATATACTTGGGTGTTAATATCTAAAGAAATATGAACTGTCAGGCAGACGGTTGATTCTAGAGAAAAATTTATGTATCATCATTGTAATCTTCAAAAATGGTGCAAAACTATATTTATGAAATGAATTTTAGCTGCGCTGAGATATGAACTTTTCTAGTATATAAATTGTGTTTGAAAGTTGGATACAAGAAGACAAGGTAAACAGAATAAAATATTGAAATTTTACAGAAGAGGGCATTTATGACTATAAGAATGCAAATAGTGTTACTAATTGAGGAAATAAACTTTTCAACTGACCACTTAACACATCAGGGCTGATATAAGCTGGACTTCCTCGTTGATCTTTGAGTAAATCATTCTCTGAAACAAGATGTTTACCAAGACAAAAATTGGTGATGGTTACTCGTCTCGATTTCTTATTCAGCACTATATTTCCGAGCTTCAGATCTCGATGGACTATATTTTTCTGAAAATAAAGAAAAAATAACAATGACAGAATAATCATAATATTTTTTAATAAACATTTTCTTAGAGAAGTTAAAAATATAACAAACATAATTTAAATTTGTGTTCTTATATCCGAGTTATTATGTTTCAGTTGTTCACAGGTATCTTTCACCTTCAAAATATTTCTAGCTGAATACATTATTCAACCAATGAGAATGGCCAGATCTGTTAAAATACAAATTTGGTTGCTTCTTTTTGAAAAAAAAAAAAAAAAAAATCCAATGCACTTGGGAGACTTTGAGAAAGTTTGATTTATATTAAAAACTGAGTTTACACCTCCAAATGAAATCCTCAAAATTTGATAAAAACAAAATTGATTACAAAAGCCGTAACATTTTAAATAGACTGGAAATACACATAAAAATCTAAATATCAAAATGGCAGCAAATAATTTAGAAGAGAATTTGAAAAATTCCATGCACGTTTCATTTTAATTTTCAAAAGTGATGCAAAACTGTTCTATTTATGGAATGAATCTAAATTTGAATGCTACGTCAGAAATGAGATTTGCTAACATGAGATATTAGAACAATTTATTCACTGCAATCAATGGCACATTTTACTTTTGGCAATGAAATCTTGTAAATGAGAAGCTGAAAGTATTTTACAGCAAGTATAAGAAAGAGAAAAAATAACAAAAAGAAATTTTAAACGATCAATTTAAAATGGTCAAATTAAGAATGGTAAATGAGAAAACATACTTGCATCAAAAGTGCAATTCTAAAGTGTCGGCCAATTGATCAATTTTCAAAAAAAATTCCCAGAAAATTCTTTTACATTTTCTATATAAATAAAACAGATGTGTGTATGTCTGTGTCTGTATATATTTAACCGATAAACTCTTAAACTACTGGTCACATAACACTGAAATAGTAATCATACACCAAAGATGGTTTTTAACCTAGTAAAATCTTTGTTTGGATGAATAACGTGTACATACATATTGGCAAGTTGAAATGCAAAATGATCATTTTAACTTACCAACATATTTTTTATTTATGTCTGTGCATCTCCAAATTCAATTCAGTTTTTCAAGTGGTTTGATATTAAATCTTTCTTATCTTTCTCTCGATGGCTACATCAGTAGGAACGTTAAATGTTTTGGTTTTGATTCTAGCTGATGACACTCAAGTCAGTTTTTATTCATTTTTGAAACCACTACTATATATTAGGTACAATATCATATTCAATAGAGAATTAGCTTTGTAATAATAAACATGAAATCTGCATGAACTAAAACATTTAAACATTTTACAACTCAGGAAGTTCATTGAATAAACAATCAATAGAAAGCAATGTTAAATATAAAGAACTTGTTCTAGAAATATAAACAAAAAATATAACTTATAAATGAGCTTAACACAAGAAATTTTAAAGATTATGAAGGATGAGTTATGTTGAGTTTTATTTTGCAGAGAATACATTTAGACTGAAAAAGAGATAAGGACTGTGCACTGAAATTAAGAAACACTAGAAATTAAGTTTTGTATGAAAGCCTCAGATCAAAATATGAGGCAGATTACAGAAAGCAAAACAGAAAAACAAAAAAATAAAATGAAAGATTACTTTATGCAAACTTTCCACAATTCTGACAATATCAGCAAATATGATCACAGCTTCTTTTTCACTGAGTTTCTTTTCTTTAATCACATAATGTTGGAGGTTCATGAGATCAGATGTTCTGCTGCTGAAATCGTGGGGAATAAGACAGTCCAAGACAAGACAGAGACGATTTCGTTTTCTACCAGTAAATTCAAGGTAGCCATTAGCATTCACCATGCCTTTCTCCTCACGAGCTTGGTCCTGAAATTAAAAACTTTTCAATATGATTAAAAAATAAACATAAGTGTATAAACAATTTGCAATTAAACTGAACACAAGACAAAGATAAATGAGCCTAAGTGTTTTTAACAGAATTTTTTTGACACATTCAAATTACTACAAAAAAAAAAAAAAATTCATCTCTTACAAAGCAATAATACTTAATAGGCATAAAATATTATGAAGTTTTTATATTTGTAGGTTTCCAACAAAACTTCTGAATATTGTTTAAACAGCAATGTCATAAAAAATTACATTTTCTACAGGAAAATTTAGACCCCCACCCCTATAACGACAAAAGAAAAAACAAAAATTTTGCAAATAGGTACATATGACATATTTTAAAATAATACTGGTGTTGTTTCAGTACCAATTAAAAAATAAGAAAATAAAAAATTTTTAAATACATATTCTCAAATCTTTCACAAAATTAGAGAAAAACATAAATAAAAAGTTTTTAGAAAATTATATATTTTTTTTTTTTCATAAATCAAATGCTATGTCTCTGATGATTTCACATGTTTGGACTAAAAAAATTAACTTATGAAAACAACTCTGGGTATGGGACAGCCAAACCAGCTGCTCAACATTGACCTGCTTTTTATTGGAACCAACCGAGAGCTCTTTTTAGTATCCTTGCTGTTCCCTTAAGTGCAATTGTCTGGATCTCTTTTGTACTTGGTTCACCAGGAATATTAGTTAGTAGGACTTCAGGTTCTTCATAAGCCCTGTGGCACCTATAATAACTGGTATGATTGATATCTCTCTAAGATTCCAGTTTCTTTTCATATCATACATGAGACCTTGATATTTGGTCTATTTCTCCTGTAGAGTCGAAGAAAATGAAGGGAGGAAGCGCCCACGTGTCTGCGCGTCATGCCTTACCTTGGAACGCTCCTACGGTGTGCGTACGTGCATGGCCGAAACATGAAAGAAATTCCAAAATGGCGCCGTCCTCATCTTGTAGATTGTGCAATCATCACTGGGCCCCACGTGACCGTTCTTTGGCTGCTGATTGGCCGAGGACGAACGCCGAAAGGATAAAGGGAGTGTGTTTGGAACATGGGGGCGTCTTTTCTAGGATCGACGTCAGTGTGATCGTATCGGTGAACTGCTGCAGCTTTAAGAGTACTTTAGTGTGTGTGTGATTTTTTGGGACTTGCTCGTCTGCTGACTTTACAGGACTTTCTTTTCTGCTGATTCTACAGGACCTGCCCTTCTGCATAACTTGGAACAAAACTTCAAGCCTTTTCTTTCTTTTCACACGTAGTCGCCTAAAAAGGTAGAATCCGACTTACTTGTGAAACGGCTTTCAGCTCTGTTCAGACCTTCATTATTAGGAACACTCACTTCAATCAAAGTTGCAACTCTCTCTGACTTGTTTCATATAACTATGTCAGGTTTCACAGCAGTATTTTTAAGGTAGGTGGCTGTGGTCGTAATGTATGGTATATAAGTCACTTCCAACTGTTTTTTCAGGTTGATGTTCCCAGGATTTGCTGCTACATTGGATGTTTAATTTTTTACAGATGGTCCAATGGAGGTAATTTCATACTTCATCATGTCTCACTGTATAGTAGCCATTCCCCAAAAGAACTTTGCAACTTAATACAAGATAACTCTCACTTTCCAATTCTGTATGGCAGAACCTGCATTTGTTATCATTAGTGATCCCTGCCATCTTCTTGAATGCATTGGTTATCAATCTCTGGTCTTGAGCAGCCATTATAACCCTTTCCTGATCGTGGTGGAGGGCAGTCCAAGGAACCTTCTTTGTCTATGTATTCCTGAGAGAGTTCCCCCAGAAAATACTTAGCACGCTGAGGTTGGTCCCACTCTTTAAGGTTCCTTTTTTGGAAGGTCTCTGTATATTTCTGCCGACTCTTGCTATTTCTGTGACAGGCTTGTTTAGTGTTTCAGTCTCATCTGTGAGACAGCCCTGACCAAAATACTTTGCCAGCTGGGTGACTGATGTTGTTCTGCTGGCTCTTGTCTCTTGATGTTCATAGACCATTAAGAAGGTGTGGTTCTGGGAGCTTCTCAGATACTGGCCTATGCTTACTATTGTTGCCCTATGTTGGTGGTTGATCTCTGAGAGCTCTAGTCCTCCTTCTCCCTTGGGCAAATACAGTCTAGGTAGACACTGATTTCTATATATAATTTTATGAAGTGTTGGTAACTTCCATGTTTTGACATCTAGCCGGTTGATGTATTTTTACGGCCAGTTAATAATACCAAAACTATGTTATTACTGGCATGGCAAGTTGGTTGACAGTAGTAATTTTATTTTTTATTTGTAAGCTGTGTTTTGCAGATTTTCCTAACAGTGTATATACTCTTTGCCTATCTTCTCCCTCATCTTCGCATATTGTATGTTGTCATTTTCTTCAATGCCAAAGTATTTATAAGACTCATGCTCTTCTAGATCCCTGATGTCGATGTCTTCATTTAGCTGCATATTTTCTGTGTGGATCTTTTTCCCAGCTCTGAGTGTACACTTGCCACGTTTATCCAAACTTCATTCCGATGTCACTGGAGAATGTGTGTACTACCTGCAGAAGCTGGTGCAGATCCGTGTCAGAGCTGGCATACAGTTTAAGATCATCCATGAAGAGTAGATGGTTTACTTTCTTGCTTGGATCAAACTGTAGGTGCTCGGATTGTTATTCAGGAGCTTGCTGTGTGGGTCTATTGCCATATAGAAGAGTAAGGGAGATAAGCTGTCACCTTGGAATATTCCCCTTTCGCTTTTTACTTCAGGGATGATGGTCTTTCCTCCATTATGACTTAAGGATATTGTGGTTTTCCACATCTGAAGGCGAGCCGCCAGTGTTTATCTAATTACCGGGTGGATCTTGTATAACTCAAGGCACCAAAGTAACCATAAGTGTAGCACGCTATCAAATGTCTTCTGGTAATCGATCCATGCCATGCTCAGGTTTCTTTGCCTCTTCCTACAGTCTTCTAAAATGTTTTCGTTGATCAATAGCTGGTCTTTGGTACCAAGGCATTTTCTTCTGCACCTTGTCGGCTCTTTTTCCAGGTCCCAGAAGATAGGTGCTCATATATAATGTCAGCTATCAGACCAGTGAAAAGCTTGTAGGTAGTTGTTAGACAGCATATTGGCCTGTATTTATTTGGGTGATGTGTCTCTTTGGTCTTAGGTATGAGGCTGGTGTCCCCCTCTGTCAGCCAGAGTGGTGTTACTTCTTCACCTCTTAGCATCCTGCTGAAGCAATCACTGTAGTGGCGATGGAGTGCAGTCAATTGTTTCAGCCAAAACTTTTGGACATTGTTGATGCCAGGTGCTTTGTGGTTGGATAATTGTGCCAGTTTTCTGGTTACTGTACCAGGAGTTATAACTAGTTCTGGCATCTGAGGCTTGGTTTCGTTGAGCCTAATTATATGTTCAATCCACTGGGCTTCTTGATTGTATTTGCCTTCTGTTTCAAATAGAAGCCTACATTAGTTTTTCAGGTCTTCCTCTGCAAGTGGACTACCTATAGTAATGCTGTCCCCTTATAAGCTGCCTGTAAAAAGTCCTTTGGTTTGTTTTAAATTGCCTATTTTGAATCTGGTTGATTGGTTTTACAGCATATCAACCTATGTGGTCATTTAATACCGGAGTCCTTTTTTTTTTTTTTTTTAAACTATTTTTTATTGGGGGGGGGGGACTTTTTCAGCCTTTCCTCCCTTTTTTTATAAAATCGATCTAAGAAATTAAATGTTGTATTTATACATGGTTGTGTATATTTGGGTGACTTTAAATTTCCTTAAATTTTCTTATATAAATTTACTTTCCTTAGGTATGCTAGAATATTTGTTGAGTTGACCTTTTCAAAAAGGTCCTCCATATTGCTTTCTGTATAATATAGTTTTCTAGTTGGGGCAAGGTCATCACACCCAACTAGGATATGTTTTACTGTGAGTGTCTCCTGGCATGGGATGCACTCTGGCGCCGATTCTCCATTTAGTATATAAGAATGAGTAAAGTTAGTGTGTCCTATGCGCAGCCAAGTCAGTATCACATCTCGGCGTGATCTCTTGATGTCCGGACATCGTTCCTTAAGTTTAGGTTTGATTGAGTATAATTTGCTGCCCTCTTGCTGACTCCACCGCAGTTGCCATTTTTCCTGTATGTATGCTTTTATCTGGGGTCTAAGATCAGTATGTGGAATCTTAAAATTGTCAGTTGGAAGGTGAGAAGATCTTTTTGCAGCTGTATCTGCCCTGTCATTGCCTTTGATCTCCACATGGCTGGGGGAGCCAGACAAGAATAATGTTTTTAGTGGTTGAAAGGATATTGATTTTTTCTATTAATTTTGTTGTTAGTGGATTTTGTTTTTGATTTTGTATAGATAATAGGACTGATAGAGAATCTGTGAGAATGATGAAGTTTTTGGTGGTTTCCTCTGAAATTATGTTGAGTGCTAGATCGATAGCTATAGTCTTTGCAGTGAATATAGATGCTTCATTTTGAAGATTTCTCTTCATTGTGGTTTTATGGTACGTTGCTGCACATCCAGTGTGATTGTTGCTTTTAGACCCGTCTGTGTAGATAAAGGTGTAGTCTGAATATCGTAATTTTAAATGTTGAAGTTTGTCAGGGTATTCAATAGGGTTTGTGGTAGATTTGGACTTTTTGTTTAGGTTCAGTTTTATTTCTACTTGTTTCATGGTCCAGGGGGGTGTTTTAGGCAGTATGAAGTTGTGAATGCTGGAGATTGGAATTTTCGATTCTTCAATGCTTTCCTTCATTCGGAGCCCGAAAGTTTTGATAGTTTTTCCTCTCATGTTGAAGAGTTCTTCATATTTAGGATAGAAGGTACATTGGTATGCAGGGTTGTTTGGGGAAGACTTCAGTTTGAGTAAATATTGAAGGGCTAACTTTTCTCGCCTTAGACCTAGTGGGGCTTCATGTGCTTCCGTGTATAGACTGTTCACGGGGGAGGTTCTGTATGCTCCTAGGGCCAATCTTAGGCCAGTATGGTGAATAGGGTCTAGGCTTTTTATATATGATGTTCGGGTTGATCCATATATGAAACAACCGTAGTCTAGCTTTGAGCGAACTAGTGCTCTGTAAAGTTTAAGGAGTGTTTCTCTGTCTGCACCCCAATCGGTATGTGCTACCACTCTCAAAAGATTTACAGCTTTGTTACATTTTTTTTCAGATATTTTATGTGTGGGATGAATGTTAACTTTTTGTCAAATAAAATCCCTAAGAATTTGTACTGGTCAGTAACGGGTATGGGCGTTCCTTCCATGGTTAGGACAGGATCATTATGCATGTTCTTTAGTTTGCAGAAATGCATGCATTTCGTTTTTCTTTTGGAGAATCTAAATCCATTCTCTTCCGTCCATCTCATTACTTTGTTTAAGCTAGTGTTGGGACGATTCCTAATTTTTATACGATTCCGATTCCAGGAAAATATTGATTAACGATTCCGATACCAAGTACGATTCCGATTCCTAGGGAATTATTGTTTTGAAATATACCAGGTAGTTTTATACTTATGGTCGGGTAGTTCCCAAATATGTTCTCTAACTTTGGAAGAGATATTTTATGCCTACACAGTCGTGTTTTGGTTTAAATAAAATTATTATATAGTAAACTGAACGGAAAAATTTGCAAAATTTATTTTAGAGAAAATTTATTTTACTTAATTGGAATACAGAAAAAAAAAAAAAAACAAAGAAAATAGAATTAATCCTTCAGAGCAAAAACAAATAAAATAGAATTTATATAACAGGATAAAAACAAGAAAATTAGAGAATAAATTAACACAATTCATTATTTTGGTCCTCATAATTAACAGATTTAATGAATTAAATAAAAAAAAATATTGCGGAAGAGAAAGAAAATATATACTAATTAAATATAAAAAAAAGATAAATATTTAATTTAATAATTTATAAATGAACATGCATAATTCACAAAGTGTAGTTAACACCTATTGTTTTTTCTTACTTTTTCATTGCTTTTACACGTTGGTTCTTACGTAAAGAATAAGTTTAGCCAAACTAATTTTGAAATAGGGTATATCAAAGGAACACATATAAAAACGATACCACTATAAAAACAAATGAAATACTAGATAAAATTGAGCAAAAATAATTACCAAAATTACAGAAAAAGATAAAAGAAAAACAAAACAAAAAATGGTGAAGTTTGTTGAGTGAAATGAATTATTGAAAGAAAATTAATTGAACTAATAGAAATGTTAAAAAAAAATGTCACATTTCAATATTTTTTTAATAATTAAATTCTCAGGGTTGTCGAAATTAAAAATTAAGTGATTTTTTTTTTAATTAGACTTTTTTCGAAGCTTGTTACCTTGAAAAATGCATTTTAAACCCTGTTTTTTTTAAAAAATAAATTGAAAATAAAACGCAATTAAAAAAATTTAATTAATAATTGAAACTTTAACAACATATTAAACATTGAAAAATTACTTATCTCACAAATTAACGTCCAATAAAGTAGATCCAGTCTTCATACAGGAATTCGGTTATAATAAATATATCTTTCCCAAACCTTAAAAATTAAATTTTTTTTTTGAGAGAGAGTTCTTTAAAATCGCTGGGGAATGCCGCCTAAAATTTTAAAGAAGTAAATTTTAGGAGTTTAGTGCCTTTCAAAGACGGTTATCATAATTTATTATCATCATTTAATTTCCTTTCTTCCTCCCCCCCACACCTTTCCACGTGGTTCAGTAGTTAACCAGTGCTCCTGTTGCTGTCAGTCAGCTATCTTTACCTAAGTTTTAATTTCTAGTTAAAAGAATTTTTCATGAACAGAATCAGCATTTTTAAAAATTATTTTTTTAGTTGTATATATTGTATTTACTCTTTGAAGTTAAGGAGGGTTAAAAAAAATTGGTGACACCTAGATGGTGACTTAGGCAAAAAAAAAAAAAGACACTGCGATTTCGACCCTCACTAATAAAACTGCTCTGAGTGACTAGTTGGTAATTTTGCTAATTTGCAGATTAAAAACCGACATTGTGTCTAACTTTGCCCTCGCGGGGTGCAATTAAATAAGAACCATTAGATAAACAATGCTTCTAAACTGAGGTAATTGTAATCTTTTGTTCCGATGAAAACTGCCCCTTTTTTGGGGGGGGGGGCTGGATATTAAAAATCGACCTTGTGTCTAACTCTGCCCTCGTTGACAGCAAGAAAATAGGAACTTTTACAAAACCCAAAATGAGGTTAGAATTTGGGACCCCATAGCTTCAGTAGCACCTTTTGGTGCCATTTTTACCTAGTTATTCACTTGTGCCATTTTTACCGAGCACCATATATATATCGTTTCTTTCTCATTTTTCCACAGTTAAAAAAAATGAAATGTCATCAACTGATTCCATAAGTATAAAATTTTTCAATAAAAATCGACAAAAGGTTTTGCAATGACTAATTTTCTTAAGAGTTTATAATATTCTAAAAAAAGATTTTAAATTAAAACATAAAAATTCCATAATATATAATAAATAAATTCTATTTTCGCACCTAAGCTTGGCTGAAAAAATTTTTTTTGGAGGGGGGGGGGATTGTCACCCCTCTATGGCTGTCACCCGGGGCTGACCGCCCCCCCCCTAGCTACGCTAGTGGGTATGAGCCTCTGAACCCTCAGACTATTTTCGACCATTTTACAGCTTTCGTTACGGTACGCTCGCGTGCACACTAAGGCTATTCGTGTGCCATATGTGCACCCACACTCGTATTAAAGTGAAATAAGCGTAGTAATCTTTCGCGGACAATTTAAAATTAGATGGAAATTAATGTTTAAAAATTGCGGATAATTTTGGAAAGGCAATTGTTTTTTTTTTTTGTAAATGTCGATTATACACTACTACGACTTGCCTTTAAAATCTTAATTTTCATATAATTTCGGGTGTGTTATAAACAAATATTGCATTCAAAATTGGGGCCGGCAATAGTTTTTAAAATATCGAAGGAAGCATCTAACACGTGTTTTTGATTGTTTATAAAGTTCATGGTGTTTTTTTTGGGGGGGGGGGTACAAAAAACATAGGCCCCATGTCTTTTTTAGAATAAGTTTTATTTTTTCGGGATAAAAAGAAAATTCGAAATAGGTATTTTATAAAGAGTTACTTGAGAATGGGGTGGCGTTTTCAACACACCTAAATCTACTTTCAAAAATATATTTTTCTATACGAACGTGAGACGAGCCCTAAAGTAAAATCATACCAAAAATGTTATTTAATCTAAATTAAAACCAATATTTCTCTGGAATTTGTAACGCTCAACTTGGATTCAGCCATATTTTATTTTATATTTTTTTTGGGGGGGTGGGGATCTGCAAAGAAGTTCCAAAAAATATATCTAATTGCTTCATGAGCTGAATATTTTAATAGAATGTAAATTAAAAAAAAAAAATATTTGAAAATTGACTTACCCAGTAGTAGCTTGAATTAAATATAAAGCTGTATTTAAGAGATAGCAAAATAATTGTTTTTGTTTTTTCATTTTCTGAATACCTTAACTGCAAACCACCACTTAGCATGTGTAGTTGTAATATTATTCCAATGATATTCTTTTTGAAACTTCAAAAGAAACCGACTACTGTCAAAATTTTGCGAAATAATACGTGATCAATTTCATTTTAGAGATATTTCTTTCAAAAGCCTTATTTGAAAAAAGAAAAAAAAGTACATTGTTCTATTAAACCTTTTACTGTTTACATAATTTGACTTTGCTCGTTTTATTTTAAGAAAATACAAGTTGAAAAAGCATTTTCATTCACTATTAGAAGATTTGTTAGTAAAAAAAAACAGTCGCCAAAAAGATAAGCGTATTTTTTTAAATTTTTACTCGCAATGTAGAGCCCTGCATACTTCTTTTCAAGTTAACTCTTTTGTAGTTTTGATTACAATAGATTTGAATGAATGAATCTTGTAAGGGAGGGGGCACTAAGCATTGCCCTGTTAGTAATGAATTTCTTTGGTTTCTTTTTATAACATGCTACATTTCTCTCTTGTGGTTAGAAATATCAGGAAATTTTTTTCTTTTTTTCAACATCAGACTAAAAGAATCGTAATGAAGGAATCGGAAAATTAAGGTATTTTTTAACGATGCGATTCCGATTCCGATACCTCCCAAAATACACGATTCTTACGATTCCGATTAATCGTCCCACCACTAGTTTAAGCACAATTGAAGCTTCCTTTCTATTATAGATATATATCTAGATCTACAGCATATTAGGAAGTCATCCACATATAGGGAGCAATCTACCCCAGGGTTAAGGTTTTTTCCAATGTTGTTAATTCGGATACTGAACAGGGTCACTGACAGTATACTCCCTTGAGGTACTCCATTCTCTTGTTCCTTCAAGTCCGAGAGAGCTGTGCCAACCTTTATTCTGAACAGTCTATTTTTTAAAAAGTTTTCAATAAAAATTGGCATTCTGCCTTTTAGTCCAAGCACCTTCAGATCCCTTGTAACACCGTACTTCCACACAGTATCGTAGGCTTTTTCCATGTCAAAAAACACTGCTGTTAAATGTTCCTTCCTTACAAAGGCTTCTCTGATGAAGGTTTCAAGTCTGACTATGTGGTCTATTGAACTTTGGTTTTTCCTGAATCTTGTTTGAAATTCTGTAATAAGATTCTCTGTTTCCAAGAACCAAATTAGTCTTGTTTATAATCCTTTCCATGGTCTTACAAATGCAGCTTGTTAGAGCTATTGGCCTGAAATTCTATGGATCTGAGACGTTACTTGATTGGGATTGGATGTTTGAGTTTTCAGATATAGGGATTGGTATTATTGTGGCCTCTTTCCAGGTCTCAGGTATGTTTTCACTGGACCATATAATATTGAAAATTTCAAGTAGGTATTTCATTGAGGTTTCTGGAAGTTTTTTGAGGATTTCGTATGGAATTTCATATGGAATTTCATCGGGCCCTGTAGCTGTGTCATGGGATTTGGTTAGCAATTCTTTTAATTCAGGCAAGGTAAGAGGTTGGTTGTATTTTTCGGTATTTTGTGATTTAAATAGAATTTTCTTCTTCTCTTCCTTTTCTCTAATCTTTTTGAATTTCTCTGTCTGTCACATGATGAAATTTTTGATAAATTATCTGCCAGGTTATTGGAAATGTCTTTTTGATCGGTGTATATTTTGTTGTCTTTAGAGATGTGGGATATTGGTGTACTACTACACTTTCCTTCTATTTTCCTCATCATTTCCAAACTGTTTTTGCCTTGGTATTCACATTAATTTTGGATATATAATTTCTCCATGTTGTTCTTTTGGATTCCTTTATGATTCGTCTGGCTTTTGCTCTGTTGTTTTTGAAGAAATCCAGATTTTCGCTTGTTGGGTGCTTTTTGAATTTTCTCAAGGCAGCTCGTCGAGCTCTGATGGCTTTTCTGCATTCTTTTGTGAACCAAGGTTTGTTGTGATTGTTGGTTTTGGTTGTTTTCGGTATGGTATTATTTGCTATGTTTGTGAGTGTTTTAATGAAGTAGTTCAAATGGTCATCTTCATCTTTCTTTTTGATAATTAATTGATTTTTGCACTGTTCCTGGAAGTCTTCCCAATCCGCTTTATGTAGGTTCCATTTGGGTGTTTTTTGTTCAGTACTAGTACTTAGACTTTCCAGGATGATTGGGAAATGATCACTCCCACAGGTGTCATTGTGTACTTTCCAATCATAGTCCATATATATGGAAGGATCACATAAGGTAAGGTCAATGGCGGTGAAAGTACCTGTTGCTGGGTACATATAGGTGTAGTTTTGATTATTAAGGAGGCATAGATTATTTTTATTTATTATGTTTTCTATTTCTTTTCCTTTTTTATTTGTTTCTTTACTTCCCCATATTACATTGTGACTGTTGAGATCTCCTAGTAGAAAAAAGGGTTTAGGGAGTTGTTTTATTGAGTTATCTCAGTTTTGTTGATTGTATCTTTTGGAGGGATGTAGATTGAGCAAAGTGTTATAGTTCTATGTAGAGTCACTGAAACTGCAATTGCTTGCAAGTTTGTGTTTATATTTATTTGTCTTTGAGGGACTTCATTCTTCACGAGTATTGATGTGCCTCCAGAAGCTCTGTCCGTATCTTTATTTATGTAGTTGTAAGATGTGTAGTGTTTTATGTTGATGGTATTATTTTCTTTCAGAAAGGTCTCCTGCAGACAGACAAGTGCTGGGCTCATATTTATTATTAATAATGTGAGTTCATTTTGGTTTGCTTTTATCCCGCTGATATTCCATTGTAATATTTTGTTCATCATTTGGAATTGTGTTCAACTTCCATCGTCTCCAATCCCTCAAATCTATTTTCTGCCGGAGTCCCTGTTCGGGATCTAGATCGGGATCTTTGTTTTCCTGTTTTTTTTTTTTTTTTTTTTTTTGTCTGGGGGGGATTTTTGATTCTTTTCTGGCTTGTGATGTGTTTGATGGTTGTTTTTGTAGAAATGGTTTGTGGTTTTGTTTCTTTTTGTGGTTCAGTAGTGTCTTTACTTAATATTATCCTTGGATTGGTTGCAGACATTGCACTATTCATTTTTCTCATTTCTTCTAATAGTTCTTTCATTTCCTTTATTAGTTTGCTTAGGACATCAATTTTCTTGTCAGTTGTATCCGTTACATGTATATGACCATTTTGATTGTTGATTGGAGTAGTTTTTTTAGTTGCATCTGCATATGTTTTAGTTTCAATGATTTTCCTGGCCTCTGGGTAGGATATATTCTTTATATGTTTTAGTTTGGTCACTTCTTTTTCTCTTTTCCATATTTCACAATATCTAGAGCCAGCGCCATGATTTTCAAGGCAGTTGGCACACTTGAAATCTTTTCTGCAGTCAATGTGTGGGCCGCTTTCTCCACATCTTCCACACACTGGTAATCGTGTGCACCGATCTTGATGGTGTCCAAACTTCTGGCACTTGAAGCATTGGAGGGGGTTTGGAATATAAATTTCTACATTTATTTTCATATATCCAACTTTCACTTCTTTGGGTATGGTGAGGGAATCAAAAGTTAGTATATATGTATTGGTATCGATTTTCTCACTGTTTTTTTTTATTTGGACTCTACGAACATCTAACACATTCTGTTTCTGTAAGTTTGTCTTGATTTCCTCCAAGGGACAAACTGCAAGTTCGTGGCTTTTCACAACTCCTTTGCAGGTATTTAGGGTTGGATGTCTGTAGCATTTGACTGATGTTTTCAAATAATTTTAGTTTCAATATTTCTTTAGTTTGTTCTTCGTTATGGGTTTCTATTAGTAGGCTGCCGTTAAATTGTTTTTTTAATAGACTTTGGTTTTAAAGTTTTAAGATTTCTTTCAATTTTAAAAGGTGATAGTTTGCTCAAAGGAATTTTCTCTATTGATTCTATTACTACGAATGTTGAGTTCCTTGGATTTATCATCTCTTCCTCAGAGCTACTAGGGTCAGAAACATCAGAGTGGGTTCTCTTTGAGTGGTTGGGTGGTTTTTGGGAGGAATAAACCATATATTTTGTTTTCTTTTTTCGTCATCTTTGTTCCCCACCCACCTCGGAGTCCTATTTGGGAAGAGCCTGGGGGGAAACCCATTCGCCCAGCCTTCACAGGGATACAATGATGATATAACCGACTTTGGTGGTATCATAATGATTATCTGTTCTCTCTTGATATTGCTATGGGATCTGCAGCAATCCTGAGGGGTTTACAGCCTCGTCATCGATATTCACACCTAATCGATTGACCCTCAGCCACCGCTTTCCATCATATATTAGGGAGTAGGGTTATTTGTGGGAGAGGGGGAGTGTTGTGTTAGTAGTGAGTTTTTGGAATGGGCAATATATGGTGGGGCTTGGCATGACTGGCCGATTGGTCGGATCGGGCCTCTCCAACCGCCCGTCTAGTCGACGTAAGGGCCAAAGTAATGTGTTGCGGTGCCTAAACTTCTATGTACCCTAATCTAGGTTCGCTCAATCACCAGGATCACGTCCTAAGACATTACGGGTAGCAACCCACGGCTAACTGGTTGCCCCATTGAGGGATTTTTACCCTCTGCAGGGGGGCAGTCGGTTTGTTCTCATGCTCTACTGACAGGGCAAAAAAAAAAAAAAAAATAATTCAATAGAATATATTTGTTTTCTTTTTTTTTTTGTTGTTTCTTTTTCTTTTTAAAATCTGTTTCTATTTAACCAATAGTTGGGACCCTAACAGGTACTACCACTCTGGGTCAGGGTGGACCTGGAAGCAATTGCAATTAAGAGGTGGCTCCACACTCCCCAAGCCCGTAAGCCGGACCTCACCATCGGATGTAGTTTAAGGTCATATCCAGGACCGGGAGTAAGGTAGGAAAAAATAAAATAAAAAGGGGAGGGAGAAAGGCTGTTGTTTTTGTTTTTGCAGAACATAATTAAGTTTTACAAAAAAGATCAGAAAACAAAAAAACGTCAATGTAGGTGCATTTCGTCTCAGGAAGCCACAGGGCAGCCTGATCTGGTAGCACCAGTATTTTGAATTTGGAGGTTGACCATGTTCTCCTGGTTTTTAATCCTCTGGGAAAGTGCTGGTATTTTCCTCTCCAACTCCCTAGCTGTATTATGCAACCCCTCAATGTTCTCATGGTGGTATTTGGTACAAAGTTTTCTAATGGTGGTCTTAAGTCAACCCTATACCAAGAGATCTGCAAGGAACTGTTTTATTTGGCTTAGTTCCTTCCTGCAGAGGTTCAGTTGTATTTGCAGCTTGGTCTTCCAGTGAGGTGTTTGTCTGGAGACTCTGGGCCCTATTCGATGATTGTGGGTGAATATTTGGGAGTTAATTTTTCTATCAATGTAGAGCCCAACTGCATATGTGATTATATGGTTGAGTTCTGTGAGTGTATTTTCCTCTCCAACTCCCTAGCTGTATTATGCAACCCCTTGATGTTCCCATGGTGATATTTGGTACAAAGTTTTCTAATGGTGGTCTTAAATCGACCCTGTACTGAGAGATCTGCAAGGAACGGTTTTATTTGGCTTAGTTCCTTCCCGCAGAGGTTCATAAATCGGTAAATATTAACAATGCAGAAGGCGGGACAACTGTTGCATACAAAATGAGTAAATTAATAATTGACAAATTCATTAATTTTTAATTAAGCTTTCAAACATATCTTCTTATATTTTGTATATATTTATGCCTGTATCTTGATTTCAAAGGTTGTCACAACTGAGTGTGGTAGTGGGGAGAAGTTCCTTTTTCCTAAAATATGCCATCATGGTGTGCATCTCAAAAAAGCTCTGACAACCAACTTCAGCTCCTGGTCTTCTTGTGTGGTTTTATTGCTAAACAACACGAGCCTGGTAAAACTGTTTATACTAACTGGGAGAAGGGGCACCTTAAAACCAGTCACTTTGGGCAGGTGGGGCTTGTCGACTTTGGGCAGGTGGGGCTTGTCGACTTTGGATGGTAGCTAACCTAGGAGAAGCCAACTCTGATTCAAAACCTCTGCTGCCTTGTGGGATGACCCCATTAGAGGAAAGGCTAAGGGAGTAAACCCCAACAGAAAATCTGGAGATGGATTCCTTAAGGTGGATTCCTTAAGGTGGCCCGACTTTATATTGTCATCACCAGCAACTCCTGCGGTGCATTTAGAGCCAAGCTGTATTAACTGTCTTTCTCTTGGATTCTCTGGTTTAACAGAGAAGGGGAGGGGGACTGCTGCAGGGGCAACATCTATCCTCCTATATCACCTTGCCCAGGCTACACTATTGTCTCTAGAGATGAACGGTTACCAACAAATGTCTGTATTAAGTAGAAACTTATTATCTATAGTTAATGTAGATGTGGATATTAAACAAATACTTGTCTTATCTATAGTTAATATCTATACTTAAAATGATATACAAGTAGATAATTCTTATTTTGTTTACTTTCTCTGTGCACTAAAATATGTAGTGGTGTTGTCTGATATTGCACAAAAATTAAATTTGTTCTTATTTTACAAATGGATTTTAACAACCTTTTATTTTATTACTTTTTCAAATCTAATGTCTACAACACATACTTTACACTGACCTGTAGCAATACACATGAAAAAATTGAAATAGCTTAAAATATTTCAATATTGGTATACATAGAAAGAGCTTGATGAGCTAAGAAAGAATCTTTTTAAATTTTAAAAATCTGATTAAAATTAAGGAAGTTATGGCTATTTTTGTGCCTCACACGTTTGGATATTTTTCCCTCTTTAAGACCATATGCTTTTCGTCACATTTTTTACACTACTTTTTCAGTAAAAATGTCATATCTTTGTTAAAACACAAGATTAAGAAATGAAATTTACCATATAAGTGTATTTTTGCACAAGGAATCAGAATATGCAACTGAAAATCTCCAAAATTTCATGGTTTCCAAATAATCTGCAGTAAATGTGCATAAATTTGCTGCAATTCCTTAAAAATGCCATGTATCCATAAACAGAAAAGAAGTTGGAGAACTCAAAGTTGAATTGTAATGTGCTTTATGTACAAAAAACTTGAATCTAAACATAAGACTATTTAAAAATGAATATATTGCAATATTTCTTTGGTATTATTGTCGATTAACACCTTCTGTTTAACCCCACCCAACCCCTTTTGACCCCCCCCCTCCAAAATGTGATTCTACCTTTTTAGGCAATTATGTATGAAATGCCATGAAAAACTTTAATGAAAGATAAACAAATTATTTTAGAATTTAATGTAAAATAATTCCCCCATTACAGGTCATTCTAGCGTTTTAGGGCAGTTAACTGTTTTTTTTTTTTTAATGGGAGATAAATCCTGTATGCTTTTTGTTTTATTTTTTTTGAAGACTATTATGTGTGGTTTTAAGAGGGTTTCTATACAATGAGAATATGGGGAGGGTTGCCATTCGGACTTTGAATTAATTGTAGGGCTAAGGAAAATTATGTGTGAACATACTGAAGACTTGACAGAAACAAAAACAATATTAGAGGAGGGGCTGTTAGTTTCACAAAAATTTAATGTAAAATAATTCACCATTTCCAGCATTTTAGGACAGTTAACCAATTTATTTTTTATGTGCATTTTTCTTTAAGGAAAGATCTATTTTTTGTTTGTTTGTTTTAGACACTTGTATGTGGCTTACAGAGGTATTTTGTTGGGGGGGGGGACCACTCGAACTTAGTGTTATTGTTAGGGTTAAAGAGCGTTTTGGGAGAAGACTTGCCACACATAACTTTAGTAGGTGGGTTGCTAACAGTATTTTGTTTTACTATTTATTTTTAAGTCATTATCAAGACTTCAAATATTTAAGTATCAACTAACTGACATTTGTCTTGTTCTCAGGAAATGCTCACCAGTCAACACTATTTGTGCGTTTGTATTACTTGCCATAGAGGTACGAAAAAGTTGTCCAAAAAATAAAAAATAAAAAAGTAAAAAAAATTAAATTATAACAAATAAATGTTATGCAAAGCATGTTTTTATTTAATGTAACATGTTTATTCAGTTCGAAAAAGATACAGTGCTTACTGATGTATTGGAAAGTTAAAAATGGCAGCTGACTATCTCTTTCACACGGTAAGTTTGGGAAAATGAGTTAAAAATAAAAAACTAGACAAAATACTGTTAAAAACCAGCTGAATATATATCTGCCTATGTCACGGTAACATATATTGAGCGAGTTTCTAACAGTATTTTGTCTGGTTTTTTATTTATAACTCATTTTCCTAAACTTACCGCCTCAAAGAGAGAGTCGGCCGCCATTTTAAATTTTCGAATACATCGGTAAACACTGTTTTTCGAGTTGAATAAACATGTTACATTAAATATAAACACTAAAAACATCCAGTTAGGTAGAAAAGTAACTTATCTTGCCTTTGATAACATTTATTTGTTATATATTTGTTTTTTGACAACTTTTTCAAATCTATGTGTATAGTAATACTAACGAGATTTTTATACATCTTTTGATTTTGAAAAAAACATTTGTGGCTGTTCGCAGTAAAACAGTGTTTGGTACTGGTCGCGATTTGAGTTCCCTGCCGAACACCATAAAAAAACACTGACTTCTCCCTATGCATGAGCAAAGGACATGTTTTAGTTGCCATAGTAACTAAACGATCATGAATTTTTATCGACTTTTTTTTATAAGTTTTACTGTTTATGAATATTGAAATAAATGAAATTACTACACATTTATTAGTAATAATTTTATTGACTTTTTTTAATAGCATTTTCTATATATATATATGATATAGCACGAATCATAAGTGCACTAGCACCCATTTTTTTTTTATTAATAAATGTTTAGTAATTTTTAAAAAGTCGATAAAATTATAATTAATAAATGTGTAGTAATTTAATTTATTTCAATATTCATAAACAGTATTGATTTTTTTTTTGAATAGCATTTTCTTTTTAAATGACGACGTTTTACTGTTTATGTCTCACTTTTATTGACTTTTTTATAAGTTTTTTGTTGTTGCATAATATTTGCGTAAAAAGTTTATAGTAAACACAAAATTATTTCCATATGTATACGTATATATTTTTGTTGAACAAATTTTGCCTACCAAACTCCTCCTAGAGGTTTTGGTTTACAAACATGACACTTCATATATAAGGTATTTGAATCCATGCAAAACTTTATATTTGGGTTTTAGCCCGGAAAAAAATCGGTGCAGTAGTGTGAAAATTTTTTAAAAATTAAATATGCCAGGTGAAGGTCAAACGCCAGCATTACAAATGCATAATGTAGTAGCTATTGGTTCATATTTTAATTTTTAGCCTCGCAGTAAGCATGTTTTCATAGCCCAGTTGTTGTGGCAGAGGAAAAAATAAATCGTGAGTTGAACGTTTTGGTTTCAATTCTCGGTGGTGGCGCATGAGTCTTTTAAATACTTTTAAATCATTACTATATATTGCATCCAATCTATCTATCTATCTATCTATAAAAGTGAATGTGTGTGTGTGTACATTTCCCTATGCAATAACTGTAATTAACTACAGACTCGAAATTTGATATACAGGGTACTGAGATTTGGAAAAATCTATATGATCGGTTTTCGGACAGAGATTTGGCTGTTAAGGGGTCAAAGTTCAACGATTTAACCTTTAAGGACTCTACCAAACTCCTCCACCAATTTTGGGTCTTAACACTTGAAATTTTACATAAAGGATATTCAGAGATAGGGAAGCTTTTTCATCCGTTTGGGTCGAAAATTTTTAGTTACCAATATATAAATGCATGTATGTATGTTTGCATGTCTTCCCAACACTTTCGACAGATTTTCTCAAGATCAGTATCGTTTTAAGTTAGACCTTTCAGACGACAAATACAGAAAAATTGTCTAAAAACATCAATATCTTCACCTTAAACTGGGCACTTTTCTACAGGGGGGGGGGGTTCTCCGATACTTTTGAAAGTCATCCTCTCCTTTTGATTGTCTAGCCTAAATATTAAAAAAATATCACTTTCAGTTTGGCGGTGGTCGTAACAGCATAGACATCAGGTTTTTCCCCCCGTTCTTTTCCTCCTTTGCGGTACGGGTTCGAGCCTGCCTTCCTACAACTACTTTTTTTTTTTTTTTTTTTTTTTTCTCAACATAAACATCCAAACACCCAGGCTGAAATGCTAGTAACATATATTATAAATTTACGATATTACTACTAGCTGTATCCTGCCACGCATTGATGTGGCTCAAATTAGCACAATGGAAAAAGTTCCAAAATGAGAAAAAGCATGTTTCTTCTAGGTTTAATTTTCCATTTCGTATGGATACAGTTTTTTTTGGGACATTTTCTTAGATGATAGAGATTTTGGATCAAGTGAAGAATAGATACCCTGTAGCAGATGACGCTGTCTGGCGGCGACCGGCGCGCATTTCAACTAACACCAGTGATTCGACCTTGACACAAGCACATGGCGTATGTTCTTTTTAAACACGTCAAATAGCAAACATGCTGGAATATTCGGCAGTAATTTTTTCTTTTTTTTTTTTTTAAATATATTTACAAAACTTTTGAAAATTTAAAAGACAAAATATATATTTACAAAACATTTTTTTAAAGTAAGTAACAAAACGAACGTATTTAAATAAAAGATATTTAAATAAATGGGTGTCTTTCTGTTTCGGATTTTTGCGACCAAGATTGATTTTTATGTACCGTGTTTTTTGGGGGGGTTTTCTGTGTGCGTTTTTAAGACAATTCAATATTTATTTAATTATTCTTTAAAACATTAACTTCAGCAACAATTAATATATTTTGAAAATATTTTTAAATATGAAATTTTGACGAATATTCGTGAACAAGATTTTTTTAAAAATAAAACTTTTATAATGACATTATGGACTGTTTTTCAAACATCAAAATTTTAAAATTAAAGTTAGTTTTATTTAAAAAAAAAAAAAAGAAAAAAAGTGGTGTTTTTTTTTTCCATTAAATTATAAACTTTATTTGAACTTTCAACAAACTTTTACAGACATAAAAAGTAGACTTTATAGATATTTTATAATTGTTCTAAAATATATTTAACGAAAAGTTGTTTTTTTTTATCATTTCATTGTTGAATAAAATTTCAAAGTGATAAATGGTGAAAAAAAAAAAAAATATCTCGAAAAGAAAAAACACATCTTTTTTTTTTTTTTTAAATAAAACTTTAATTTTAAAATTTCTATGTTTGAAAAACAGACCATAATATATATTTCATTATAAAAGTTCTATTTTTGTTTGATAAAAAGAATAAAACAGTTAATAAATACAAAAAAAAAAACAAACAAAAAAAAACAGTCCATTATGTTCAAATAAAGACTGCTTGAATAAAACTTATATAAAAAAAAAAAAAAGGTTCATTCTGTACGGTTTTGGCCATTTTTTTTTTCTGCGTACGTTTTTAATACAATTCAATATTTATTTAAAGTGTGATGTATGTCGGTGGTCAGTGAAGGAGAAATCCTTCTAGACCGAGGCAATTTTTATGCATAATAAAATCACAAGTACAAACAATCGAGATTTAAAAAATATATTTTATTCACATATCTATTTATAACTTATTTTTATAAAGATGAAATGTAGTATCACAAGATACAAATCTTATAATTTTTATTAAAAAAAAAAAAAAAAAAAAAAAAAACGCACTCAGAAAGACACGCATTTATTTAAATCTTATTTTTTAAAAAATCTTGCTCGCGAATATTCGTCAAAATTTAATATTTAAAAATATTTTCAAAATATATTAATTGTCGCTGAAGTTAATGTTTTAAAGAATAATTAAATAAATATTGAATTGTCTTAAAAACGCACACAGAATCCCCCCCCCCAAAAAAAAACACGGTACATAAAAATCAATCTTGGTCGCAAAAATCCAAAACAGAAAAACACCCATTTATTTAAATATCTTTTATTTAAATACGTTCGTTTTGTTACTTACTTAAAAAAAATGTTTTGTAAATATATATTTTTTCTTTTAAATCTTCAAAAGTTTTGTAAATATATATTTAAAAAAAAAATACATAAATAAAATTGCTGGCGAATATTCGAGCATATTTGCTATTTGACTTATTTACAAACAACCGACGTCATGTGTTTGTGCCAATGTCAAGGTCGAATCATCGGTGTTAGTTGAAATGTGCGCCGGTCACCACCAGGTGGTGGCATCTGCTACAGGGTATCTATTCTTTACGTGATCCAAGATTTTTTTAGTTTGGTGACTCTTGAACACGTAACATAAATTGTCCATGTTAAAAAACAGTCAGTGTATAGCTGTAAGCCACACAATTGTAAAGATTGTTGCCTGGGCTTTGTTGATGGTTATTGCAAATGACAATAAAATTGGAAAGTGCAATTTCCTAAAGTGTAATGATGTATCCGGTGGAATCATAGGAATGCATGGAATGAAGATATATTCATCTGTGAAAGGTCCTGTTAAGATTGTTGTTTCTATGATATTGTTTGTTAATGTTTTTACTGTAAGCCATATGCCATTGCAAAGCTTGGATTGGTTTATATTTCACATGATAATTAGTATGTCAATTTTCAGTTGCAATACATGCGGTGGCATCCCTTGCAAATCTAGCTGTTGGACAATTAACCACTTTATCTGCTTCCACAACATCATCGATGGATTTTTATTTTATTACCTCACTACGAATTTTACGTTGAATAATAGCGTTAAATTCATGGACGTCTTTGCATTGAGCTGCAAGAATAACTCGTTCACTCAGTCACTTGGAATTCGTATAATTAATTTCAAATTAAAAATATCTGGAAAAACCTTTTTAACCAACTCTTCTTTTGATGTAATAAAATTACAGAAGTTAAGAGTCAAAGAATTTTGCCCTTAACTCAGATCAACCGGCACTTTTCCTTACCTAAATTCCCACACGGGATACAAAAATTTCTGTGCGGATCGAGCAGTCTGCAACTGGACACGCATATTTTGAGTTAAGTTTAATGTCTTAACATGACACCAAAAAGTAGAGTATTTGAGGCAAGCATTTATTTCATCTGCTGGTGTTGATTGAGGAATTGCAGATAACATTTGTCTGAAATCTCCTGCAAGCAATATTACTGCATTCCTAAATGGTCTGACGTTACCATGCAAATCTTGCAAGGATCAATCAAGAGCCTCAAGTGATTTTGTGCGTGCCATTGTGCATTCATCCCAAACAATAAGTTTGCATTTTTGCAATATTTTTCGCCATACTGGATGTTTTGGAGATGCAGCAAGGGTTAAGGCTATGTTATTTTGTCACTGAATGGCTGCCAAAATCAATTTAATTAGAAAGGTTTTACCAATTACTCTTGGTGCTGTTCAAGGTAGCAGTAATTTCCAAATAACTTCTATTCTCACAGTCAGTAAATTAGGTGACTAAAATAGGATTTATCCATGCTTTGCCTTATTCACTGTAATCAATTTAGGAGACTAAAATAGGATGAGGGATTAGAGATGGACAGACAGAGAGGAAGATATATAGATAGAAAAGAGAAAGTGCGAGGGAAATAAAGAAAGAGAAGGAGATAGGGGGATCGGAAGATAGACAGAGAGAGGGAAGACTCAGAAACAGAAGGAGTGAGACAGAGGAAAAAAGAACGGGGGAGAGAGAGAGAGTTAGAGTAAGGGGCTCAAAGAGAGATGGAGAGGGTGATATAGAGAAAAAGATAGAGATAGAGAGAGATATTAAGAGAGGAAAAGAGAGAGAGGGAGAGAAACAGAGGGTGAACTACATTTCACTGTTTATTTCCTCGATCAGTAGAGGAGAAATCCTTCGAGACTGAGGCAATTTTTATTTTTGTTAATATCTAGAGTACCCTTTTATTTTTGGGGAGCTAGATTTTCCACACATTAGAAACCAACCGGGTCATCTGTACTTTCACCTAACAAGTGAATAAACAAAAAGATAGTGTAAAACTTGAATTTAACATGAAAATACTATTCTAAAAAATAGTATGGTACCATAAGTGCATAAGCGGCACTTTATTTTAAATATTTATTTTCCAAAAGAATTGTTTGAATAAACATGACATCAACAACCAGATAAAGCCGAGCATTGTCAATGTAATAACAAAGCTATGTAAAAGAAATTATAAATAAAATTTTAAATGTAGAAACAAAAGATCAACAGAAAAAAAAAACAAAAAAACTACCGTTCATTTGTATTTCTTATTAATGTTTGTAGAAAATGTCATTTTTTTTTTTGTCAAATAAATTTTAAGCAATTTTTGCAACTTCGTTAATTTTTACGACTTGCGTATTATACAACCTCCCCATGTTAAAAACGGCTTTCGGAATACCCCCAACCTCCCCATGTTAAGAACGACTTTCGAGGTTGGGGGGGGTAGTCCGAAAGCTGTTTTTAACATGGGGATGTTATGGTGTTTATAATACGCTGGGTGAAGTCGTAAAAATTAACGAGCAACTTTCTTGTTAAGTATTTTTTTATAGTTTAGAAAAAGTGAAACAAACTTTCTTGTGTATTTTTTTTGCAAGTATTTAAACAACAAACAAAACTGGTGTATATATATTGCCAAATCCCGCCGAGTAGTTTTATTATTATTATTTTGTTATGCCAGGGAGGAACACGTAAAGAAAAAGCATGAAGGAAAAAAAAACAATGCAATATTTTCTATTAAAAAAACAAAAAAACAAAAAGAGGAAATATGGTATATAGGAAAAATGATAGGAAAAGTCACTGAATAATCGGAATAATGAAAGAAACTGGAAGTATTTCCGGTAAGTAGCGTCAAAAGTAGTGGAAATCGGAACGGAAAGTAACAATGTCAAAAAATGTTTTTTAACATGGTAATATTTTTCACTTTTCAATATTTAAAAACAGAGTTAGGTTAGATACTATAATTGTTACAAAATATAACCGCAAACAGATCTATAGTTTTCTAGTTTAGTTAAGGCGAACAAACCAGATGTTCAAAATTTATATACATATATAGATTAAAATGATTATGCTAACATATATAAAAATTATAAAATTATAATACTATTAAAATGATTATGCTAACATATATATAAATTATAAAATTATAATACTATTAAAATGATTATGACAACATATAAATTATAAAACTATAATACTATTAAAATGATTATGACAACATATATAAATTATAAAATTATGATACTATTAAAATGATTATGCTAACATATATATAAATTATAAAATTATGATACTATTAAAATGATTATGCTAACATATATATAAATTATAAAATTATGATACTATTAAAATGATTATGCTAACATATATATAAATTATAAAATTATAATACTATTAAAATGATTATGCTAACATATATATAAATTATAAAATTATAATACTATTAAAATGATTATGACAACATATAAATTATAAAACTATAATACTATTAAAATGATTATGACAACATATATAAATTATAAAATTATGATACTATTAAAATGATTATGCTAACATATATATAAATTATAAAATTATGATACTATTAAAATGATTATGACAACATATATATATAAATTATAAAATTATGATACTATTAAAATGATTATGCTAATATATATATGGCATAATTATGATACTAAAAACATTGGAGTCAATGTGTTATTAAGTAGTCATAGGAAAAAAAGCATCCTGTAAGATTCCATTTTTCGAAAATCACAATTCTTATGGCATATTTACACATTTGAAATGTGTTTTTCTTTTGATTACATATGTAATAGTAAATAGATTTTGACTCAAAATAGTTTATTAAAAAATAAAAACATACTTTTATCACCTTTACGCAATGTCTACATTATCTATCTTAACTTTATTTGCAATTTTCATGAATCACACTTATAAAAAGTCAAAGATAATTTTTATCTTAAACATATCCTCACATAATCAAATGCTGACATCAAAAGTAAAACATTCCAAGAGAATTTTAGTTCACTTTGTTGTTAAAACATTTTTGTAATTTGCTCTGAGAATAACAATGCACTCGGTTTTACTATAATATATTTAATAAATTGTGAAAAAAAAAAAGAAAAAACAACAAAACTAGTGATTATATTTAAAATGAAAATTTAACTAATTTCTAAGAGTAAGAAAAATTCTTACCATAAAATGTATTTAATCAGCGAAAATCAGTAACAAAAAAAAAAATTTTTTTACAAATTCAAATGTTGCTAAAAGTAACTTTGTGGTATGGAAAACTAAAAGAAAAGAAAATGGTTTTATTTTTTAAAACAACAATGGACAATTGTGGATTGTATTTGTTTTTGTTTATTTTTGATTATTTTTATAAATTTTTGAATAATGGGAATGATGGATACTTGAGAACGCAAAAAGATTATATAATTCTTTTAACGAAAAGATGACAACTTCATACAAAGGATAAAATTAAATACATTGCTAAACTATATATTTTATTGGGAATCTCATAAAATGTACTTGAAAAGGATTTTTACTCAATTAACATTTCTATTGACTTTACAAGTTATACTTTCTTTTTTTAAGTTGTTTAAATAAATGTTCACTTTGGGAAATACATCTAAAAGATTTTTTGGGGAATAAAAATTCCAAAGCAGTTTTATAAGAAAACTTGAAAGAAAAACTTTAAAAAAATATATTTTGGTGTTGTTTTGTTAAATTTACATTATGTAAGATGTACATAAACACTTGGTTGGGTGGCAATGTAAGAGAAACTTGTTCAGTCGTATATTGGAATCACCCTGTACATGAACTTTTATTATCTCAAGATGAAAAAGAAATCACTGCATTCATTATAAATGTCTGCAATTTATTATTTGTTTCAATAAATGTTTTGGTTATACATTGAAAAAAATCAAACGTTAAATTCATTATTACTAAGCAGTTTGAACTATGAACATGTCACATCTAACTAAGAATAAAGAATTGCAACCTCCAATTATGAAGATAATGATGCAATCGCTTTTCTCTGATGAGTTTAAATCAATCCTTCGAGCATCAAGCAGAGAATTTTTTTTGAAACATGATTTTACTCCCCGATGCACAAGTGATAAAGAACAGCAAGTTGATGGACACAAGATTCTTACCTTGAACAAACCATGATGATGCACAACTCCATCCTGATTATGTAGCAACGAGAGGAGTGAATACTCTGTATGCATCAACATTTTACCTTGGTGATCATCTTGGTCAGCATGCAATGAATCCTCAAAGGTAAGAATCTAATAATTCATCAAGAGAAAAGAAAAAATTCAAAAATACATTTTTTATCGAGTTAAAATTAGTTTTCAGATTTTATTCATTTATTTTATGACTTGTGATAGCAAAGATTTAAGATTGTAAAAAAGTTTCAGAAAATCAAAAATTACTTTTTCTATGCGAAAAAGTCATTTTTGATTGTATAAATGGAAGAAATGAGTAACTTTGAATCCTCAAAGCAAATCATTTTTGCAACTATTGGGAAATATTCATCATTTTCCAAACAACTTACAGATTCCAACTTTAGCAAAGAGTCAACTTATACTACCAAAACATGTAGATTGGAAATAATGTTTTTAAATTGATAATTATTATTATTTATTAAGTTTTAAGACAATTTTGAATACAAAGTACAGAACATGATGGATTGGTTGGTTGGTTGTTTTTGTTTTATGGCATATCAACCCTTTTCAGGTTATTTAATGCCGAATACAAAGATTTTGAAGAAAAATTTTTTAATAACATATATTTGTTGTTTTCAAACAGTTGGAACCATAACAGGTACTACCACTCCGGGTCAGAGTGGACCTGGGTGCAATAGCAATTAAAGGGTAGCTCCACACTCCCCAAAGCCCGCAAGCTGGGGCCTCACCACTGGATATAGTTTAAGGTCATATCCAGGACCATAAAAAAAATGTTCATTATCGATTATTCTTTTTAAAAAAAAATATTCTTTTCCTATCTATAATTAAAAATGGTACTTCTACAGTTTATCACCAAAAATGGAGACGCCATTTTTTGGGGCACCTGTCATCAAAATGCGAGGGAGCAATCAGTATTTTAAATTATGACTAAAGCATGAAATAATAAAAAAAAATTAAACTAATTACTGTGTGCCCCAGTGTAGTATAAACACCCTCAACCTCCCCATATTAAGAACGGCTTTCGGAATAAACACCCTCCCAATCTCGAAAGGCATTCTTAACCTGGAGAGGTTGGGGGTGTTTATACTACGCTGGGGCACACAGAATTAGTTCTTTCCAGATGTAATCATTATCTAGTTTAATTTTTTTATTTATTGCATGCTTCAGTCATAGTTTAAAATACTGATTTCTCCCTCGGATTTTGACAACAGGTGCCTGAAACAAAATGGCATTTACATTTTCGGTGATAAACTGTAGTACCTTAAAAATTTGTTTTCTAAATAATAACAAAAATAAAACGAATACTTTATTTTCGTAAGTTAATTGACGAACGATTTGTTAACAGATTTTTTGTGCACGTCTCGCCACACAAAATTCATGTTTACATGCAATTGTCACTACTTTTATCGATTCGTGCATAAAAACTTTTTATCCGATTTTTTTCAAATTTTAGGATAAAAGAAATTAATATATTCACTATTAAATAGCGTTTGAACAGTTTCTATCTTTACTTATCTTTGTATTACAAAGCATCAACTTTGAGATATTCTAAGTTTTAACTGGAAAGACGTACGTATTATGTTCAAATTCTGTAGCAAAGGCAATTCTTTTCCCTGATTAGCTAAAACAATTAGAAACGTTGATGTGTACAACTTTTGCTTCAAATATTTATGTGAACACACCTCAACTGCTTCTTTGCAAAAAGTCATCTACCACGAGCGGGCATGCTACGTTGGCATGTTTCGCTGTTAGCAGTTGGATTTTAATAGCAATTTCTTCGAATATACAAATCACAACAAAAATATTAAAATACCATTGTAAAGTAAATTTTTTTGTGAATCCAGTTATATAAGTTTTATTTTGATGGACGTCGGAGAAATGTAGTTATTACTGATTTAAAGACTGAGTGTCAAATTAAGTAGCAGTGTGTGCCTTGTCCAGCGCTGAACATTACGGTGTCTGCTATTGCTATTTTTATGCTACACAAGTTAATTCACCTTTTCTTGATCTTCAAATTGTGTTAAAACATAAACACTTAACCTAAAACAAAATTACATTTGTTTTAAAAATTCAATCTTTGAAGTCCTCTTACCTGCTTTGTGGCCCACATCAAAGTAACTGACCTGACATCTCTACGCATGAAAATCGTATTTTATTCACTCCTATATCACCTTTTTTAGAAGAGATATTTTTCAATGCTAATATTTACAATACAACTCTTGTTTTTCTATCAGCAACGTTAGATTTACCTGCGATCATATGCAGTTACAAACATCAAGATTTTAGAGGTTATAAATTTCACTTACTTTTAAAGTGTAAAATTCATTTGTGCCTTCTTTTCTAGCAAGACATTGTACAATGCTGCGAACTGGAGAAGATCCTAAACGAGGGCCTATAAAGAAAAACATATCACAACCACTCATAGAATACAGAGATACAATTTTGATGAGACAAAGTCAAGAACAAAAAAAAATTTTTAAATAAAATTTTTTTTTTTCTTTCTAAAAATTTTAGCAATTGTCCAGAATAAACCGTTTGTTAGGAGTCTCGAACCCAACCCTTTATTATTATTACGGGGGTACCGTGTTCAGACTCCAGCTAGGCTTTGGGACATAGTTGCTGATTCTCTGTTTTCAATATTACTTTTTCACTGCCTTCGTTCAGGATTGAACTCAGCACCTTTGGGTAACTGTAAACTTTGATACAACATCTAGGACCACTCGGCCATATGTCACTAGGACGAGTGGTCCTAGACGTTGTATCAAAGTTTACAGTTACCCAAAGGTGCTGAGTTCAATCCTGAACGAAGGCAGTGAAAAAGTAACATTGAAAACAGAGAATCAGCAACTATGTCCCAAAGCCTAGCTGGAGTCTGAACACGGTACCCCCGTAATAATAATAAAGGGTTTGGGTTCGAGACTCCTAACAAACGGTTCACCTGACGAAGGCCAGAGGACAAAACGGCCGAAACGTTGTGACAATAACAACCAAGATGAGGAAGTCAGTCCGACAATCTCAATCAATGAAAACACCTCATCTCAAAAATACAGACAATTACTGTCCAGAATAAAGTTTCAAAGAGTTTTTATAAGGAAGATAACTTTCAAATTTATTTCTAAATTCAATTTTTTTATGATACTCGTAAGCATTGGGTGCATAAGAAGTGGAATGGAATTACTGGTAGATCGAGAGATGATAACCAGTTTGTGTGCAAAAAGTACACAAAAATAGAGATGACTGAGAACTCAGATGTGGATAAATTATAGCTGGATGGCGAATCTATTGAAATTGTGGAGTTTTATTACCTACGTGATATGAACAGGAAGCAGGTGCTAGTGTAATTGTAAGAGTTAAGAATGGATGGAGTTAGTTCAGAAAACTTCTACTTTTACTAATGAGCAGAGTATTATCAATGTCGACCAAGGAAATAATCTATCAGACATGTTTACGCAGTGTGACGATGTATGGAAGTGAAACTTGTATAATAAGGGTTTAAGACGTGTGTTACATGAAGAGAAACGATACGAGAATGATACAATTGATGCACATCCTAAAGACAGGTTTAGGTTTGGAATATCTACAAGAAAGATTAAATCTGAACAGATGTGTGAAGAACGGGAGATTTTGATGCTTTGGTCAAGTTGAAAGAATGGATGAGAATCTCCAACTTAAATTCCTTGCAATTAATGGCTGCTTTGGTAGGGGGGAGGGTAATGGTTTTTAACATAGGTTAATCATAATTTTTTTTAATTTTCGAGTACTTTTTTCATTGTATTTGAAAGATTATAGTTTAAAGTTAATTTCTCAAAGAAAAAAAGTGTGAAATAAAAAAAATACATGGAATAATTTTATCTCAAATCTGAAAAACCCTAGATTTCACGTAAAAATTCATTATGACAAAAATCGCGTTTACATTTTTCTGGCAAGAAAAATATAAGTTTTCTGGAATTATTTCCAAGTGAAGTATTCAGTTAAAGTCTTAAGATAATGAATTAATACAATAAATGTACTTAACTTTTGCAAAAAAACTCTAGCAGCTAAATTCAAATATGTATGGAAGGACAAATTAGACATAATTTGTCTTTATTTAACATTATTCCGGTATACCGAGCGATATTTTTTTTTTGAGTCAAACACCCTCCTTCCTTCATTTAAAAATGTATAAAAGTTAATTAAATTCATTAATTATACTACTGACTATTTTTTGAAAAAAAAAGTTAGCACCATTATTTATTAATATTAATACAGAATTACAATTGGTTAAGAAAACAATTTAAAATCATTGAAAAAATTATACACTAAAAAAATACAGACTTACGTTAAAACTTATGTTTACATGAAATTTAAAGTTGATGAACACAAACAGGTGGGTTGTTGAAAAGAGGAGGAGGGTGGGCAAAACAGACTGGTTTTCTTTTCAAGTCTCTGTATCCGTACTTACTGACATGGAACGTTTGTATAATTTTTGCCATTTTTTTAATTAAATTATTTTTCTATGTCCCTGTTTTTCAATTTAATTTTTTTACATTATTTTCCAAGATTATATGAACATTATTTTACATTGATGATTATACGTTCATGCATGCAATGGTAATATTAGAATCTTACATGTAAAAATTACGTTAAAAATGCAAGTTTAAAAAAAAGTAGAATATTTTTGCAATTATAATTTTTTTTGTGTGAAAATATTAAATAAGCAATGCTTAATTCAATGATAATATTGATACTTTGAGAAATTAATTTTTCTTCGAGTTATATCGAATTCATTAATATGGACTTCAGGGGCTTTTTTTCGTAATGTTCCTGTAAAAATTATTTTATTTTTATTGTTACAAATTACGATGCTTTATTTACATAAAAAAAAGCAAAAATAAATTCTTGCGCTTTTTATTTAATACTGAAAACCATAACTTTAATAAAGGTATTTTTTGTTTAAACAAAATAGTACATTTTCACTAAGATTTAAATAAAAATAATTAGTTCATTATATTCCGTGATCATTATTTGATAAATACTGAAAATTTCATTAAAATTGGTTAATTTCCTGAGTTTTGGTGAATTTTTAAGTAAAGGGAGGGGTCAAAATGTTTATACATTTTGAGCATCGGCATTCATTTTGCCCGTACCTATAATTGTTTAATGCAACATCTATATTGTAGTTAAGATATTTTTCTAATTTCTGTACTAATAAAACTATCATATGTCTGTATTTCTCGCCTAAGTGTAACCATGATTAATACACATTAATTTTTTTTTTATTTAAATAATTAAAAGAAAATCCTATTTAAGAAAAATTAAGACATAACTATTAATACTTCGTGATTATTGTGATGAACACTGAATAATATGAATTGTCTCCGTACCAAGAAATTTAAAAGCTTACAGTTATCTCCCTTTGAATTAAAAAAAAAAAAACTATTCTGAAACTTAATATTAAAAAAAAAAAAAAAAAAAAAGACTTAATGAAACGTATATAAAAAAAAAATGTAAAGTTTAAAAACTTGCCTAAAAGATAGGGGCCGGCCTTTTTGACTATCCTGCGAGTCGGAACGGCAATCGGCCGTTCAATGTCTTTGTTTTTAAAAGTTTCCTTCGTTTTCGACCGCTTTGAACTTGATTGACGTCCTCTTTTCATTTCTACACAAATTACAAGTCACTGGAAAATAAAATTTTTTAATGTCTTCATTAAACTGTACAAGTATAAAAAAAAAAAATTAAACGCTTAAAAAAGTGCGTCTTTTTTTATCATGAAGGATAATTTTGGCAATTTGACCAATACCACGTTATATTTTTGTTTTGTTAAAAAAATAAAACAAAATTATAGCTAAAAAGAAAAAAGTTTTTTCTAACATTCAAGTTAAAGGAAACATGGTCTAATTAGACATGCAAACAAGAAAAACAAACATGTTTTAGTGTGATTCCTACATACTTATTTATCAAGCATTTTTAACTTTTCAGTTCAGATTTCAATAGAAGGGTTCGGAATGAACAGCAAATTTATAAATAACCAACACAGCATCGTTATAGCTTTAGCTAGGAAACAAAACGATAGTTTAATAGTAAGTATTAAATAGATGAAATGAATAACGAATAGCAAAAATATCAACTGGAGATGAAGAACGTATTAAACAGTGATTAAACTGGTATGCGAATTAAACTTCAACAATAAAAACAAATTAGTTAGATAAAAGATATAGAAAAGAAAAACTCGGACTGAAATATTGTAACAATATTTGATAAAATTTTGATGATGCAGATTTAAAAACAAAAACAAATCTTATTTCTAATTTGATGTTGCTCCGAGAAGATGAACGAGCAGTGAAAGAAAAAAAAAAACACAAGTCTTGAGGAAATCTATTCTAATAAAATGGCTGTATTCAAAAGAAATCATCATATCGGATGAGATTATTTACTGTTATTTAAATAGCAAAAATGATGATGAGAGTATTATTTGTCACCTAAGCATTTAGAATATATCTCGCCTCGACTAGAGAGGAGGTCTCAACGTGATGAAGGGTGTTGTGATGTGAGTGGAAGGGAGACAATCAGATTTTCTTTTTCTGCCGGTGTTAAATGTAAAATTCCCTTTTGCATTCTTTTTCATTCGTTCGTTATTTTTGGCGAACTTTTCACAGAAATATAAATATATATAGAAATATAAGAGCTCTTCAAATACTAGTAAATCTTACTATCCACAAGGTTTAGTACTACATTTTTAAGGATAAAACCTAAAAGTTGTCATGTTAAAAATAAATACAATTTTAAATCAAATAAATGTGCATCAGACACAGGGCAGAACGATAAAATTGTCGCCCTAGATAAGACGACATGGATTCCGTTTGATGAAAATCGGTTTTCTTTCTTTCTTTTTTTTTTGTTGTTGTTGTTGTTGCAGACCATCTACTAGCAAGCTATATACAAATCCTAAGAGTGAAAGGAGCCTTTTATCATGTCTGAAAGTGACACAATATTCAACAAGCGAGATCGGGAGCTCTACTGATCCAAGTTATAACAACAAAACCATTGCTAGCACTCTCAAAATGCATTGCTGGATTGCCACGAACAACAGGAACATGCCCAGGGTGATAAAAACAAAGTTTCTGGCTATGGTTATGATTTGGTGTGGTTTCAAGTGAAGGTTACATCATGCCACCTCACATCTTCGAAGCCGGCTTGAAAATTAACACCAAAGTGTACTTGGATGCGCTGAAACGTGTGCGCGAGCCTTTTCTAGTCTCACACAAAAACATGCCTTCACATTTCAAGCTATATTACTTGTCATATACATACGCGCCCATGTCCACACACATACATATATTCACGTTCGCGTACATACACTCACATTCACGTGTATACACACACACGCTAACGTACGCACAGATGGACAACGTCACTTCCCCTTTTCAAAGGAAATCCACACATGCGCAAAAGATCACCAGAAACAATTATAAAAGCAAGAGACAAGCTGTTTCCAGCCCTTTTCAACTTAGCTCTCGAGCTGAGCGGTCGTTGGACCATTCGCCCCCCCTTTTGGGGCGCCCACACGCATCACGTCCCCTGCTACTATGTAGGGGGCCCGAGCTAACAGACCGTACATACGCTTTCTATCTCCATGGCCTGTATTGGCTTTTTCTCATTCTCTCTCTATGCTACAAGAGATTTTCCTCCTCACCAGCTAACAGCGAGAGATGCACACAAAACTGGATTGACTTTCTTTCTTTCTCTCTCTACAACAATAGACTTTCTCCTTCTCACCAGTAAACAGCGAGAGACGAACGCGAACATGAACAGGTGATGTACCCTTTTCTTTCACTTGTTTCTTCATGAAATAAATCCTAGTTTGTTTAATTCAAGTAAACGCGTTGTTCGTTCCTTCCTCAAAGCAATTCATTTTTCCTTTCCCAATTCAAATCATTTCTCATATTTTGTACGACTGGTGGAGGTATATAATATATCCACCAGTACCCAACACATGTGATGATCCCGTGGTGCAATCAGGTGGCCGCTAACAGACCCTGGGTGTGGCAGCAGGACTAGTGCTGGTCCACAAGTCCAAACGGACTGAAGTTTGGCTTCAGGAGGAGTGATACAACTCTTTTTCTTCTTTCACTGGCCCTCCCCCTACTTCCGCAACCTGAACCCACTGGACTAGTTCGTTTGCTCATACGTCAAAAACATCGCCAACATGACCTCCTATAACACCCAAGCCAGCCTAATCACCGCCATCCACCAAGTATTTGCCGAGATCCCCTCAGAAGGCAAAGGCATGCTCCCAGTTCCGAACCCATATATAGGCAGTGATTGAGGCTGAAGGCGGCTACAATGAAAAGATGTCAGCTCTACTACATAATCAAATTACCTAAATTGATTTTTTTCAATAAAAGTTTTAAAATAAAGCTGTAGTGTTGTTTTCTTTAGGGCGACATTTTTATTGTTCCAAATAAAATGAAATCCAACACTCAAGAACAACACCAATAATAATCATCTCGAACGCAGCATTTATATATATTATTTATATATATTATTTATATATATTATTTATATATATTATTTATATATATTATTTATATATATTAAAAGCATTTATATATATTAAAAACATTTATATATATTAAAAGCATTTATATATATTAAAAGCATTTATATATATTAAAAACATTTATATATATTAAAAACATTTATATATATTAAAAACATTTATATATATTAAAAGCATTTATATATATTAAAAACAGTTATATATATTAAAAACAGTTATATATATTAAAAGCATTTATATATATTAAAAACATTTATATATATTAAAAACATTTATATATATTAAAAACATTTATATATATTAAAAACATTTATATATATTAAAAACATTTATATATATTAAAAACATTTATATATATTAAAAACATTTATATATATTAAAAACAGTTATATATATTAAAAACATTTATATATATTAAAAACATTTATATATATTAAAAACATTTATATATATTAAAAACATTTATATATATTAAAAACATTTATATATATTAAAAACATTTATATATATTAAAAACATTTATATATATTAAAAGCATTTATATATATTAAAAACAGTTATATATATTAAAAACAGTTATATATATTAAAAACATTTATATATATTAAAAACATTTATATATATTAAAAACATTTATATATATTAAAAACATTTATATATATTAAAAACATTTATATATATTAAAAACATTTATATATATTAAAAACAGTTATATATATTAAAAACAGTTATATATATTAAAAACATTTATATATATTAAAAACATTTATATATATTAAAAACATTTATATATATTAAAAACATTTATATATATTAAAAACATTTATATATATTAAAAACATTTATATATATTAAAAACATTTATATATATTAAAAGCATTTATATATATTAAAAGCATTTATATATATTAAAAACATTTATATATATTAAAAACATTTATATATATTAAAAACATTTATATATATTAAAAACATTTATATATATTAAAAACATTTATATATATTAAAACATTTATATATATTAAAAACATTTATATATATTAAAAACATTTATATATATTAAAAGCATTTATATATATTAAAAGCAGTTATATATATTAAAAACAGTTATATATATTAAAAACAGTTATATATATTAAAAACATTTATATATATTAAAAACATTTATATATATTAAAAACATTTATATATATTAAAAACATTTATATATATTAAAAACATTTATATATATTAAAAACATTTATATATATTAAAAACATTTATATATATTAAAAACATTTATATATATTAAAAGCATTTATATATATTAAAAACATTTATATATATTAAAAACAGTTATATATATTAAAAACATTTATATATATTAAAAACATTTATATATATTAAAAACATTTATATATATTAAAAACATTTATATATATTAAAAACATTTATATATATTAAAAACATTTATATATATTAAAAACATTAATATATATTAAAAACATTTATATATATTAAAAACATTAATATATTAAAAGCATTTATATATATTAAAAGCATTTATATATATTAAAAACATTTATATATATTAAAAACATTTATATATATTAAAAACATTTATATATATTAAAAACATTTATATATATTAAAAACATTTATATATATTAAAAACATTTATATATATTAAAAACATTTATATATATTAAAAACATTTATATATATTAAAAGCATTTATATATATTAAAAACAGTTATATATATTAAAAACAGTTATATATATTAAAAACATTTATATATATTAAAAACATTTATATATATTAAAAACATTTATATATATTAAAAACATTTATATATATTAAAAACATTTATATATATTAAAAACATTTATATATATTAAAAACATTTATATATATTAAAAACATTTATATATATTAAAAGCATTTATATATATTAAAAGCATTTATATATATTAAAAACATTTATATATATTAAAAACATTTATATATATTAAAAACATTTATATATATTAAAAACATTTATATATATTAAAAGCATTTATATATATTAAAAACATTTATATATATTAAAAACATTTATATATATTAAAAACATTTATATATATTAAAAACATTTATATATATTAAAAACATTTATATATATTAAAAACATTTATATATATTAAAAGCATTTATATATATTAAAAACATTTATATATATTAAAAACATTTATATATATTAAAAGCATTTATATATATTAAAAACATTAATATATATTAAAAACATTTATATATATTAAAAACATTTATATATATTAAAAACATTTATATATATTAAAAACATTTATATATATTAAAAACATTTATATATATTAAAAACATTTATATATATTAAAAACATTTATATATATTAAAAACATTTATATATATTAAAAACATTTATATATATTAAAAACATTTATATATATTAAAAACATTTATATATATTAAAAACATTTATATATATTAAAAACATTTATATATATTAAAAACATTTATATATATTAAAAGCATTTATATATATTAAAAACATTTATATATATTAAAAACATTTATATATATTAAAAACATTTATATATATTAAAAACATTTATATATATTAAAAACATTTATATATATTAAAAACATTTATATATATTAAAAACATTTATATATATTAAAAACATTTATATATATTAAAAACATTTATATATATTAAAAACATTTATATATATTAAAAGCATTTATATATATTAAAAACATTTATATATATTAAAAACATTTATATATATTAAAAACATTTATATATATTAAAAACATTTATATATATTAAAAGCATTTATATATATTAAAAGCATTTATATATATTAAAAACATTTATATATATTAAAAACATTTATATATATTAAAAACATTTATATATATTAAAAGCATTTATATATATTAAAAACATTTATATATATTAAAAACATTTATATATATTAAAAACATTTATATATATTAAAAGCATTTATATATATTAAAAACATTTATATATATTAAAAACATTTATATATATTAAAAGCATTTATATATATTAAAAGCATTTATATATATTAAAAACATTTATATATATTAAAAACATTTATATATATTAAAAACATTTATATATATTAAAAACATTTATATATATTAAAAACATTTATATATATTAAAAACATTTATATATATTAAAAACATTTATATATATTAAAAACATTTATATATATTAAAAACATTTATATATATTAAAAACATTTATATATATTAAAAACATTTATATATATTAAAAACATTTATATATATTAAAAACATTTATATATATTAAAAGCATTTATATATATTAAAAACATTTATATATATTAAAAACATTTATATATATTAAAAACATTTATATATATTAAAAACATTTATATATATTAAAAGCATTTATATATATTAAAAGCATTTATATATATTAAAAACATTTATATATATTAAAAACATTTATATATATTAAAAGCATTTATATATATTAAAAGCATTTATATATATTAAAAACATTTATATATATTAAAAACATTTATATATATTAAAAACATTTATATATATTAAAAACATTTATATATATTAAAAACATTTATATATATTAAAAACATTTATATATATTAAAAACATTTATATATATTAAAAACATTTATATATATTAAAAACATTTATATATATTAAAAACATTTATATATATTAAAAACATTTATATATATTAAAAACATTTATATATATTAAAAACATTTATATATATTAAAAGCATTTATATATATTAAAAACATTTATATATATTAAAAACATTTATATATATTAAAAACATTTATATATATTAAAAACATTTATATATATTAAAAACATTTATATATATTAAAAACATTTATATATATTAAAAACATTTATATATATTAAAAACATTTATATATATTAAAAGCATTTATATATATTAAAAACATTTATATATATTAAAAACATTTATATATATTAAAAACATTTATATATATTAAAAGCATTTATATATATTAAAAACATTTATATATATTAAAAACATTTATATATATTAAAAACATTTATATATATTAAAAGCATTTATATATATTAAAAACATTTATATATATTAAAAACATTTATATATATTAAAAACATTTATATATATTAAAAACATTTATATATATTAAAAACATTTATATATATTAAAAACATTTATATATATTAAAAACATTTATATATATTAAAAACATTTATATATATTAAAAACATTTATATATATTAAAAACATTTATATATATTAAAAACATTTATATATATTAAAAACATTTATATATATTAAAAGCATTTATATATTAAAAACATTTATATATATTAAAAACATTTATATATATTAAAAACATTTATATATATTAAAAACATTTATATATATTAAAAACATTTATATATATTAAAAACATTTATATATATTAAAAACATTTATATATATTAAAAACATTTATATATATTAAAAACATTTATATATATTAAAAGCATTTATATATATTAAAAACATTTATATATATTAAAAACATTTATATATATTAAAAACATTTATATATATTAAAAACATTTATATATATTAAAAACATTTATATATATTAAAAACATTTATATATATTAAAAACATTTATATATATTAAAAACATTTATATATATTAAAAACATTTATATATATTAAAAGCATTTATATATATTAAAAACATTTATATATATTAAAAGCATTTATATATATTAAAAACATTTATATATATTAAAAACATTTATATATATTAAAAACATTTATATATATTAAAAACATTTATATATATTAAAAACATTTATATATATTAAAAGCATTTATATATATTAAAAACATTTATATATATTAAAAACATTTATATATATTAAAAGCATTTATATATATTAAAAACATTTATATATATTAAAAACATTTATATATATTAAAAACATTTATATATATTAAAAGCATTTATATATATTAAAAACATTTATATATATTAAAAGCATTTATATATATTAAAAGCATTTATATATATTAAAAACAGTTTAATTTAACACAGTTATTTTTATGAGTGGTGTGGTGGTTTATTATTTAACAAATTTTTTTTTTTTTACATTTTCACCCCAAACAAGGCGCATTGCCACTTTGGTGTAAGGGGCTACTATCAGGGGCAGCAACTACTGGGACACTATGTTGGGATTTGGGCAGCAAGATGTCGGTTCACGTTGCACTTGAACTTCTGCATGTCAGTACAGTTGGGGAAGCAGGAACTTGGAATGGAATTCCAGAGTCTAGCGGTTCTGGGGAAGAAACTACTGGAGTAGAAAGATCTTTTACATCTAGAGATCTCTACTGTGTGGGGGTGGGATTTAGCTGCCTGTCAGATTTGTCGAGGGTGTCATCATTGTAGGGGCACAAGTGTCTGCAGTTCGTCAGAGCATTCACCATTAAAATACTTGTAGAACAGGCAGAGGGATGCAACGTTTCGTCGATGGGACAGAGGCTGAAGCTTAGATGCCAGTTCAGGGCCTATCAGATTGGCGACTCTTTTTTTAACCTTGTCTAGGAGCGAGAGACTAGTAGTAGACGCAACAGACCAGATGTGACAACAATACTCCATACATGGGCGAATGGTGGCCTTATAGAGATACAGGATACTTTCAGGTGTCAGTAGTTTTCTAGCATGATAGAGAGAGCCTACCTTTTTCGCAGCGGTCCTGGCAATGTTTTCAATATAATTGTTCCAACTCATGCTTCCTGTGAACGTTAGGCCAAGCAGTTTGAAAGATATACTCTCAGACAGGGAGTCACTGGCCATTGCTATTGGTGGCAGAGAAGGTTTCTTGTAATTATTGAAGGAAACCAGTTTAGTCTTGGCGGCATTGAATGTGACCATCCATTTATGTCCCCATTCCACTACAGATTGGAGGTCATCCTCTAGTGTTTTTGCCATTTCTTTAGATATGTGTTCGTTTGTTTTCCTGTCATGCCTGTTATAGAGTGTAGTGTCATCAGCATATATACCCATCTCAGAGGCAGTTTTGTCGGGGAGGTCATTAATAAATATTAGGAACAACAGAGGTCCAAGGATAGACCCCTGAGGCACTCCCGCATTTATATCACACTGTTTAGATGTACGACCATCGAGGACAACCTGGATTTTTCTCTTATCGAAGAAGGATTTAATTATGTTAAGTATTCTACCAGTGATACCGTATGATTTAATTTTCCTGAGGAGGTCCTTGTGCCATACCCTGTCAAAAGCCTTAGATATATCTAAAGCTACCTCTCTGCCCTCCCCCGCTTTGTCCAGTGAATGGTATATACGTTCAGAGATTACAGATGATCTGGGAAGATCTACTGGGTCCATCAGTCCTATTTTTTTGTATGGTAATCCGTTATGAAATTAGAAATATGAAATTAAAATCCATTATATTTTTAGTCGCGTGCAAGCGACTCTATAAGTCACTCCGTCGGTCGGTCGGTCGGTCAGTCTATCAGCCGGTCTGTCCATAACACTTTTGTGCTTGGTCTTTTTGGTTAAGATCAAAGGTCTATTGTTAATAGATGCTGTTCTTAATTTTTTAAGCTTTTCTTGGCCTTAAGCAAAGACCATATGTGGGGGCAACTCCACATATAAGACCTTGGTCAATGTAGGGGCAACCCTTCATACCAATTGTCACTATTCAGCTCCCCTACTCCCTGGGGAGTTGGTCCCCATTTCCCCTTCACTCCTCACATGAAAAATCGGCCTTGTGCCTAATTTGCTCGATGTGGGAGCAAATAAATACCCTTCTCTTAGCCTTTTGGCCAAGATCAAAGTGTAGTATCTGTTCTGATACATACATCGTGTGAGGCAGTGCTGTTCTGGCGACACATTCTCGTGCTCAGAACACCCGACGAGCTTGTTGGGTAGTTTTGTCTGTCTTTCTCTGCTCTCCCCCCATCACGGGGGGATCCGAGCTGATAATTTACGACCTTTCCGCAAGGGAGGGTCAGAAAAACTTTCTCTCTTCCCTCCACTATCTTCCCACCACCTCTCTTAGTTCTATCTCCCCTCTTGCCGTCTTTTGGCGCCAAAGTCGACTCCCCACTTTGGACACCGTCTCCACGTCACTCTGTACGGTGATTTTTAAAAGAAGAGGGAACCAAAAGGGACACCTCCAGCCCGGGGGCCACCAACATGGATACCCCCAGCCAGGGGGGGGCCACCAATATGGATACCCCCAGCCAAGGGTCTACTGCTCCCCAACAGGAGGAGCAAAAACAACTACGGACGGGGTGTACCGCCCGGATATGACATTATTGGACACTCACCAGGAGCGGGAAAATTTACCAACAGCTCCCCCCGAGGGCGACTCCCCCCCCCCTCAAAAGGAGAGCAAAACCAAAATCGGTCGTAGCATCTCACTCCGAGCACAAAAAGGAGGAGGTGCCAGGCCAAAAGGACAAAAAACGGGACAGCGCTCCCCAGGAGGGCTGCTCCCCCAAAACTGGAGCAGATCAAGAAAATGAGGCAGTATACCGCCTGGACCTCACAAACGAGGAAGGGGCAGATGGCCTCAAAGTAAATAAAAAAGATCATGCTCCCCAAGAGGCTGACTCCCCAAAACGGGAAGCTGTTGCCGAAAAAGGAGAGTCAGGCTTAAAAGACACTGAAAAGGGAGCCCCCCCCCCTCCAAAAAAAAGGGATACTCCCACAAAAGGACTGACCAAGAAATCTGGGGAGGCAGGAAGCGTCGCCAATAAATAGGCAGGGGCGACCTCCATAAAAGACCAAAAATGGTCTAACCCCACCAAAGATCCCATACCAACACCAACACCACCAAGAGGGTCTGTGTGGGGGAAGACCATAGAAAAACAACTGTACCCTCAAGAGTATAGAGACCTGTACCTGACAAAGTACAGACAGTACATAGAGGGGGCAGATATAAAACCCATACCGGGTGCCTGGGAGGTGATTGAGGGCAGAGTCCTGTCCTCGCCATTTCAGATATATCAGAAAACCACCTCCTGGGGATGAAGAAGGAAGACATGGCAGGGCTACTCCACAAACTTAACATCCCGGTACTATAACTGTACCAGAGGAGCTTCGCCATGTGGGACATCCTCCTACCCACCAAGGATGATGCGGAGAGACTCTACCTCCAAGAAATAAAACATGGGAGAGTCAAACTAATAGCCGAATACCAGGGCAAGAGAAGGACTCGGGTGCAGGTATTTAAACCCAAATACCTGCGGAACTGCTAGGATGCCTCTTCAGCCAGTACAGTGAGGTGGAATAGGTGACCCCAGTACGGTCAAAAACTGGGACTCAGCTGGGCTGCTACACAATAGCAATGAAGCTGAAGAGGGAGGGTGTTCGGGCGATACCAGCGCTGCTGACATACAGGGACGCCAGCATGATGGTAGTGGTGGAGGGCCGTTGTCTGCACTGCTGGTTTTGCCAAAAGCAAGGCCACATGGCTAGGAGCTGTTCCCAAAGGGTAACCCCTAATCAAACGACCCAAAAGGCGGTCACAACCCCTGAGACAGCGCCCGCGCCAAAACAGGCGGCAACAAACCCTGCAACAGTGGCACCAACCCCAGCTCCAAGAAAACCCAAACCACCCAGGAGGCCAAGGGGAAGGAGTGGAGCATGATAGTAAGACAAAAACGAAAGCCATAATCCCTTCTGCCACCATCCCACCACCAGCCCAAAAATCGAGGGAGCAGCCTCTGCAAATGCAGCAACAACAACAGCCACCACAGCCGATGCTGTGAAAACAGCTGCAGCAACAACAACTACCACAGCAGCAAAAGCAGCAAGTGCAGCAGAAGCAGCAGCAGCAACGACACCAGCAACTAGAGGAGCAGACACAACCAACGGTCCCCACACCAATCGAGACGGGGATCAAGCGGAGAAAAACTGCTCCTCTGAGGATGAATATGCAAGTGAGAGGGAGAAGAACTCAATCTCACCTCTGCCTGGTTCATTTGAAAGAATAAAAAAGAAGGAAAGGGGAAGAAAAGGTGGCCCCCACTCCCTGTGAACATACACCACCCCTAACAACAAAATCCACTTCCACCCCCAAACAAGACACTGCACCAGCACCAGACACCACACCAACACCAAACACCGCACCAGCACCAACACCAGGCACCACACCAATGCAAACTGAGCCACCACCCCAAAAAGAAAAGAATGAACCGAGGGATGGGAGAGACTCCTCTGCCTCACGCAGACCAACCAAATTAAAAGCCCTTGCCCCCGAGGAACTATGCTATGTAGACCCTCTATCTGTGGCAACAAACATTTCCCATTGGCAGAGGAAAAACTTAAAACCTCTGCTCGATTACAAACAGATAGAGGGGAAAGATGTAAATATACCCTCAAATTTACTGCTCCTAATAACTTTTGTCAGAACTCCAGAGTCCTGCAAGACCAACTTGTGGACAAAGCTGCAGGCCGCTAAAGGGGCGTTTCCGGGAATCGAACTGGTTAAGAAAAATGACCCTTCTCTTGACGAACTGTTAAAACAATGCAAGGGAAGGGTCCCAGTGTTGGTCCATCCGTCACTCTACAGGGCCATGAAATTAATTTATCCTTTGGACGTCAACGGCATTGCGAGAGAAGGTCAGGATATGAAAAACCTGACCACCTTGAGCGTGGCACATAATGTCGGCGTCCTCTCCCCTGCTGACTTCGGAGCTGAGTGTGACACACCCTAAGGTAAGTACCATGGATTTGAATTTGGCTAGTTTGAATGCGAGGGGGTTGAGATCATCAGGCCGGGCGGCTCGCCTCTTGTCCCTGGGAGTGGATGTGGCTGCGATTCAGGAGATGCATTTCGTTTCCTCTGTGGACTGTCAGGTGCTGGCCTGAGATTTTGAGGTTCTCTCAGCATATGGCAGCCCGCAGGGGAAGGGTGTTTCCATGCTGGTTAAACATACCCTGTCGGCGACGGTCGACGTTATTCATAGGGATGCAGTGGGTAGGCTGGTTGTGGCCGATGTTGCTGTAAAAGATTGTGTGCTTCGGGTGATTGCAGTTCATGCGCCTAGCACCGCTCGTGAGAGGGTCTCATTCTTCAGTCAGCTTGACGTGTTTGTAGATTGTCGGAAGTGGGTAGTGCTAATAGGGGATTGGAACGTCATGTTAGACCCCGAGATAGATAAGGTAGGAGGCGATGCTAGAGGATCGGAGAGGTGCGAGTCCGGTCTGGCTGATCTGATGGCTAGATGCGGTTTGGTCGACAGGTTTCGGGTCGAGCATCCGGGGTGGGAGATGTAGACGTGGGCCAATAGCGTTTCCTCCTATCCAAACACTTACTTGGACAGGATGTTAGTTAGGAGAGGCGAAGTATACTTCTTATCTTGTCCCATGTTCATTTGGTTAGGCCAGACGGACCATAATTAGGCCCGGCTGAAGCTAGGAAATAGACCTAACTTAGTGGCTGACTGGAAGTTAAACACCTCCCTTCTGGAGATACAAGACTTCCAAGAGAAGCTAATAGAATTAATTCAAAAGGCACTAGTGGCAGCGGTTACCGGGAGTAAGTGGTGGGTAGGTCTAAAAGCCAAAATTAGAACCTTTTCCATCAAGTATCCGTCGCCTCACACGAGATAAGGCCAAAATGAAGAAGAAGCTAGAGCAGAAACTAGCCCGGGCTACAGGGGAGGGTGATAGGGTTAGTCAGGAACTAGCTAAGCAGGACCTTCTGTGTGAGAATAGCGAGCGTTATGAAGGTCAAGTAGTCAGAGCTAGGCTTAGAAAGATAGGCAATGAAGCAGTCAACTCCAACACTGATGCGCATCGTGAAATTTCTAGGCGTGGCTCAGACAAGTACATTGCAAAGGTAAGACATCCGGATGGATGCACCCTGGAATCGACTCGGGAGATCTGCGAGGGGTTTTACGCAGAAGCCCGATCTTCCGGTCCTTGAGTTTAGCGACTATTTGGCTGACTCTCTCCGCCTTGAGGCGGCTAGAGCGGCTGGTTGCGAGGGCCGGGTGATGGAGCGGGAGGTTTTTACTGCGCTGAAGCAGGTCAGCTGTGACAGATCGCCAGAACTCAATGGTCTGCCATACAAACTGTATTTGAGGCTGTCGCCCATGTTTCTACCTCTTCTGACGGATGTGTTCAACCATTGGTTTGCTCAAGTATCCACCCCGGGGCAAGTCACCAAGGAAGTGATCACATTGCTGAGGAAATGTGACGGGTATTGTGGGGAAAAGTTAGACGATTACAGGCCCATAACTCTGCTAAACACAGAATTGAAGATTTTGGCCAAGGTCCTTTTGAATCGGCTGCAGGTTGTTATCAATGAGTTGGTTGAACTGGAACAGAACTACGCTGTGAAGGGGAGATCGATTCAGAACAACTTGCACCTACTACGCACGATCCTAGAGGGAGGGATAGATGACGACACGGAAGCCGCGCTGATCAACTTAGATCAGTCCAAAGCTTTTGATAGGGTCGACCATCGTTTCTTGGCATCTGTCTTAGAGTCCACCAGTTTTAAACCGGACTTCTGCACGTGGATCTCTGTGATGTATCGACAGCCCACAGCCATCGTGCAAGTCAACGGAAAGTGCTCGAAACCCGTTGTTATCTCTCGGTCAGTTCGTCAGGGTTGTTCGCTGTCGCCCCTGCTCTATGTCCTGGCTTTGTGTCAAGCTTTAGAGACATCGAGATCATGTCGAAGGTGCTTGCTCGCTCCAAAAGAATTACAGGGACTAAGATAAACCGCAGCATGTCAGTAAGACTGAGGTTGGGCACCTAGAGGGGCAACAGCAACCTCCCGGCGCCCTTCAGCTGGACATATGGCTCGGTTCGGATCCTGGGTCTCCAGCTTGACAAAAATTGGTTGGAGGTATGGTCAAAGGTAGAGGCTGCAGTCAATTTGTGGCTTCCTAGGAAACTTCCCTTAAAGGGTAGAGCTGAGGCGTGTTCCACTTAGGTCTTTCCTTCCATCCTTTACCGACTGGCCATACTTCCCCTGCCTGCACAACACCTAATAGCTCTCGTCGAACGCTTGTCTTCGCTTCTTTGGGACAGAGGAAGACACTGGGTGAACAGACAGTCTGTATTCAACGTCCGTGTGAGAGAGGCTTCGGAATGCCGGACTTGAAGTGTCATCGAGACGCTGAGAGGCTGGCCTTCCTGAGCCACTACATGCAAGATGACCAACTGTGGCACCCCGTGGTTACGGCCGCCTTCCCCGACCTCGTTCTTGAACCTTCTATCGAAAGTTGTCGCAGGCCACGGGGAGAATCTGCCTACATGAAAGAGTGCTGAACCGCGCTAAAATGACTACCAAGGTCCAGCGACCTTGTGACTGCTACCCATAGAGAACTCTACAGGGATCTAGTGGAGAGGGCCACCGACGAACCGCTATGCACGTGTTTGGGTTGGCAGCAGAGTGAGATCCACTCTGCGTGGAGCTGGATGCCAGGTTCGAGTCATTTGAACAATTTAGAGTTCTCTCTAACCTGGCGATCGGCCTGAAATGCACTTCCACTCAACAACATACAATGCAGTTCCGGATTTTTGGAGTCGCCTGATTGTCCCCGTTGTGGGACAACGGCTATAGAAACGACTGATCACGCTTTCTTTGATTGCTGCAAACTCCACCAGTACTTGTATGTCAGTGAGGTGATGGCTTGCATCGATCCTGAGCATCCTCGCCCAATTACCATATCCAATGTCGTGGACAACGTGATGCCGCCATGAGACCAGGAATGACAAATGGCAACCCCACATACCCACATATAAGACCTTGGTCACTCTAGGGGAAACCCTTCATACCAATTGTAACTATCCAGCTCACCTACTCTGCGGGGAGTTGGTCCCCATTTCCCCTTTACTCCTCACATTTAAAATGGCCTTGTGCCGAATTTGCTCGGTGGGGAACCAAATAAATATCCTTTTCTTGGCCTTTTGGCTAAGATCAAAGTGTAGAAGAAATCACAGGGGCCATCTTCAACCGTAGCAAGTCTGTCGGCCTGCAGTTGGGGGCCTGGACCAGGGTAAACTCGCTTCCAAGTATCTTCAGTTGGACCGATGGACCAGTCCGTATTCTCGGTGTCTGGTTTGGACCGGGACTTCAGCTGGAGAAAAATTGGTCGGAAGTACATGGCAAGGTCAAATCGTCAGTCAAGACTTGGATTCGAAGGAAATTGTCCTTGAAGGGTCGGGCGGAGGCGTGTGCTACATACGTCTTTCTGCTCATCCTTTACCGATTGTCTGTACTTCCTCTCCCTGCAGAATGCCTAACCCACTTACAAAAGCGCCTCGACTCACTTCTGTGGGACGAGGGTAAGCACTATGCCTGCAGAGAGGTCTGTGTCCAGAGTCTGAGTGAGGGAGGCCTGGGTCAGCCCAGTCTCTTGTGTCATAGAAACGCTGAGAGATTGGCTTTCCTGGGTCGTTCACTAGAGGAGAACACTCCTTGGGTCCCTGCGGTTGAGAACTCGTTTCCCAATCTCGAACCCGACCCCTCGGTAGAAGGTCGTCGTAGACCGAGGGGGAAGTCCAAGTTCTTCTCCGAATGCCGGACCACTCTTAGAGCTTTGCCGGGGACTAGTGTCCTTGATGATCAGCCTAGGAAGAAGCTTTATCGGGAACTAGTGGTGGGTACCACGAAGGATCCTCTTTGTAGGCGATTAGGTTGGTCAATGGAGGTTATTCGCTCTCAGTGGAGTTGGGTGCCGGGAAGGGATTTTCTGACTAACACTTCACTGACCTGGCGACTGGTCCGAAAGGCACTGCCCCTCTCCAACAAATTCTGCCTGTACAAAAACAAACAAGGGCCTTGTGCCTGCGCTGTGGTGAACACAGGCTCGAAACAGTCGAGCATGCGTTTTTCCGCTGCAGCCGGATCCAGGCCCTATTGGAGTACGTCGGAGGGGTAACGGCTCGCATCGATGGTGAGCGGCCGCTCGAGCTCGACGTAGGTTATTTTGTCTACAACATGGAGCCGCCGTTCCCCAGGGAGGAAAGAATAGTTTTCCTGGTGATCCTAGCAGTAGCGCGCATGGTGATTTGGATCACGCGCCTCAAGTTGGTCCGCGAAGTGATATCTGTTCCAGATCGGGATCTGATCGTTTACTTTAAACATCTGCTTAAAGTAAAGATCAGATGCGATTGGAGGAGGTTGCCTCGAGCGGAGTTTAATAAGAGGTGGGTACACAACACTAGTTTGTGCATCCGTCCAGGAGCCAAGTTTGAATACGTTTTCCCGCCTTGAGCATGGCATGGGCGGTGCTGGGTCCTTCGGAACCCATCCCGCTTAGGTTTTTAGCATAATCAAATTAAGAAGACTCTTGACTGGTGGTACAAATGAGATCCGGTTCCTGATTTTTTATTTTTTGGTACTAGAGAACCTCTGAGTCTGCTCCCCCCCCCATATGCCACACTTTTGTTTTTTGAACATCCCCGGTCACTTCCCTACTCAGGTCACCCTCCAACCCCTCCACCCGTTGCTGTATTTTCACCCACTTGTACTAAGGCTTCTCCCCAACCCGCAATAGGGATCTCCCTGCTTGTTTTCGGCTCCCCGGAAAACAGTGCGGGGGGGGGGGGTCTAATCACTTAGAGTAGTGCAGGGGGGTCTTACTAACATCCCAGTAGGTCGTATATTTTATTTTTTGAATTGAACTTTTTTGACTAGTTTTCCCCACTCCACAAACTTTTTACCTATAATTCACAAACTTTTTTTATAAATGAAATTGAACTTTATTTTCTTACACATACACATACACACACAAAAAAAAATGCATACACAACATACAGATATTTTCTTTATACCAATTGTACATATGTTATTTATACTCTAAACGATGGGGGAATCATTAGTTAGATTAGGAGCCACAGAGTGAATGAGGTATTGTGGTAAATGTTGCCAGTCAAGAGTGAGACTCCAAAATCATCTTTTTATCAATTGTTATATAGTCACAAAGACCCTGAACCCTTCCCCTCCCCAATTTCTTATAGGGCCTTGTGCCTAATTTTGTTGTTTGTTATTTTTGTTTTTATGATTTTTAATTATAATTTCATTTGACAGCACTAAAATATATAAATAAGATCAAAGTGTAGTATCTGTTCTCCCAGTTACTCATTTTTTTATTTTTTTCAAGAGGTCCGCCACTTGACCCACCCGTCAAGTTTAAGGCTTTTACTTTGGTCACTTTTGTGACTTTACTAACCTTGGTTAGTGGGACCGACCCCCTCTTTGGGGAGTCTAGACCCTTTTCGCTCCCCCAGGACCGACACCATTGTGTGGTAGTCTGGAGCCGAAAACCGATCCCATCTTTGGGAGTTTGCTGTTCTCGGGACCGACAACACTTTCTTTGGTAGACGCGACCTGGTCGGGTTTGCTTAACATTTTTTCTTTTGGGTACTTCATTTCCTCCTCCCCCTCTGAGGTTGAAATGGTCTACTTTCTCCCCTCTTAATTGCCTGTGCAGCACTCTGACCTGCCAGGCCCACTCTTTGTCTTCCTTCCCTGCTCTCCCAGTGGATTGAGCAGACCGGGTTTTCTTTCTCGCTTCCTGTGTTTCGTTTCTGATCCCCTCTTTGGGCAGAGATGTCTATCCTCTCTCTCTCTCTTAATTGCAACACGGCAATCTGACCCGCTAGCACCCACTGCATCTTCCTTCGCTGCTCTCCCCCCTTGCGGGGGATCTGAGCTGACTAATCTGACATCCCCGTGAGGGGAGGTCAATCCACTTTCTCTCTTCTGACCTCACCCACTGCCCTCCACCCCCATTTCCCTGCATTTTTCTTTTCTCCCCTGCTACACTTTGGTCTGCGGCAGTGGCCGGTGCAGTTTTTCCGCACAATACCGGGGAAAAGGCATATACCACCGCAAATGCGCAACATCGCACCACTCGAGTACTCCCCCATCGGAGGGAGCACCCACCACGAATGAAGCAGAGGAGGAGAAGGCCAGGGTAGGGTCGCAGCCAGTGGCGCCCCAAGCAGGTCCAAGATCAGGAGGGCAACCAGTCCCGCCCCCGGCTCCCCACGAGGGCCACTCCCCAAACCGGGGAGTCAAGAAGCGACTGACGAGGGAACGAGGTGCGATCAAAAAGTGCTTCTCATGATACAAGAAGTCATTGCAGAAGTGAAAAAAAAGGACCCTGTGAGAGGAGAATGGCATGTAAAGGAGGGCCCTGAAGGGGTGATATGGACTGATGCTAGCAGTGTAGCATTAGGGGTATTATTGGAAATAGGAGAAGTGGCTGTTGAAGATGCTGCTTGGCTATGCAAAAAGGATGATAGCACCCATATCAATGTTGCGGAACTCAATGCTGTGATGAAAGGCATCAATCTGGCTCTGAAATGGGGGCTACAGATAGTGAACGTTAAAACAGACTCTGCAACAGTGGTGTCGTGGATTAAATCGGAGCTGTCTGGTGATAAGCGGATCAAAACAAAAGGAGCAGCGGAGATGCTTATTAAGCGTAGACTTGGAGCGCTGGGAGACTTGGTTCGAGAATTCAAACTAAAGGTAACTATTACCTTAGTTCCGTCACAAAAAAATAAAGCAGATGGGCTGACAAGAGTCAAGAAAGCCTGGCTACACAAGGAAAGAGACAGGGCTCCAGCATGTTGTGCAGTAGAGAATTTAAAAGACCTGCATAACCTGCATAACCTGTATCATTTTGGAAAGGAACGGACCCTTTACCTGGCAAGAAAAGTAAACCCGCACGTCACAATGCAAGACGTCCAAAAGATGGTGGAACAATGTAGGGAATGCCAATCAATCGACCCTGCACTGGCTAGACATGAAAAAGGAGAACTGCATGTTGAAGAGAATTGGCAGAGATTGGCCATTGACATCACACTTTATCAACTTGAACCGCATGTAACTATGATTGATTGTGGGCCTGGGAGAGTAGCAATATGGCGGAAAATCAAGAATGAAACAGCAGAAGAGGTAAAGAGAGTTGTCGAGGAGGTTTTTATGGAAAGGGGGCCAGTAGAAGAGGTGTTGGTGGATAATGGTACGTCTTTCCGCTTGAAAGTTTTTAGAGACATGTGCGAAGTGGAATGTGGGGCTATATTTTAGAGCTGCATACTGTACAAGTGGAAACGGAATTATAGAGAGGCACTATCGCACTATATAAGCTGTGGCATTAAGAAGCCAGATTTCGCCCCAAGAAGCAGTTTTTTGGTACAATATGACGCCGAAGGCTGGTCAAGACGAAAATTCAGTGCCGCACCGGTCTATTTTTTCTTATGAATGGTGACATCCATTGGCTGTAACACAGAGAGAAGAACAGGCCTGCGTGGACATCGCAGTTGGTGGAGAGGTGTGGGTGAAACCACCCAATTCTCGTTGCACGACTCGCTGGGGAAAAGGTACAGTGACTGAAGTACTCTCCAAAAACAAGTTAGTGATTGACGGAATGCCTCGTCACATTTTAGATATACGGAGAGTCTCCTTGCCATCAGAGGAAGAGGAGGTTGATGCTGATGTTGAAGTGTCTGAAGAAGAGCCTCTTCGACGATCGCATCCTGAATGAAGATGCCCAGCGTGGATGGCGGACTATGATACTAATTATTGATCTTAGAGATCAAGAGGGCGTGTGGTTAAAAGTAAAGAACCTTACCTCACGCATCGTGTGGCCAGTGTTAGGAAAGAAAAAAAAAGAGAAAATAAAAATGGCCGCCCCCTGGTATTTATGGACTGATGATCACATGATGTGAGGAGAGGGGGGAGGGTATGCAAATGAGATGTGGTTGGGTCTCTCTATAAAAGAGCCGTCTTTATTTTGGGTGTCAGTGTGGGAAGTGCAGTGAGAAGAGAACAGTTGGATTTTGGAGTTGGAGTCGAGTTCAAATTTAACGTCAGGGAGGGACCTTACTAACAATGCACTAGGAAATTTTATTTTTTGTATATTTTTTCTAGATTTCCCACTCCCCAACACGAACTGTTTTTCTTCCAAATTCAAAAACTTTATTTTCCGATGAATTGAACTTTTTTCACACACAGAGAAATTGTATATATATATATATATATATATATATATATATATATATATATATCCTTTTTGCAAAAACGCTAGGGTTTTCATTAATTAGTTTAGAGTCCACAGATTGAATGAGGTATTGTGGTAAATGTTGCCAGCCAAGAGTAAAGTCGCTAAAGACTCCAATTTTTACTTTAGTTACAAAGACTCCCCTCCCCAAATCTTATAGGGCCTTGTGCCTAAATTTGTTTCGTCGTTTGGAGATTTTACTTTTTTAAATTTTTTAATTTTGTATTGGAATTTTTTTAATTGTAATTTTTTCTTTAAACGAAATAAATTAAATATGAAGATCAAAGTGTAGTATCTGTTCTTACTGCATGCTGTACCTATGTTTGTAACTTTGTGATATAAAGTGGGGGATCACTTTTCTGTATTAATTTAATGTTTATAACCAGTCAGTCTCAAAGCCATTCAAGTCATTCTCCAGATCATTCAAGTTGTTTTTGAAAGATTCCAGTTATTTTTTAAGCATTCAAGTCATTCTTAAGGTCATTCAATTCATCCTTAAGTTCATTAAAGTCATTCTAAGTCATTTACTTTTTATTTATTTAAGTCATTTCAGCCCATTTTTCGGTCATTTCAGTTTATCTTTAAGAATTTCATGTCAATCCTACATTCACACATTCATTCATTACACGAGAGCACGCGACTAATGGCTATCGGCCTTGTTTTATCAGGACAGGCTTAGAAATGTTTTGATGTAGACGACTATATATAAATCCATGTGTCTGAATAAAAGAGAAAGATTTAGAGAAAGCCATTCGCCACTACTTGTGTAAATAGAAATCCCTTGGTAATAAATCACCTTAGCATGTGTATTTCCTGATAAATAATTTTTACATCTCGCAATGGATTTAGGAGGATAGATGTTTCTGTGATATTATAAATAGGAGTATGGTGGCAAGAAAGAACCAGACAAACAATATAAGTTTAATTTTTAGCGATTGATTGCTCAATCGTTTATTTTTAAAATAAATCTAAGAAACTCAAATAAAATAAAATGATCTTCAGTTCAACAACAGTTTGTCACTGCTGTTAACTGTTCATTCAGCATAGTCCTTATTGGCGATAGAAGAGATATACAAGAGAGACAACTTAGCATAAACAATAATTTTGTTGATATATGTCACTATGCATTATTCCTTGTGCTAGGTGGCGTTAACATACCGAAGTATGAGAGCGTGTTTTTTTTTTTTTTTGTTTGTTTTTTTTTTAATTAGAAAAGTGTTCGAAGAAGACCACTTAGCATAAATAATAAGTTTTTGATAAAATATGTCCACGTACGTTATTCTTTGTGTTGGTTGGTTTATACAACAATATTGGAAAACAATAATTTGTTCTTTGATGAAAGATTTTCAAGGGAAGCAACTTAACAATGTTTTGTTGATAAATTATATCAAAATGTGCTATTCTTTTATGGTATTGTTTTGTTGATAATATTGAAGAATAGGAGCTTTCTTTTCAATGAAAAATGTTCAAGGAAGATCACCTAGCATAAATAAGTTTTTGATAAAAATATGTCAACGTATGTTATTCTTTGTGCTGGTTGGTTTCGACAACAATATTGGAAAACAAGAATTTGTTTTTGTTGAGTAGTGCATTTTAGGTGGAATTGAGATAGGAAATGGGTTAAGATTCAAAGGAGGAAATATAAACACGTGTGGAGGGATAGAGAGAAGAAAAGTTATTATAGGGCAAAAACGGATTGTGGGATTTTTACAATAAAGGGGAGACAATCACAGGAAGAGTTCCGCTTGCTCTTAGAATGTTATTGTGTATATTATATAAGAGCATCGTATTTAAAGTCCAAAAAGAATTTCTTTGAATCTATCTAACTTTGCTCAGGTTGGTGGTTTTGTCAAAATGCCCGCTAGCATGTCATTTGTAGGACAATAGATAATTTTTATGTCGCCATTGTTTAGGGCGTCCTTGATGAAGTGGTATTTATGTCTATATGCTTGCACCTCTGTTGGTGCACAGGGTCCCTGGAAACTGCTATTGCACTCTAGTTATCTTCGAATATCTTAATCAGTCCATAATTTTTGCATAGGTCCATTTCTGTAAGTAGTTGTAGAGGTACATACCTTTTTGAGTGTTCTTCGCTAATGCCACATACTCTGCTTCGCATGTGGATAATGCTACCGTAGGTTGTGTTTTTGATTTCTATGAAATGGGTGGGCCGTTTTTTTTTGTCAAACTGAAGCAGTACACAGTCTGTCGCATTGATCTGACACCCAGTTGGCGTCGCTGCACGCAATTAGCTGGAGCGGGTCGTTTGTTTTTGTATAGTATAATTGATATCGCACAGTGGCCTTTATGTATCTCAGTACATGTTTGCCTGTGGTCTACTGCTGTTTGCATGGCTTGGATAAATACTAGGATAATTTTCCGACAATATAACTTATATCTGGTCGCATACAGATCATCAAATAAATTAAGCTACCGACAACTTCACGGTATTTTCTGGGGTCGATCGTATCATTGGAGTTATTGTCGGTTAAGTCCAACCGGCTCACATAGTGTTGTTCTGGGCTTACAGTCGAGCATGTTGAACCTTTCCAGTCGCATACCGTTCCTGGCTCATTAATATATATTTTTTCGGTTATGTTGAAATCTAGTCCTAGGAAATGCCAGAGTTTTCCAAGGTCTTTCATCACAAATTCGGACATCAGCATCTGCTTGGTAGTGTTTAGTGAATCATTTTTATCAGCTGCAATAATTAAATCATCGAACTATGAGATGACAATGACTCATTCTTTACTGCTGTGTCGTATGTAGACGCAATGATCCACTTTCTTCTGAGTGAAGCCATTTTTGGTGAGCCCATTATGTAGGGCTTGGTTCCAGTTTCTGCCTGATTGTTTTAGGCTGTATAGGGATTTGTTTAACATACAGACTGGTTTCTTGCCTGTTTTCCTTTTTACTTCAAATCCTTCTGGTTGCTCCATGTAAATTTCATGGTCGATAGGGGAATGAAGATATGCTGTTTTTATGTCCATTTGATGTACAATGAGATTGTATTGGGTCGCCATTTGCATTAATATGCGGATTGATGTGATGTCGGCTGTTGGTGAGAAAGTCTCTGTATAAATCTACTCCTTTGGTTTGATTATAGCCCCTTGCAACAAATCTTGCTTTGTATTTTGGAGTTTCGTCAGGGTTTTCTTTAATTTTGTATACCCATCTGCCACTGATTATTGTTTTACCTTTAGGTAAAGATATTAGTTCATACACGTCATTTTCTTTTAGGGAATTGATTTCCTCCTGCATTGCTTTGATCCACTGGTGTGCCGCTGGGGAGGTTGTAGCTTCTTTATAGGTGCATGGTACACCATGTGCGACTTTGTAGCAGTAATCGACGTTGATTAGTGTGTGACCGTTCTCGTCTTGAACTGTTGTTACATAGTCCTCCAAGTAGCTGGGTATCTTCTGTTTCCACTCGGTATCTCTGTGTATGGATATCCTCTTCCATGGCGTTGGGTAGTTCATCAACATTAGATTGTTTTGGGTTTTCTGTCAAACGTCTCTCAGGAAAGTCCCCATCATCATCATTTGGTGGGGAGGTTTGAGTGTATTGTTTACTAGTGCTTTTGATAAATTTTACTTGTCTGTGTTTATACCCTTTTCCGTTTTCTGGGTAGTAGATTAGGTATGCTGGGCTGTTTCTGTCATATCCGATAAATATTCCTCTCTGGCATTTTGGGTCAAGTTTTCATCCTATTGTGTTAGAGTAGGCATAGCACACTGAGCCGAAAATGTGAATTTTTGAGAGGTCGGGTTTTCTGACGATTATCTCATAATGAGGCGTCTGTTTTAAGTGGTTGTTGAAGCATCTGTTTCGTATAACTGCGGATATCATAACAGCGTAAATCCATAAAGTTTTGGGCAAGCCGTTTTCTACGATCATGCATCTTGCCATTTCAAACAATGTTCGCCAATTTCTTTCGGCCATTCCATTCTGATGAGGTGAGTATGGCGCCAAAGTTTCATGTTTTATTTTATTTTTGCAGAGTAGCTTCTGGAAGTCATTTGATTTGAACTCCGAGCCATTGTCCGATATTAATATTTTTATTTTACTGTAGGGAGTGTAGTGTCGCCTTTATTCTTAATGAAATATATGAATATGGCGCCAGAAAAATCATCGGTGAACGAGACATCATAGCGGACTTGACCCGGTGATAGGCGCGGTTCACACAGACAAGCTGGATGAGAGTCAAATCATGGATATTCACAAAGATAGTGGACATCCGGGGGTACGATGCACAGCCTACTTTGTCAGGAGAAGTTGCTCAACCATGACAAAGGCAACTGTTAAAACGGTCTTACGAAAATGTGAGGAATGTCTGTCTATTGACCCAGCGCCAGTCAAGTGGGAAAAAGGAAAGCTGGAAGTTAACGAGAATTGGAATGGATATCACGCGTTATGGCACCTTCCATTTTTTAACTCTAACAGACTGTGGTCCATCATGTTTTTCCATTTGGAAGAAATTAGCAAGGCAGGACTCGGCAAGCGTGATTCATCAGTTGGAGGCAGTGTTCCTCGAGCGTGGTTCGCTGCATGAAATCCTTTCAGACAATGACACGACTTTCTGCAGCAACGTGTTCCAAGCATTTGCACATAAATGGGGAGTTCACTTGCGATTCCGTTGTGCATACGCTCCAGCCGGGAATGGCATAACGGAGTGATGTCACTGTACAGTGAAACGAATAGTGGCTAAAATGCGCTGTCCCATACAGGAGACTGCCTACTGGTATAATATCACATGAAGAGACAACACATCTCTCTTCACTGCGCCTGCCAACAGAATTTATTAATACAAAGGTTGAGTAAAGGAGACTGTAGTAATATCATAGTACTACTTTCATACGCGCAAGAGTTGTGGCCCCTGGCGTATGAATATATACGAGATTCTCACTTCCCGTTCGGACATGGGCTAGTCAACGTGTGTATATCTTTTCCTTATGTATATATGTATTAATAAATCATTTGTTCACATAAACGCCTCTGTTTTAATTCAAGCATCAACCCACCCACACACCAATTCAACATGGTGGCAGCGATGAGGATGCTAAAAAGAAAAATTACTTAAAAAAAAACAAAAAACAAAAGAAAACAAGACGTGACGGAAAAAAAAAATAATGGAAAACAAACATTCTTTTGAAAACAATTGAAGATATCTCGCCTGGAATCCGAAAAAAAAAAAAAGAAAAAGAAAAAAAATACACATTTTTCACAGAATACAAATATTTATCAGGTATTTGGATACACTTTTTTTTTCTTTTAACACTCCGTGTAACTTCTCGTATTTTATGGCACCATTTTTTAAAAACTTGTTGCTTCTGCTACTATCTCTTTTTGTTATTACTGTGCCACATGCGCGAGCCTTTTCTAGTCTCACACAAAAAGACGCGTTCACATCTCAAGCTATATTACTTGTCATATACATACGCGCACACAAACATACGTGCGCACGTCCACACACGTACATATATTCATGTTCGCATATATACACTCACATTCACGTGCATACACACACACGCTAACGTACACATATGTACTCACATACGCGCACACATACACACACATGGGCAACGTCACTTCCCCTCCAAAGGAAATCTACACATGCGCAAAAGACCACCAGAAACACCTATAAAAGCAAGAGCAATAAGCAGCTGCTTTCTTTTCTGACCAGCTTCCGAGCTGGGCGGTCTATGGACTGACAGTGTGCCTTGCGCGCACACGCATGCCTCACGCCACTTGCTACTATGTGGGACAAAAAGCTAACAAACAGTACGTACACTTTATACGCTTTCTTTCTCCATGAACTGGATTGACATTCTCACTCTTTCTCTATCTACAACTTGTACCAGAGAACACCTCAGCGTAACTGACTGCTAACATGGTGCACAGCTTAACCCTCTATCCTTTTCTTTGTCTATTTCCATTTTACACTACATTACTCACTTCTCTTCCCACGCGCGAACAAACGACAGTGACCCAAACGCGAGATGAACACACATTTCCTTTTTCCTTCTATACTAACAGTCCTGCAACAAACGATGGTTACACCCGCGCGGACATGAACACGTGTTATATCTAAAATATTCAGTCTTTCAACAGTAAATAAACGACACATTTATCTTATCCAGCAATTGAGTTTTTGTTTCCTTCATTCCATTCATTATTTTCTTTTGTAACGGGATTAGGATTTATATATGCTAGTCCTCTACACTGTCTATATTACGTCTCGAAACGATATCCCCTCAATGAACTGGCAAACAGAAAACCCGGCCGAAACCTTCCAACTTTTCAAACAACGAATGCAACTGTATTTTATTCTTAATAAAATAAAAACAGAACAACAAATAAGTTATATATTATTGCAAATCGGGGATGAGGGGCTTCGAAGATTTAATACCTGGACATTATCAGAAGAAGAAAAAAACTCCCCTGAATTTATATTTAATCGATTCATAGAACTGCTCAAGCCAAAAGAGAATTTTAGAGTAAATTGATTAAAATTAATGTCTTACAGACAAAAACAAGATGAATCGTTCGATGATTTCGGAAATAGATGTAGACGACTCACACAAAAATGTTCGTTATGCGAATCTGATCAACAACAACGCATAATAGAACTTATTATCGCCAGCACTCCAATTGTAGATTTCCAAAAGGAGTTGTTGGGAAAAGACAATACCCTAACATTAGAAGAAGCTATTCGCATCAGAAAAATGTATGAAGCTTCTAACATACATCTAAAACAACTCAGGGTTATGTTAAATAGCAACGGAAATAGTAGCACCACTATCCAGACGATGAGAGCATCAAAAAGTTCTAAGAAATTTAATAACTGTTTTAATTGTGGTAGAAGCCATGAACTTCGTTGTGAAGCTTGCCAAGCATATGGATCAAAATGCAAAACATGTGGTAAAGGTAACCACTAGGCAGCAGTTTGTTTATCAAGCAAAACAAAACTACGGCAAAGATCGAAGTCACAAAGCAGAGACTACAAAAAGTCAAAGCCGCAGTATCAACCACAATATCAGAGAGACCAGTCCAAGAAAAGATGGCCCATCCAAGCTGATGCAATATGCAATACTCAAGGAATAGATGAAGAACTTGAAAGCCTTACTTTTAACATCAAAACGTTCTCTATCACCCAGAGAGACAAAGCTTTTGTTTATGTAAATATTAAATTACCTAACAGAAACGGAGTCCACAGGTTGAGGGTGAAAATTGATACAGGAGCCCAAGGTAACACATTACCAGTCTCCGATAAAATGCTATGGTAGCATCAATATTCCATGCAAATACAATGGAACAGACTGGCACAACAGTGTTTTTTACATTGTAGACGTACAAGGGCCAGCAGTTCTAGGATTACCCTCACTAAAACAGCTCAAATTAGTCACCCTTCATTGCACAATCAGGAAAGAGGATAGACATCAACCTCCTGCTGCAACACCAGTCAATACAATAAAAGACCTGATGCAGATGCACCCAGATCAGCTTGATAAAATTGGTTCCATGCCAGGGTCTGTGCGACTTTCACTCAACAAAAGCATATCACCGCACATCGAAGCACCTAGAAAAACACCAATTGCTCTAAAAGACAAGATAAAGCAGGAACTTGATAATATGATCAAGAAATGTTCAATATGTCAAGAAAATCTTCCATCAGAACCAACAGAAACTCTACAACCACATGGCATCCCCAACAGAGCATGGGAAGTTGTGGGAACTGACTTGTTTCACTGTAATGATCAAGAATATCTAATAATTGCTGATTACTACAGCAAATTCCCAATTATAAGGAAAATGACTAGCTTAACTACAAGCAACATGGTCATCTCAGCAATGAAACAGATTTTCTCTGAACATGGTATTCCCACCAGAGTCATTAGTGACAACAGACCACAATATTTCAGTGAAGCATTCAGAGAATTTGCCCAACAATGGCAATTTGACCACATAATGTCATTCCCCAAATTTCCCAAATTCTAATGGCTTTGTTGAGCGTCAAATCCAAACAGTTAAAAGAACACTAATCAAGGCAAAGCAAGCAGGCAGAGACCCTAATTTAGCAATGCTATGCCTACGAACAACGCAAATCAGTCACAAGTTACCAAGCCCTGGTGAACCGCATTATGGGATCAAACATAATTGCGAATAGGGTTGGATCAAATACAATTGTATTTGTATTTCAATTGTATTTAAATACACTTTTAATGTAATTGTATTTGTATTTTAACATCACAAGAAAAAGTAATTTGTATTATGGCATCCAGGAAAATAGTATTTTGCATTTGTCTTTATATTTGAGAGAGAGAGAGAGAGAGAGAGAAGGATGTACGTCACACAGACGGACTATGACAGTTCACATACATGTTGCGTACGTGTAGCAGGCTACCAGCCCTGTCCACTTCCAGTCACACACGCTGCTGTTAGTTGCGTGACGGTAAGTCTGACTGAGTCAAGTAGTTTCAATTTATTCATTTACTGACAGCATTGCCCGGCTGAAGATAGTGAAGAGCGATGACAAATTGTAATACCTCAATTTTGCCATTATAGAGGTAAGTTGTTTATTTGTTTGTGTGTGTGTGTGTGTGTGTGTGTGTGTGTGTGTGTGTGTGTGTTCATTCTCTTCCAAATTTTAATTTTCAATTACTTCCGTACACCCAGATTTTATGTATCATTTATAATTTTTTTTTACCATAAATTATTTTCTGAATGAATTTTGATCAGATTTATTCATACTTATTGTACATTAGGGACCTCCATTTCTTTGTGAACTTTCGCTAAATATACGCAGATACTGAAGACGTCATCAGTCTATGCGTTCCTCGCTGAACAATAAAAAAATGTGTTTACTTTGAAATACTATTTAATGCTGTAATTTCATTAATAAGAATTTATTTTTCATTCAAATAGTTTACGTAAAGATTAAATTATCGGAATATAAAAAAATATTGATCATTATTATGAGAAATAATTTTGAAAAATCTGTTTTTATTTAGTGGGGGTTGAAAATGTTACATATAAATAAAATATTACGTCTGTTTTTTAGCATCTACGGAAGATCAGAAGGTACAGTAATGTATATTTCTAGTTCAGTAGACATGTTACTGTCACTTGTTTATTTTTTAGTACTTTGGAACGGTTTACATTATTTCTACGAAAGTGCATTTCTTTTACTTGAATGCTACTTGAGAATAATTCGTAGTTAACAGAATTCTCGACGGAAGTTAATTGACCGGAACATTCTAATCTTCCGGTCGAACAGTTTATTTGATAATTAGCTGTTTCCATATTTTACGCGATAATCTTACGGCTGAATCAGACATGAGTTACATGGTTTAAATGTACTTTTTCGGATACTATTATTTTTAAGTGAGTTTTCATCCTGCACTAAAATAGCAGGTAACAGTCCTGTTTATATAATAATTTAATATTTAAAACAAAATTCACAGCCGTTAATTAAAAATTTATGTTGTAACGGAGCACTTTGAAATAATTGATTTTGAATCGTTTAAAAATTAATTAATTTTTAGGAAGTTTGTTTTGGGGGGGAAATTCAACTGACAATAGTAAGTATTAATTGGAAAAATCGCTATTTGAAAACAATAACAACATAATATTACATTTATCATTTTTTTAGTGCAACTTCAAAGTAACGTTGTTCAATGATAGTCCACCTAAATCTGTAATAATTAAATATTTTTTTACTTATTTGAACTCTTAAGCTTTATAACAAATAGAAATTTCTATACACTTGAATATATTTGGGTAAAATTTCGAAACTTGAAATATGGGGGGGGGGATACGCACTAAACAAATTTTCCCTGTAATATATTTTACAAAAACTTCCTTTTATAATTTCATTCAGTAATGGATAAGTATTGAAAATTTCATGAAAATCTGACCATTAGTTGATTTTTGGTAGATTTATTAAACACGGGTGTGTTTTCACGTTCGACGTCGTTTCGAAATAATTACTACATGGCGATATTATTTTTAACGCCACATTTCTGTAAACACGATTTTCGGCTCGCACTTCCATTATTTTCGTACGCTTAAAGAATTTTAAAAATATTATTACTAGTTTATTTTGCCCTTCCTCTTTTAAATGGTACAAGAGTTATATTGATAATATTAATTTATAATAAAGTTACATTGTGTTACACATAGGGGGGGGGTAATTCTGTGGTGACAAGTGGAGGTCCCTATTGTACATGTTTGGAAAAGCAATATGTTTATGTACTGCCATCAGTCTCTATTTGACACCATGCTGACTGAACCCTAAAATATCAACATTAAAACTCATTAGTGTATAACACTTTGATGATAATAATAATACTAAGATAATACTACTACTACTACTCATAATAATAATAACTAAGTAAAATTAAATTGATTCTCACTTCTCATTTTTATTCTTTGCAGATGAATAACAAAGACATTGATACTCCAGATGGCCATTCATTTGGGGACCTACAATTACCTCAACTATCAGCTACACTGGCAAAGTTTTATTGTGTCAATGGCAAGTCTGACATGAATCTCATAGCTGACTGTTTGCAGTGCAAGAAGTCGTATTCGGCATCAACTAAGGCAACATCTAACTTAGTTATCCACCTCAGAAGAGTTCACAAAGTTCAGTATGCTGATTATGAGACAATGAAAGCTGCAGAGGAAAATAATAAGCGTGAGAGCTGTGCATCACATTCACCGCAGCACAAAATGACTTCGTTCTTCAAAACCAAGCCTCTACAAGAGAACAAATTTAGAACTAATTACATCAAACAACGATCTATGGTAAAGAAACTTTTAGACTCCATTGCATGTGACCAACTGCCTTTGAGTATTGTGGAAAGTAAGACTTTTAGAGCTCTTCTACATGAAGCAGAACCACGCTTCGTGTTCCCAAGCAGAACCACACTTAGAAGCAGTTTACTCCTGCAGAGAGCAAATGACATTAAGTCGCAATTGATAAAGGAATTTGAAAACCTCAGTCTTATTTACCTGACACTAGACCTCTGGACAAATCAGAAAATGGTATCTTTTCTTGGTGTCACCGTACACTTCATCAGTTCATCATGGGAGCTGAAGTCGCGTGTCATTGCTTGTGATCAGTTTGAAGGACGACACACAGCTGTAAATATTGTTACAGCATATGAGGATGTAGTCACTAAATTTGGAATTCGTGGCAAGGTGAGGAAAGTGGTTGCAGACAATGCTTCGTCTATGGTGAGAGCATTTGATATCTGTCTACCAGGATTATATGGAAATGAAGTGAAAAATGAAAGTATCAAGGAAAATGGCGACATAGATAACGTTGATATTTTGGAAGAAGAACTTGATCTGAATGAAGTCCTTGCCCTTCTTCCACCGGATCGGTCCAGTTGTTTTGCACGCACACAACAAATCTGCATACGAGATGCCTTCAATGATCCCAGTGTCAGAAGCAGCGCAATTGCAACTGTGATACACAAGTGCTGTAGTATTGTAGCTGCAATACGGCGATCTACTGTGGCAGCACCGTTCTTGGAAAATATTGGGGTTTCACTGCAGGCTCCTAATGCTACTAGATGGAACTCTCAACTGACTATGCTTAAGTCAGTCCTCAAAGATGTTAATGGCGTCAACTCAGCTATTTGTCTCTTAGGATCATGCAAGAACGTACAAGAATTGAAAGTAGTGGAAATAGCAATGCTAAAAGAAGTGGTGCAAATTTCGGACGCATTCCAAGAGGCGATGTCGCAAATGGAAGGAGAAAACATGGTGACACTTTCTTGCGTTGCACCAGTTGTATTTGTCCTTGAACACAGCCTCAAACTATTCATGGAAAGTAAACCAACCTACTGCTTAAACTTGGCTAATGCACTACAGTCTTCTATCAAAAAGAGATTGCATCCGTTTCTTGATAGGACTGATGTCATTGCTGCAGCTGTCATGGACCCCAGGTTTAAGCTGTCATGGCTGTCATGTGAGGAAATGAAAATGAAAAATATTTCGAAGATTGTGAACCTAATTATTTTGCAGTCAACTCAGTTGTCTTTGAAGAACACAGTTCAAGAGAGGAAGTTTTTCATGACCGTGAACACCAATCAAGACGAGGCTGACATGAGTGCTAAACGCCCTCGTCTTTTTGCCTACTTGCCACCAGCTGGGAAGCTAAATGTAAGTCCATCAACAAGCGACACTACAGCGGTAAAGGCAGAACTCAATTCCTACTTAGGTGTTCTGGCTTTTGACGTCAATCTACTGAGGTACTGGCAGGAAAACAAGAGCTTCAACATTTTGAAGCCTTTCGCCAGAAATATTCTAGGGTGCTGTGCAACATCGGCACCATCTGAAAGAGTTTTCAGCAAGGCTGGTAATTTTTATACCCCAGAGCGAGCCAAACTTGGCCCGGAAACTTTCAGAGCTCTAATGATAATAAAATGCAATGCGGACATGATATAGAATGTAATGTAGATGTCAAATTTGGAAGGAAATATTTCTTTTCTTTTTCTTTTTTTTTGCATATTTTCAGATTTCTTTATTACTTTGAAAAAAAAAAGTACTTATATTTGTTTTTGTTTAAATCAGTTATTGTATTTTTATTTGTCTTTTGAGATTAAGGAATAAAAGTATTTGTATTTGTATTTTTAGACTTAGGAATAAAAGTATTTGTATTTGTATTTCTGGTAACCTAAACGAAAGTATTTGTATTTGTATTTCAATTGTTAAAAGTCAGTATTTGATCCAACCCTAATTGCGAAAATTCCAAATCCCAGATTTCCCAACCCTGAACAACTAGAACATAGACAGTATATGCAGAAAATGTATTATGACAGAACAGCTCATGATTTACCAGCACTTGTCACTGGACAAAATGTTCTCAATGCTAGATAATCAAACCGGGAAATGGAAACCAGCAACAGTTTTAAGTAAACGTGAAGAACCTAGATCATACATCCTTCATCTCCCAGATGGATCTTCAAAAAGACGAAACAGAGTCCAAATAAGGGCGACTGGAATATCTACCCGCAAACAGATTCATTTCAATGATCACATCACCTCATCACAAAGTGAACACACTAACACAAACAATAGCTTACACCAAAACAATCAACATATAACACAAAATGTGGCCGTGAAATACATAGGCCAAAAAGATATAAATAACATAAGTACTGGTGTATATAACAGACATTTGAACAATGTTTTTTTTATCTATCTGGTAAGGGGGATGTAGTAATATCATAGAACTACTTTCATACGTGCAAGAGTTGTGGCCCCTGGCGTATGAATATATACAAGGTTCTCACTTCCCGTTCGGACATGGGCTAGTCAACGTGTGTATATCTTTTCCTTATGTATATATGTATTAATAAATCATTTGTTCACATAAACGTCTCTGCTTTAATTCAAGCATCAACACACCCACATACCAATTCAACAGAGACCAATCTCGCAACTGCGTTCCCAGGTCCCAAGAACAGCTCTTACCAGGTTGGAGATCATGTGTGGGTCAAAAGACTGCAAAATCGATGTACCACGAGGTTCAGCAAGGGTAAGGTGACCAAGGTAATCAACCCTCAGTTGATTTTGGTGGACGGTGTGCCTTGTTACGTGAAGGATCTGCGCCCTCACCATTATGTTGTTGTATCGGAGGAAGAGGAAGACTCAGGCAGTACGATGTCTTTGACGACGATGACGGAGAGGATTTTTAGCCATATAATGCACATACTGAAGAAGCGGAAGAAGGACCACCCGTCTTGCCTTTACGAAGGAGTACCCAACAAAGACGGATACTGCTCCCCTACCCTGATTGTGAAACAATGATTATGGAACAGACTAGTGGCAATAACGGTGGCAATGAGGAAGTGCTGCCCCCGGCTCTTTGAAGAAGTACCCAAACCTGTTTGTGATCATGAGATCAAGGGAGAGTGTAGCAGAATTAGCAATAACCGAAATGAGAGGAAATAAAGAGCTTACCTTGGATACGTCTGCGTTGCGGGCTGAGCGGAAGAGAGTTCCAAGATGGCGTCCATGGGTTTTTATTGGCGTTGACCCGATGCAATTCTCGCAGAATCATGTCTGCTCTTGCGCGATTATGCAAATATATAATTCCCGGCCGCTATAAAGGCAGGACTTGAAAGCAGTCAGGCAGTGTCCTACAGGTTGTGTGTAGGTGGTTTTGACGGTTGGATTGTTCTTTGTAACGAACCACGTATCTGTGAGAAGCGAGTTTTCTTCTGCCTTTTTTTAATTTTTTGTTTCTATCTCCTCCTTTCTCTACGGTCATTACAGCCAAGAAATCCCTCTCTTCTAGAGGTGGGCGATACTGACTATTTCCTATCTTTCTTCCTGATTTTGCCTACTACATTTTGCTACAGGTGTTTGTATAAATAACTGAAAAGTAACTTTTATATTCTTTTTTTTTTTGTATAAAAATATTTTGTTATAAAATTTCGTATTTCTCCAACTTTATAAAATCCTGTTTATGTTTTAGGTAGCACTTGCTACCTATGACCCTTCTATTCTATTAATGGTTCATTTATTACCATTTTGATATGCATGCCCATATATATATCTTTTAATTTCTTCCTTTGCTAAAACGTAACTTTTATACCTACTATTCATATTAAATGTTGGTGTGGTTCTTAGCTATACACAAAGACGCTCCAAAATGGCCTCTACCAAGGCCAAGAACCATGCCACAAGGTTTTAGCTGCATTGAAGCATGTTAGTTACAACAAATCACACTACAAATGGCTATCACACATGGCTGTATCTCTTCCAAAAACTATGTCTCACCCAATGGTTTAATCAGGAAGCTATCCCTGATCAAGTTCTCAAGGAACAATCAAAATGTTGGAGAAAAAAAGACAAAAATTGAGAGAAGGAATTAGAATATTATAGATTCATGACTGTTTAACATAGAATTAATGATTTTGGTATGAATTTTTGTGAATCGATTGAGGAATTAGTCAAGCCTGAGCAGAACTAGGTTGTGAAAGCGCAATCAATTCAAAACTTTCACAACTGACATTTTTACACTTTTGTAATAATGCACTTCGGTAGTGTTTACGTCACAGTATTTTATTGCAGGTAGGTGATTACTTTGACCTGACTTTTAAAAATAAATTTTTCAAAGTGTAGTATTCGCTCAGTTATTTCTACAGTTGTAGAAATTTTATTTTCCTTTTTCTCTATTTACCTCCCCTTCCTTTTTTCCCACTATTAGTGTCTTTCTACTCTCTCCACCCCCTTCCCTTCCCCCTTTAATTGGTGTATTTTCTTCTCTCTTTCTCCCTTTCTTTTCTCCCCCTCTCTCGGTGTATCTGGTGCTACTACTTCTTGCTGCGTCACACGGGATTCGATTGGCTAAAACATTGAGCGTGCCATTTTAAAAAGAGTGAAACCAGCGGAAGCTGGGGAAGAAAAAAAAAAACACCAGAGACTGGCAGGATACTAAAAGCACCAGATCGGTATTGGAACTAAAAATCACTATGTTAAAGTGGTTAGAGGAGATGGAGGAGTGTAGGTTAGTTTCACTTAGTGCTAAGATATCTGGGGTGTTTGTTAGAAGAAATGATTCAACATCATCTAAATTAGTTCTAAGCCCGTGGATGTTTGTAAATGCAAGCCTCAAGGGAGGAAGCAAATTGGTTTTGTTTGAGTTTAAACCTGGTTTAATCATAATTTTTGATTGAACTGTCATTTTATTTTATTTTAAAATTTCAGTTAAGGTGAAAGGTGCTGGAAGGTGAAAAGTGGTTGTACAGAATACCAGATATGCAACATATGTAGACCATAAGTGGACTCTTCATCTACAGGATTATAAGGTTGGGAAAGCCCACCAGAGATAGGTGCAGGGTCCCTTTCCATGTGTGACATGGCACTACAATCATCCCGATATTATACAATTGTTAATGGCGCAGCTACTAAGTGCTACCAAAGAGTTAGGGCTCCTGTACTATCAGTCGGAAACAGCAGCCTGAAACTATCAATCCAGTACCCTCAACCCATCAGACAAAAGTCAGCCCAATCCAATTGCACTGGCATATATGGCACTCAAGCACCCCAAAGTGCCCAGTTTAAGGGGAAGGGATGTGGCAGGAGCAGAGAAAATGGCGTTCATTGCCCTAGTCAGGAAATAAGGTCGACCACTGGGTGTTTTTTTTTTTTTTTTTTTTTTTTTTTTTACACAGTGATCACCACTTATCAAGGCCCGGAAGCCACTCAGGGATAAGGGTTATTGTAAGTACATCACGTTAGTGAGGAGATTTTATGAAGTGTTTAATTAGGGGGGCGGTTCATTAGGAATTTGTTAACATTAGACTTGAAGACATCCAAGTTGTAGTCTGGAGGGAAGCAGGCAGACGGAACAGAGTTCCACAGGCGTGCAGTTCTAAGAAAGAAGCTTTGCTCATGAAATCCGCGTTTTGATTTAGGCACAGATATAGAGTGGGGGAAATTTTTCACAGTGGATTCAGCTAGACGGGTGTTTTTCGTGAAAGATTGGCGAGGGGGGACCAGAGATTGGAGTTCAGACGAGCACCTGCCATGAAAATAACGATAAAACAAGGATAGGCTCGCAACGTCTCTTCTGTGGGAGAGGGGTTGCAGGGTAGAGAAAAGGGCATCCCCCACTAAACCACGAAGTCTATTTTGTACTCTGTCAAGGCATGATAGGCTGTTTTTGGCAGCTCCTGCCCAGATATGGCAACAGTATTCCATCCTTGGCCGTACTTGGCTTTTATATAGATAGAGAATTGCATCAGTAGTGAGATATCTTCTGGAGCGGTAGAAGGATCCCACCATCTTTCCTGCGACCTTGGCCACAGACTTGATGTACGTGTTCCATTTCAGATCAGGAGTAAAGGTCAAACCCAGAAGCTTGTCAAAACACGGGGCCTCACCCAGACGAGAGCCATCCATCACAATTGATGCCAGCTGGGGATCAGAGCGTTGATGATGTAAGGATAGGAGTTTGGTTTTGGATGCATTAAAGGTAACTAGCCACATTTTCCCCCACTGAACCACGCGCTTGAGATCAGAGGAGAGAGAATCCGAGAGAACTTCGTCATTTACAGCCTTTGATGTGTTGCCGTAGATGGTCGTGTCATCAGCATAGATGTCAACGAATGATTTAAGTATGTGTTTAGGGAGGTCATTGATGTAGATCAGGAAGAGAGTTGGGCCCAGGATTGACCCCTGAGGGACTCCAGCATTTATATTGCAGGCCTCCGATTTTTGTCCATCGACCACTACTCTTATGAACCTATCAGAGAGAAATGATTTAATGATTGAGAAAACATTTCCAGTTATACCGTAGCTGGAAATCTTGTGAAGTAGACCCTTATGCCATACTTTGTCAAAGGCCTTTGATATGTCGAGAGCAATTGCCCTAGAAAGGAAGCCTTTGTCAAGAGATTCACTAATCCTGTGGGATATAACCGTCAGCACATCTGCGGTAGATCTTGCAGAGCGGAAACCATATTGTGTGTCACTAAGAAGGTTATTCCTGCTGAGGTGGTTTACTATTTCTCTATTTAATATTGATTCAAGTAACTTACTCATAACACAGAGAAGACTTATTGGTCTGTATTGAGAGGGAGATGACTTATCACCTGAATTTTTAAATACAGGGCAAACTGAGGAGGTCTTCCAGGGGGTCGGAAAGCACTTCTCCTTAAGGCAGCGCTTAAATAGTTTCGTAAGTATGGGAGCAAGTTCTGGTTGAAGCTTTTTTAACACTATAATTGGGATGCCATCAGGGCCAGTTGCTTTACTGGAATCTAGGTTTTTTATTAGCTTGGCGACCTCATGCACGGATATTTGTATGTTACCTAGCTTGTTCTGTGTTATAGGAGGAAATGTGGGGAGTTGATGGCCTTCGTCGCATAGGGTAGAGTTAGCTGCAAAGTTCTTTGCAAATAGTTTGGCCTTGTCTGATGCTGACGAGATAACCTCTGGTCCATTGATAATGGTTGGGATAGAACGCACACTTCTGTTCAAGATCCTATTTGTTATTTGCCAAAACTGGTGGGAACCAAGCCGCTGATCAGCTACCTTGGATTTAACAGACTGGGCATATAGCTCTCTTGCATTTTTTATTACTCTTTTACAGTGGTTGCTGGCAGTCCTGAAAGCAGCTTTAGTCTCAGTGCATCTATTACGTTGGTAGTTATGGAAAAAGTGATTTCTGTGCGCGATAGCAGCAGCACATTCTAGGGAGAACCATGGCTGGCTGTTAGGTTTTTGTTGGAATTTTTTAGATGGTATGAATTGGTCTATGCCTACAATTAACCATTCGGTCAGATCTGATACTATAGAGGACACTTCCTTTTTAAACATGGAGTGCAGAGGTAAATCAGATATGAATGTACGGAAGCTATTCCAGTCAGCCATAGAGTTTTTGTCGAGTCCCTGTGATAGCACCTTTGTGCCTAATTAATAGGTAAAGAAGGAGTATGGAAGCCGGGCAATAGACAGAGCCTATCTCCTCCTTAAGCAGTTTAGGTTTACACACAAGTAATTTGTTTGAATCACCAGCTCTAGGAAGGTTGTCATCGAGGACTGAAGAAGCCTCCCTCCCCTTAGGTTTAGCTTCAGAGTTTTTCTTCTCCTAGACAGATGACCTGGGAAGATCTACAGGTCCATCAGCACTGAGAGGGTTTAACCCACGCCTCAGTCCTAAACCACTAAACCAAGTATTTCTGCGACCCTGCATGGTTAGTTAATGTTAATAGGTTAGTTAGTAAAGGTTATATATCTACTGAAAAGTTACACTCCTAAAACTGATTAAAAAGGACATTACTATGCTTTTCATTTCATTGTTACTGGAAGAAGGGATAAGTAAGAATTCATGCAGTGGAAGCAAATTTGCAACAGGTTGGTTTGAGAGAGAGGAGTTAATAAATGGTTAAAATATAGTTCATATGTAAGTTTAGGAATATTTGGTTAAAATATTGTTCATATGTTGGTTTAGGAATAGGATAACATGTTAAAGTATGATTAAATTGATATTAGGAATTAAAGTAAAATTTGATGCCCGAACTCTGGATATTTAAGACGATAGGAGGGATTATAAGGTGTATATTCAAGATAGATACAAGTGACGACATATTTATGATTTGAAGTACAATTCAGTACACGTATAACTGGAAATAAAGTATAAGCTATGGTGTAATCTGTATGTATAATTAAGTATATATAGATATTTTCAGTAGATATGAATATATGGAAATTGTAGATATTAAGTAAGTTTCTTATGTTCTGACTTCTAACAAAGGAAGATAAGAAGCACATGTTCCTATGCAGAAATTCTATAGCAAGGTCCACTCTCCTCAATTGGTTTACTTCTACTTGTGCAACTGTCATCACTCAAAGGCAGCATGCATACCACAGATTTAACTGATATGTCCAGTTCAAATAGATAGAAGTTTATAGAAGCTAGAAGTAATTGGAAGAAAAAAGTAGCGACAGCAGAGAGAGAATATACTGAAATCACCAGAAAATGCATCGAAGCACAGAAATTAGGAACTCGTGATTTTTGGAAAATCTACAACAGTGTAGTAAATAATGGCAATCAGCAATTCCTCCAACAATCATGTGGTTGTTTGCATGGCAACCGAGAAGGCTAACATTTTTGTCAGTCGGTTTGTCCCAAACTCCACATTGTAACCAGCAAACCACTCCCTCTCTGACTTTCCCTTATGATAAATACCACACTAGATGATCTAAAAATTACCCCTTCTCATGTGCATGATATCATAAAAAACCTTGACACCTTAAAAACATGGAGACCGATCTCATTCTGGCTGTGCTGTTAAAAAAATGCTTCACTAAGATTGCTCTAGTTCTCTCTAAACTTTACAACAAATGCCTTAATGAATCTTGCTTTCCTGACAGCTGGAAAACTACTTCTGTTGTACCTGTTTTCAAAATTTCTAGCAAAAGAACTGACCTATTAAATTATCGCTCCATTAGCCTCATCCCACTTTTCAGCAAAACATATTTGAGTCCTTAATTAACCAATCTCTAGTCCATTACCTTATAGATGCTAAACTTCTGAACGACCAACAATATGGATTTAGACATTCTACAGTAGATATCCTAACTGTAATCTCTGAACATATATATACCATAAACTGGACAAAACAGGGGAGAGTAGAACAGTAGCTCTAGATATACCTAAGGCTTTTTACAGGGTATGGCATGATGGTATTCTCAGGAAAATCAGATCATACAGTATCACTGGACGAATACTTAACATAATTAAATCCTTAAGTAAGGGAAGAATCCAGGTTGTCCTCAACAGTCATACATCTAAAAAACATGATATAAATGCAGGAGTACCTCAAGGGTCTATCCTTGGACCTTTATTATTCCTAATATTCATAAATGATCTCCCTGATAAAATTGTCTCTGAGATGGGTATATTTGCTGATGCCACCATGCTCTGTAACAGGTGTGAGGGGAAAACTAATGAACACATATCTAAGGAAATGGCAGAAACCCTAGAAGAAGGCCTTCAATCTATAGAGAAATGGGGACAAATAGATAGTCTTGGCAATATTGAATGTGACTAAGCTTGTTTCATTCAATAATTACAAGAAACCTTCTCAACCATAAATAGCAATGGCTAAAGATAAATTACCTGAAAGTACTTCTTTTAAACTCCTTGGCCTAACGTTCAAAGGGAACACGAGTTGGAACAGATACATTGAGAGCATTGCCAGGGCCGCTGCAAGGAAGGTGGGTTCTCTTTACCATGCTTGAAAGCTACTTATGCCTGAAAATGGCCTGTAACTTTATAAAGCCACCATTCGCCCATGTATGGAGTATTGTTGTCACATTTGGGCTGGTACATCTGCTACTAGTCTCTCACTCCTGGACAGGGTTCAAAAGAGAGTCGCCAACCTGATAGGTCCTGAACTATCATCTAAGCTTCAACCTCTGTCCCATATACAAAATGTTGCATCCCTCTGCCTGTTCTACAAGTATTTTAATGGTGGATACTCCGACAAACTACAAGCACTTGTACTCCCAACGTAAATACATTTGACAAGCCTAACAAGCAGCAAAATCCCACCCCTTCACTGTTGAGATCCCTAGATATAAGAAAGCCTTTTACTCCAATAGTTTCTTCCCCAGAACTGCTAGACTTTGGAGCTCCCTTTCGGGATTCTGCTTTCTCAACTGTACTGACATGCAGAAGTTCAAGTGTAATGTGAACAGACATCTTGCTGCTCATCTCCCTACATAGTATACCTGCAAATTATGTCCCCGATAGTAACCCCCTACATCAAAGTGGCACTGTGCCTTGTTTGGGGTGAACATGGAAGAAAAAAAAAGAAACAACTTCAATACTGGACAGATAACAACAGAAGAACAGGAGTACCAACAGGGAGATAACATGCAGATTCCAGTCACAGCTGTGATTAGACCACTACAGAGAGTTCTTCTTCAGTATGAAGTACACACAGTAAACGGAGGTGAAGGTTATTAAGCTCATCTCTAGTATGTGGGAAGAGCTCCAATAAAATACTCACTCGTGATGAGAGAAATCAATTCTTTCTGTTGATTCTAGGATCAGTGAGAAAGTCATGGTCAAGCTTTTGTAGGATGTAAAAATCTCAATACAATACATTTCTTGCAAGATTTCTTACCATCTGGGATTTGCTGCCCTCCACAATAAAAGAATGAGAAAACTGGCCAAGTAAGGTGGAAGTACTTGAGGCTTGTTGTGGGACTGGATATAAGTATCCTAACTCACTACAAAAGAAAATAATGAAACGAACTATTATTTATTTCGTGAAGAAACAAATGAAAGAAAAGGGTATAGCACATGTTTAGTTTGGCGTGCGTCTCTCGCTGTTGGCTGGTGAGAGGGAACATCTATTGTGGTAGAGAGAGAGAGAGAGAAAGTCAATCCAGTTCATGGAGATAGAAAACGTCTAAGTTGTACGTACTGTTTGTTGACTCTTGCACCACACAGTAGTAGGTGGTGTGAGGCGCGCGGGCGTGCGCACCCTGAAAGGGAGGCGGCTGGTCTGTCGACCACACAGCTCGGAAGGCAAGTCGAAAAAGGAAGGAAACAGCTTGTCTCTTGCTTTTATAGTTGTTTCCGGTGGTCTTTTGCGCATGTGTAGATTTCCTTCGAAGGGGAAGTGACGTTGCCCATGTGTGTGTACATGTGCGTATATGTGAGTACGTTAACGTGTGTGTATATGCACATGAATGTGAGTATGTACGCGAACGTGAATATATGTACTTATGTGTATGTGTATGTGTATGACAATAAAAATGGCTTGAGATGTAGACACATGTTTTTGTGCGAGACTAGAAAAGGCTTGCACAGGCTCCAACCTGAGTAGCGAGGCCTGACCACGACTATTTAAATACTTGGCATCTGCATCTTATTCTACATAACAAAACAGTTTTGTTGCCATGAAGACGTTGATGAGGTCATATTTCTCAGTAGTCATTGTAGTATCATGATGAGAGATTATACCATCGTGTCACATTTGAAGCAATTTCCATGACTCCTGAAACTTATGTGATAGTGAAAAGACAATGGCATATAACAATGAGCTGCTCTTGCTGCCAGCAGCTTATGGTAAAGTGCTGCCTTATCAAATGATTCCTCTGACGTTCAAATTACAAAAAAAAAAAAAAAAAAAATCTGTTGATAATACAGCATCAGCAGCTTATGGCAAAGTGCTGCCTTATCAAATGATTTCTCTGACGTTCAAATTACAAAAAAAAAAAAAAAAAAAAAAATCTGTTGATAATACAGCATCAGCAGCTTATGGCAAAGTGCTGCCTTATCAAATGATTTCTCTGACGTTCAAATTACAAAAAAAAAAAAAAAAAAAAATCTGTTGATAATACAGCATCAGCAGCTTTCCAATGTCTACAGCAGAATAGTACAGGATCGACATTCTTGGTTGCAAAGATAAACTGAAATTTACTCTGAGTCCTCTTTCTCTGAAAGACTAAAATCCGCCCCTAGGCAAAAGTCAATAGTCCCCTAAAACAACATGTCCACTTTCCAAATTTCAGAAGTGTTAACAGAAGCAACACACAGAGAAAACTTGAGGGTAGTGTAATGTGATATTGGTCTGAGATGTTGCTTGTGTTGGAGTGTGTATCAAGTTGATGTGATTATTGTGATTTGTAAATTGGATGCTTCTCTCTTTATTGGATTCTGTTTCATCTCTTTGAAGATTTATCTGTAAATTTAAGAATGTAAGATCTTGGTTTCATTACATTTAATCACTACTGTTGCTGGTTTCCATTGCCCCATTATTATCATTTTTAATGAGACGTAAAAGGGGTGGGGATTATTTTTCGATATAATTTGTATAAAATCTTAAGAAATCGTGGAAAATTTTTCACACAAGAGGTTGGTGCATAAATTGATAATTTTAATCATCAAATTAGATCCTAACTGTTAAGTTCTGTACGTAAAAAAAGTAGCCAATCAGAATACATCTTTCATTTACTTGCTTATAATCAATGAATTACATTGATTGTAGTACGTGTTAAAATCAAGATGGAAGCGTGCAGCGTCGAAAAGAAAATATGTAAACAAAGCTATTTTCGATTTCATATTGGCAATATAACTTCTCATATTTTCTTGCACTTTATTATAATAGATTAAGTCCTGATCAAGTAAACCAATAAAACATGACAGACAGACAGACAGACAGACAGACAGAGAAATATGTTAAAATATTTGTTTTCATTTTAAACAGGAATATTGAAAATATATATGGAAATCTAAGGTCTGCTTCAAGAAATCACAATTGCAAAATAAAATAAACAAAATAAATATAAATTATTGCTTGTTAATTTCCATAATTTCAATGCTTTTAAGTAATCTAATTTTGATAAATTTGTAAAGGAATACTCGCTGTTACTACTCTCCCCACCTCTGTGATTTTCTAAGTATTTATTTTAGACGAGTATTTTTGGTGGTAAGAAAAAAATATTTTAGAATTTAAGTATAGGAATTAGTTTCATGTATAAATGTAATGTAAAATGTTATCTCATTTCCGGACCATTCTAATTTTTTTAAAGAAACTAACTAATCATTTTACCACTAACCCTAAGTCTGAGTGGCAAAGACATAACATGATATGTAATAGCCTAAAAAGTAGACCTCCCTCCCCCAAAAAATATGCATAATTTATCTAACATAGTAAAAAGGAAAAATAGTTATCTGCTTTAAGATGCAAGAACAATTCGAAAATGAGGGATCATTATATGTTAAATTTATATGTGAAACTGATCCAAAATTTAAATTGTCTTTTTTGTTTTTTTCTTTCTGTCAAGTTTTTCAGGATATTCACATGTAATCACCTAAAAATAGAATCTCAAATCTTTTGGAGAGGAGAGCAGACCTACGATATTGCTCTACAATAATTTTATCTCTTAGATTTTGATATGCAAATTTGTTTACCTTTAATATACGGCAACAGTTTGAAGAGCGTTTGTAATCAAAATCTTGCTGATTTTCTCACTTCTGATCTGGAGCAGGAGGTGCAATAGTTTAAATTGTTAAGTTCAAGCTTCTCTGCTTTCACTAATCCTCACACCCATTTTCAGTTCCAATTAAAATTCTAGAACTACATACTAGATCTAAAATAAAAGACCTGCATCCAATTTATTTCTAAGATTGCTGAAAAAAATGTATGAATCTTTCACCTGCTCTAAAAAGTATAAACCCCTGATGTGTTAGCTTTACAAAACTCAGATACATCCTAAGTTGAAGTTCCGTTTTTAAATTGGGGAGGTATCGCTTAGAGTATTACCTGTCACACGTTCATAAGAAAAACATTTACTAACTGCAAAGAATTTTCCTTTTTACATCAGTTTTCACAAGCAGTTTCTTTTCAAGAATTTACCATCTGTAAAACATGTTACCACAGAAATGTTTCCCTTTGGGTTACAACTTAGTCATTTTCAATATCAACAGACACATCATAAATAACCAAATTTTATTCATTTTACTTATCATTTTCAGTATCTTTCAATGAACAATCTATTCATTTCATTAAACCTTATCTTGAGCAGCATTTGGATTCGATAAATACTGACACATCAGTAATAAATGCATTACACATTAAAGTTGTCTAATTTCATGTAGGACTATATAAACATTCATTGGTTTCATGAATAATGATTCACTGGAGGATTTAATTGTAGAATGTAATCTAAGAAATCCAATTTTTTTTCGTGAAATTTAGCTACTGATGTTTTTAAACTATGCAAAAATAATTATTAAAATTTTAATCAAATGTTCTGGATTTATCAAATAAGGGTTGGATATTATTTAAAATTTCAACTTTTTATGTGTTCAAGTTATTGACTTCAAATGCACATGAAGCCCTTGAATATATTTATTTTACATGGTCTCAATATATCAACAATACATAACTACTGAAAAGAATGACCAACAACTAAAAAAGGATGGGCTCCACATTCTAATTTCATTGACTATCCTCGCCAGTTAGATTAAAACATGAAAAAGCTAGATCTGGCAAAATGTAAAAACTATCATGTGCAGAGTATTTAGAAAAGAAACAAAAAAGTTTGTAAAATGTTCAATCATAAATTTGAAAATTACCAGAAGAAAATGGAAAACACTTCATGCAAATGAAAAAAAAAAAAAAGAAGAAAATCAAGATTATGTAGCAACGAGTAGTACAATAATTACTAGTACTTGACGAAACCAAGGAAAATTGAACAGGCTGGTAAAGCATTTAAGGTTTTTGTCAAATTCGTTCACAACTGAATAATTGAAACCAAGAAAATAATAAAACTGGAAAGTTTGAAAGACTTTGTCAAGCAGATTCAAGAAATTAATGGTGTTGATATCCATAAAACAGGACAAAGTTGATTTAAATTTTCTTCAATTGTGTTAAGTAATCCTGAAATGAGGTCACATATGACCTTGACTATGTGAATGACATTTCAATGTCTTCTCTTGTAGAGTATAAATGAGTACTCCATGAGGAAACACAGACCACAGCATCAAGCGAAAGACACTAATAATAAAATTACACAGATTTATTATCACAACAGTAAACAAGTTATGCACACTCAAATTCAAATCCTCTATACAGACATACACTGTTAGATAAATTAAACTTTCAGTGTACTGGCCACCTGACACAAATTTGTAAAAGGCTGAAAAGACAGTACTCCACATTTTAGATAACTTTCTTGCATGGATAGTTAGTGTATCTAAAGCGTTAAGTACAGAAAAAATAGTGGATATATTTGCATCTATGCATAGAAAACTTGTGTATTTCACAAGACGTTTTTAGCTTCTAATAGATGGATCTTAATTGGCATGGTTGTACACTATCTGTTTAAATCTGCACAATTGATAGGTTTGTTAAATGTTTGGGACATTGTGCTTCTAACTCAGTTTTAAATCACAATGTAGTGGAAACTGAAATTGAGATGAATCGTGAAAAAAAATCTCTTCCATCCACTATTAGACAGGTATTCAAACAACTTTGATATGCAACAATAATTTGGGTGAGGAAACTTTCTCAACGCGAAACAACCATAGAAGTGGTATAATTATACAAAACAATTACACAAGATCCCTTTATATTTCAAGTATATCTTTTAAAAGAACAAAGAAAAAAAAAAACATTGAAGCCACTAGAAATATATTAGGTAATACACTCTAATCAGCCTCCATGCAAATCCAGATATCCATCTCTCTGATTGTCATGGTAGGAAATTAAGTTTTAGGGAGTTTAATGGATTTAATAAAATGCTCTACCAAATGTAAATGTACATTAAATGTAAACATTTGATGTTAACAATAAGGACACTGATAGTATAAAATGGAAAGGAAAAAACTGCCAAACATCATCTGGTCGATACAAATGCATAAAAGTCTTTTTCCTTCTCGCAACAAATCCTCGTATATTCGATATCTTTCATCGTTCGCTCTCGTTCTAAGTTGTCCAACAAAAAACTCAACTCAACCCTCATGCTTTAACTTTTAACAGTTACCAACTGTGTACATATGCAAATTAATGGTATACGTTCACCAATGAGCAACCTACAAAATTATACTCTTTTCTTCTTTTCTACAGTCATTTTACAGGCTAAACAAACACGATGTTGTTTGCGAGATTGATTTCTACGACAGATAATAATGATGAAGTGGCATAACAAGTGATGCTTCTTCAATAAAACAATATATGAACTTTTGTTTTTTTTACTTTAATGAAACTGTCATAAATGAGGGTTTCATTTTTATCAATATGATTGTTTAAAATCTGTGTTTTTATTTGTAACTTGAATAATAAAAAAGAAATAATATCTAAATTCCTTTTCAAGTTGCCAATTATTGTATAGTTTGGTGAAGGAACTAACTTGGAAATTATGCAAGAATGCAAATATATCTAAAGTTAAAATAATGTCTATGCACAGCAATTATATATATTTAGTACATTTATATCGGATCTACTTCTGCGTTCCATGTTTAAAAAGGATGTGTCCTCTATAGTATCAGAGCTGACAGATTTGTTAATTGTAGGTATAGACCGTTTCATATCCTTGAAAAAGTTCCAGCAAAAACCTAACAGCCAGCCAGGGTTTTCTCCAGAATGTGCTGCTGCTATTGCGCACAGAAATCACTTTTTCCACTGCTTTCAATGTAATAGATGTATGGAAACTAAAGCCGCTTTCAGGACTGCCAGCAACCATTGTAAGAAAGTAATAAAGAAGGCAAGAGAGTTGTATGCTCAGTCTGTCAAGTCCAAAGTAGCTGAGCAGCAGCTTGGTTCCACCAGTTTTGACAAAGAGCAAACAGAATTCTGAACAGAAGCGTGTGCTCTATCCCAACTATCATCAATGGACCTGAGTTAATCTCGTCAGCATCAGACAAAGCCAAACTCTTTGCCAAGAACTTTGCAGCTTATTCTACCCTTTGCGACCAAGGCTGCCAACCCCCAATATTTTCTCCTGTATCAGAAAACACGCTATGTGATATACAAATATCTGTACGTGATGTTGCCAAGCTAATCAAAAACCTTGATTCCAGTAAAGCCACCGGCCCTGACGGTATTCCAATTATAGTACTCAAAAAACTTCAACCAGAACTAGCGCCCATACTTACAAAACTGTTTAAACGTTGTCTTAAGGGGAATTGCTTCCCATCACCCTGGAAAATCTCATCAGTATGCCCTGTATTTAAGAATTTAGGTGATCATTCATCTCCCTCTCAGGACAGGCCAATAATACTCCTGTGCGGCATGAGTAAGTTGCTGGAATCTGTGTTAAATAGAGAAGTAATCAACCATCTCAGCAAAAATAACCTTCTTAGTGGCACACAATATAGTTTCTGTCAGCTAGATCTACAGCAGATGTGCTTACAGTTATATCTCATAGGATTATTGACATATCAAAGGCCTTTGATAGAGTATGGCATAAAGGTTTACTTCACAAGATCTCCAGCGATGGTATAGCTGGAAATGTCTTCTCAATTATTAAATCATTTCTCTCTGATAGGTTCATAAGAGTAGTAGTTGATGGGCAGAAATCAGAAGCTCACAGTATTAATGCTGGAATCCCTCAGGGGTCCATCCTGGGACCAACACTTTTCCTGATCTACATTAATGATCTTCCAAATCACATCCTTAAATCATTTGTAGACATTTTTGCTGATGACACTACTATCTATGGTAGCATATCTAAGACTATAGACGACCAAGTTCTCTCTGATTCTCTCTCCTCTGATCTTGATTATGTTGTACAATGGGGAAAGGAGTGGCTGGTTACTTTTAATGCATCTAAAACCAAGCTTCTATCTTTACATCATCAATGTTCTCATCCCCATCTGGCATCAATTGAAATGAATGGCTCTCGTCTTGGGGAGGCCTCAAGTTTTGACAAGCTTCTGGGCTTGACCTTTACTCCACATGGAATATGTACATCAAATCCGTTGCCAAGGCTGCTGGAAAAATGGTCGGATCCTTCTATCGATCCATCACTGCTGATGCAATTCTCTATCTATATAAGAGCCGGGTACGTCCAAGGATGGAATACTGTTGCCACATTTGGGCAGGAGCTGCTAGAAAGGACTTGTCCTGCCTTGATAGGGTTCAAAATAGACTTCGTGGCCTCGTAGGAGATGTCCTTTTCTCTTCGCTGCAACCTCTATCTCACATAAGAGATGTTGCGAGTTTTTCTCTGCTTTATCGTTATTTTCATGGAAAGTGTTCGTCTGAGTTTCATTCCCCCCCTCGCCAAACTTTCACAAGAAATACTCGTCTAGCTGAAAACACTATCAATAATTCCCCCCACTCTGTATCTGTGCCTAAACCTAAACGTAGAGTCCATGATCAAAGAACTTAGAACTGCACGCCTGTGGAATTGTCTTCCGTTTTCCTGCTTTCCAGCTGTCTATAATATGGTTATCTTCAAGTCCAACGTGAACAAGTTTCTGATGAGCCGTTACACTTAAGTTAACAAATTACCGAATTTACATTACTATCGATTACTATATTATCCTTTTGACTACTGTACACCCTTTAACCCTTATCCTCGAGTGACCTCTCGGCCTTGATAAGTGGTGACGCCTATGTAAAAAAAAAAAAAAAAAAAAAAAAAAGAACAAAAGTTGTAAGACTGCATAATTCTGCCTGAATAAAGATTGGCCAAGTGTTATCTGTATCTTATTTTTCCATATCATTAAATGCCATGGAAACGTTGATAACTCAAAACTGAAAGTTTGGATAGTGATTACTGTTACAAAATGGTATCAGATTCATACATTAAAATTTAAACTATCGGAAATTGAAATACCACAAAATTTTCAGCTTTGATGAAACTTTTCAAGGTCAAAGCAAGATTACACGGAGGACTTTATTAGCTACCATTTGGGCAACGAGTCTGATGAATAGAACCAAAGTTATTGTCAAAAGTATGACTTTCACCTTTTATTTGACCTTGATCTTTAATCTTTAAACTAAATATCTAAAAATTAAATCAGTTCTAATTTGGATCATGATCAATATTTTGACTAAATTTACTGATGATGGGTCAAGCGATAAGACTATACCAAAATAAACAAATGGTTATAAACATGACTGAAAACAAAACCTCCTCAGTGGAGGTAAAAACATAATTTTGTGTGGCGAGATATATTGGTAGAATGTAAATGCCTCTACATGAGAAATATCAAAATTTAATTAAAAAAAAGAAAAATCAATTTGTAAGTTTTACATATAAAATACTGAAGCAGTATTACAAAAAAAAATGCCTGGAAAAAAAAAAAAAAAAAAGAAAGTTTTTCTACAGATAATCTCGACTCTGAAATAAACTATAAACATTAAGTCCAATATCCACATAATAAATAATGAAGAATTTAGTTGGGAATAAAATTTACTTAATTACATGTTTGCATGTTTATTGGTTTGGGTGCTACTAGGGTTTAAATAAGTCATTATGTTGTATTTGAAGGATTGTCAGCCATCTTTAAATATGGCTGCCAATCCTGCAAATGCGCAACATTTGTGCTTGTGAAAAATATGATGTTCAGGAGTCTATTGGCACTCATTTACCACCATTTTTTCTTCCACTCCCATTCAAGATCACAGAATCAAAAATCTAGGGGGATTTTGACCTTTGGGCCCATAGCCAAGTTCTTCCTATGACAAGTGGAGGTTTATTATAATATTATGTTTGCTTGTCCTGTCTGTGTTTCAACTTTCTCAGATATGATTAGCGTTGAAGAACATTTGAGTTGAGATCTTCATGGTTAGATTCATTTTCATCATGCAGTTTAATAATTTAGCTTGGAAAGTTGTGGTTGATGGTAGTTGCTTGTAGACATAACATGGCTAAATCAGGATCTCTTCTCACTTGCTTTGACAGTTTGGATATGTTGTGATACAATTTGAATGAACACCAAAAAGCAACTGAGTTGAATAGCTATTATCTTTCTTTCTCTGGTTCGTCTAGATACACTGTCCACTTCACTTCCAAAAGCAAGTTAAAGTTTTCACAGACAATTAAAATCCAATAAATTGATATGGACTGAGAAACCCCTATATATATATATATATATATATATATATATATATATATATATATATAAATATAATATACAGGCGTTTTCCATATGATAAGGAATTTGATGTAGTATACAGTAACTATCACAGATTCATGGTTATTTAAGTGAAACAAATATGTACCTACAATTTCCTATGCTTGGCTTTGATTGTGTAGAAAAAATTTCCTGGCAAATCAATCACTTTTTTATCATGCTCTCAAATTCCTACTTTACAATTTTTATTAATGCAATTTAAGTTTTTTCTATGTGCATTAATATGTGCTTGTATGTTAACAGTTTTGCAGACCCTGGCATAGAGCCAACTTCATCAAAGTGATCTGGATATAAATGTATCAGTTGTTCAATTGTATTTATGCATTTCCGCAAAGGTTTGTTGAACATCTTTTTTCTTTACTGTGCAGTGTGACATAATTTAAACTGTTCTGATGATAGTCTTAGAATTGCTGGTCATTGTCTATGTAGAAGGTCCTATTAATCGCAGAACCACAGTTTTGTTAACGGATACTTTTTCATCCTATTACATGGTTTAAAGAGACTCAAACTAATAAAAAAAAGGATATCAAAAATTAACCTGACAGCCAAAGATATTTTTCATAAAAAATATCATGGATTTATCAGGATATCATTTCAGATGACCCCTCTAAGGTGTACTTGCTGTAACAGCATGAATAAAAACACATGAGACTGAATTAACATGATAACAAAACAAGTAGTGGTCAAGATCGTACCAAAATGACTGCTCCCCATGCTCTCTTTATTTACACTCAATACCGGAAAACAGTTATGAAAGGCCATAATTACTCCCATTAGAATAAGTGGTATAAGAAAAATAACTCTACCCAATATACTACAACCCTTCAATCTTACTTGGAATCACAAACATAATCATTCAATTCTGTGGGATGGTCTTCAAATATGTCCTGAGCTGCGAGTGCGTGGTAATGCCGGTTTTTCCACCACTACTTCATCCATGTCTGCTCTCAGGTACTAAACTTTCCTTAGGAACTTCAGGTGTGCCAGAATTCCCTGCATCGTTATCTGCCTGTATCTCAGGTGTCAATTCCTCTGCTGCCATTGATTTTCATGAGCTGATCTGCATCTCCTTACTATCACTCCACCAGTCTCGATTTCAAAATTTACTGCTTCAAACTGTCTGGTAATGTTACCTTCAATCTATCGTGGAGTTGATCCATAACTACAGAAGAATACATGATCACATACTTAATAATCACAAAGTGGTACCATTACTTTGCTCCTGCTTTCCATTTTATTTTTCATATTCAGAGCATTGTGTTTGGCTTTACCAAATGAAACGCTGTTTTTAATTGCTGGTTGAATATCAGCTCGGCTGGAGAAACCCCAGTTGATGAGTTGGGAGTTATCCTATACGCGAATAAAAATCTGTTCATCTTGGTTTCAAGTATTGCCTTGTTGTTTGTTTCCATCCTTTTAAGTGCTTCCTTAAATTTTAGCACACTGTGCTCTGTTTGTTCATTTCAGGACGGGCAGTAAGGAGTCGTGAAAATGTGTTGAATTCCATTGGCATTCATGAATGCTTTGAATTCTTGACTTGTAAATCAGGGACCATTATCACTCATGACTAATATTGGCAGTCCATGTGTTGCGAAGATCTCTCTCATTTTCTCAATTGTAGCCATCAGATGTTTTCATTATACACATCTCTGTTCACTTTGAATGAGCATCCACTACTATCAAAAATATGTGTCCTAAAAGTGGATCCGCATAATCTATGTGGATTCTTTCCCATTGCGAACTTGGATATTCCCAGCAATGAATAAGAACCTTGCTAGGGTTACTTTGATTAAGCATGCAGCTTCCACAAGCTTTTTCAGTTTTCTCAATGTCAGTATCTAGATTTGGCCACCACACATAGCTGTGAGCAAGGGCCTTCATCTGTATGATCCCTTTGTGTGCCTGATGCAATTGCTACAATACTTTCCCCATCTTCACATGTCAACTGTTTGCTTGTTGAAATATGGCTTCATTGCCATGTCTGGAAAGCATTTGCTCCAGCCAATCATGATGTATTCATACACCCGAAACAAAGTCAAGTCTCTTCTCGTCTCCATTCTTACCACTGCCAATCAAATTCATCATGTGCTTATTCTGTTAATGTTTGGTGTGACATCTTGTTCTTGTGCATTGATTGGAAGATGACTTAGACAATCTGCATTTCTATTGAAGGACCTGGCACGATACTCCAACTCATAATTGTAGACTGCTAGAAAGAGGCCCCAGCATTGAACCTGGGCTGTAGCCAGAGAAGGAATCAGTGTGTTCAGCAAATAGCCCCCATAACGGCTTGTGGTCTGAACAAAAAATTATTCGCATAATATTTTTACCGCAAAAACTAGGGCCAGCCACTCCTCAATATGTGCATAGTTCTGTTCTGCCTCAGACAGCATTTGTGAAATGTTGCATACTAGTTTGTCCCTTCCATTCTATGATCCATTACAGCTCCTAATCCATATAGAGAAGCATCTACTTGCACTAGATTAGGTTTGGATGGGGCAAAATGAGTTAAGGGTGCAGAAAATAGCATCTTTATTTCTTCAAAGGCTCTTATTTGTTCAATCCCCACCCCACCTACTAAGCACCTTTCCTCATTCAGCTGTGAAGCGGTGCTAATATTTTCAATAAATTTGGTAAATGGCAGTTATAATAGTTAATGGCCAGAGGTAGATTTTTAATTCTGTAATGTTTTGTTGTGGAGGTGCCTCTGTCATAGCTACCTTGTCTGGAAGAGGTGCTGTGCCTTCCTGATTCTAAAACACAAATGTTACTTCAGAAAAGAGAAACTTGCATTTACTTCTTTAATTTTAATCCTGCCTGATCCATAGATTATTTAGTTGACTACTATCATCATGATTTGAAACTAAAATGTCATCTACACACAAAAGGGGATGTTCTTCAACCTTTTGTCCATTTCCCTTCGAAAAATCCCCCATGGCACCGTGCACACCAAATTGTAATCCCTGGTGGGTGTTTACTGTTAGCAATTCCTGGGTTTCTTCATCCAATTCCAATTGCTGATGGGCATGACTCAAGTCAAGCTTGCTAAATTTCTGACCCCCTCTCAAAGTAGCAAGTATACCCTCTGTCCAATTTGGAACTCACTGTCCTCAATGGGTATTTTTCACCATAAAAGCACCCCATGTCTTCACTAAACATTAATTTGAATTCTGTAAGAAGCTTTTCCAACCCTGAAGGGAAATCTTCCTGATATAAAAGAACATGGCTCTCCAATCATGCTTTATCTTATTTAACCAATTGTGGCCAAGTAGTGTTGGTACATTTCCTTTTACCATCAGCAAAGTTAGTCGATGCTTTAACCCTGCATTATTTCCACATCTATGGTCCATGTGGTTTCACTAACTCATCAGCGTATGTTCTAAACTTTACTTTCTTTTAGATCCTGAATTTAGCCAATTTTCTTGAATTTTTCTAGGCTCATTACTGAGCATGACCACATCTTAGTTAATTAGTAGTTCCACTGGTACTAGCAGTGTCTGAAGTGTAGCAACTGTGTGGAAATCTAGTTTTTCCATATTTATTTTGAGTTAAAATGGTTTTGTTTTTTAACAAAAGAACATGCCTCACTTTGCTCAAGAATCTTCAAGAAGGTTTCAAACTAAACAGTTTTTAATTCAAATGTATTCTCATGTGCTGCTATGATCAATAAAGTTTAACAAATTATTTTCTTCAACCTTTCTTCATAATCAATCCTTTATTTTTTGTTGCAGCCCATGGATTGCACTTGTTACCATAGTCTTATGCTAATGTATACAATCTCTGCGATTAGGATATCATGAACATTTTTGTGCCAATTGCTTACATCTATTAACCAAATCACTTGGTAACTCCTCAGCTTTCTTTTGTATGCCATTAATTTCATCCTTTTAGTTGTAATTGCATTAGAAATTTGTTTCAAATAACTTCAGCATTCACATGTGTGGGTGTAGTAGTAATGCTACAAACAGCCTCACCTCAAAGAAGCAAAAGGTGTGCTCTCTCTGCTACTGGCATAGGGAAACCAGGGGGGACACACTAGAGGTATGGCATGTTTTATAGAGGAGGACAAGATAAGCCATGTGAAGCCACCTGAAGTGGTTAGAGTTACTGAACATAAAGGGGGCCAGTCTCCAAGGAAAGAAGGCAGTATTTCACTCATGCTAGACGAGTAAACTTCCTGTAGAGTCGAAGAAAATGAAGGGAGGAAGCGCCCACGCATCTGCGCGTCATGCCTTACCTTGGAACGCTCCTACGGTGTGCGTACGTGCATGGCCGAAACATGAAAGAAATTCCAAAATGGCGCCGTCCTCATCTTGTAGATTGTGCGATCATCACTGGGCCCCACATGACCGTTCTTTGGCTGCTGATTGGCCGAGGACGAACGCTGGAAGGATAAAGGGAGTGTGTTTGGAACATGGGGGCGTCTTTTCTAGGATCGATGTCAGTGTGATCGTATCGGTGAACTGCTGCAGCTTTAAGAGTACTTTAGTGTGTGTGTGATTTTTTGGGACTTGCTCGTCTGCTTACTTTACAGGACTTTCTTTTCTGCTGATTCTACAGGACCTGCCCTTCTGCAGAACTTGGAACAAAACTTCAAGTCTTTTCTTTCTTTTCACACGTAGTCGCCTAAAAAGGTAGAATCCGACTTACTTGTGAAACGGCTTTAAGCTATTTCGGCGAAATGGGGGAAAAAATTGACCTCAAATTAATACTGGAGTTTGATGGATCAACCCCGGTACTTGACTGGGTGGAAAAGTTGGAGTTACATTGTGTTTTGTCTGGCGTAAAGAACTTCGAACGTGTTGTCCCTCTGCGCTTGTCCGGCGGCGCTTTTGCCGTGTATAAACAGCTCAGCTACGAGACAATTAAGGCGGCGCTGTTCAAGGCGTTTGCGATTGACCCCGCCACTGCTTGGGAGCAACTTGAGGCAAGGACCCTACGTCCGGGCGAAACTGTCGATGTATACTTGGCAGAACTGACCAAGTTAACGGTCTTGTTTGGTGGACTGCCCGAGCGGGCCTTAGCATGCAAATTCCTAGCAGGACTCCCGACAGAAGCAAAGCGATTATTACGAGCCAGCTCAAGTGCGGATTCGTTGGCCCTTAATGACCTAGTGGATCGGGCCAGGACTGTAATGAAGAATTATTCCGAGATGAGGGAACTGGTAATTGCTACTGCCCGGTCCACGCCGAATGATAAGAAACCGTATCAGGGACCCGGTCCACGTGGCGGAATCATATGCTACAAATGCAATGGACAGGGCCATATTGCAAGGAACTGCTAGCAACCAACGGCTGTTCGCTGCTACCGGTGTAAGGAAGCCGGCCATATAGCTCAAGACTGTCCGGGAAACGGAACCGGGGACAAGGTGTCAGCATCAACCTCTTCCCCACGCAGAAATTAAATGAGACGCTGCCGATCGTTTCAATATATGTCAACGAAACACTGCGCTCAGCACTCCTCGACTCCGGGTGCTCCCGCACTATCATATGTGCAGATCTCTGCCACACTTGGAGAAAGAAGAACGTCCGAGTGACTACCATCAGTGGAGAGACGCGCACATGTTGCGGGGTGGGCAGCGTAAACATTCGGACGAAAAATGGAATCTCCCCTAACCTAGAGGCGCTGGTGGTACCAGAAAAACCCGAGTTTTGACCTGCTCCTAGGATATGATGCCATCAGAGCTCTTGGTGGCGTCTACATAACGGCGACGGGGGCGGTACATTTTCAGGAGAAAGCCCCAGTGTGTGCTGCACTAAAGATCGACCAATCAGACTTCAGCGTCGAATTTGACGAGCAAAAGAGGGCCTGTACTGCCTCATGGAAGTGGTCGGAAGACCGAGAACCGGCCAAACTGCAAAATGGCATAACGGAATACCGTGCCCGACCACATGAGGCCCGCGTACGAAGAAGAACTTCGCAGATGGATCGAGGATGGCTGGTTGATTCCCTACCCCTACAAAAAACTTGGACCCCCCCAAGGGTCTGATCCCATTAATGGCAGTTGCTCAACAGAACAAAGCAAAAGTCAGGCCGGTGATGGATTACCGAGAACTGAACTCATATGTTGATGCGTTCACAGGCGATGCCGACGTGTGTGCTAGCAAACTGCGAGAATGGCGCCAGCTGGGTTCTAATGTGTCCCTGTTGGACCTTAGAAGGGCATATCTGCAGGTCCGGGTTAGCGAGACACTGGCCGTTTCAGACGGTAGTGTTTTCCGGTAGGAGGTATTGCCTCACGCAACTGGGCTTTGGGCTGAACGTTGCGCCCCAAATCATGAAGACGATCGTCAATGCTGTATTGTCACAGGATAAGACCGGAAAAGAGGGAACATCAGCATACCTTGACGACATATACGTGAATGAAGACGTTGTGCCATCATCACGTGTGAGGGCTAAGCTTGCCGAACTTGGACTGATTTGTAAGGATCCAGAACGCTTGGAAGATGGCGCTCGTGTTTTGGGGTTGAGCGTTCAACAGGAGCGAGGGACCTTGAGGTGGGGGCGCGGAACTGCAGTCCCCGAAGTGCCCCATATCCTCATGAGGCGGGCCATATTTTCCCTGTGTGGAAAACTGGTAGGACACTTGCCAGTATGTGGATGGACCCGGGTCGCAACAGCCAGCATGAAGAGGAGGGCGAGTGCAGTTACCAAAGGCTGGGATGACGAGATGGTGGACAATCTGTTGCTTCGTATGGTAAAAGAAACCATCACAAGAGTCAAGCAGGAGGACCCCGCTAAAGGAGATTGGTGCGTCCAGGGAGACAGACTAAATGTGTAGGTGGATGCGAGCTCCCTCGCGATCGGGGCACTATTGGAGATGAACGGGTCTGTGATTGAGGACGCCTGCTGGTTGCGACCACTGGATGATGCCGCTCACATCAACCTAGCGGAGTTGGATGCGGCGATAAAGGGAGTAAATATGGCACTCCAGTGGAAGGTTAAAGAATTGTGCTTACACACAGATTCGCTGTGCATGTATCACTGGATAGTTGACACACTAACAGGCAAAGCGAGAGTGCGCACCAAGGCGGCTACCGAAATGCTAATCAGACGAAGGTTGGAGACTCTAAGGAAGTTGGTGGAAGAGTACAACCTATCGGTGAATGCGGTGCTTGTCGCTTCCACCCGCAATCTTGCAGATAAACTCACCCGTGTGCCCCAGAGGTGGTTCGACGCAATGAAGAAAGAAGCCGAACCAGGATCGTTATGTGCTGCCTCTATTGAGGAGACCGATGAAATCAATCGGGTACACCACGACACTGGACACCCCGGAGTGAGACGGACATATTATTTCGCATTATGCCAGTCAATCGACCCGGCTCCCATCAAATGGCAGAAAGGTTGGCTGGAAGTCGACGGGACTTGGAGCCGGCTGGGCATGGACATAACCCACTATGGTGGTCAGCACTTCCTCACACTAATCGATTGCGGACCGACGAGGCTTGCGATCTGGCGACTGTTAACAAGACAGGACTCGGCTAGTGTCATCCGCCAATTAGAGTCTATATTTTACGAGCGGGGGCCACCTGAAGAGAGATTCTCACGGACAACGACACAGCCTTTTGCAGCGGGGAATTCAGGCGTTTCATGGACGAGTGGGGGACCCGGCTTAGACACAGGTGTGCGTATGTGCCGAGTGGCAACGGTATAGCAGAGCGGTGCCACCGAAATGTGAAACGGATAGCAGCAAGGAAGCAATGCACGATTGCGGAGGCGGTATATAGGTACAATACAACGCCAAAGGATGACACGACTGCTGAAAGTGCACCTGCTAATGCGATACATCGCTATCGAGTGCGTGTTAAAGGCATTGACGCCTGCCCGCCTAATCAGAAGAAGACGCAAGGATGGTACAAGTCAGGGGACACCGTCTGGGTAAGGCCTCCCAATAACCGATGCACGACCAGGTTCAGACAGGGACGGATCACCAGCATAATCGGTGAGCAGGCTGTGCTGGTTGATGGTGTCCCACGCCATGTAAGGGATGTCCGGCCCGCCCTTGATATAAACCGAATGGTGAACAGTGAAAGTAATGAATCATCCAGTGATGAAATGTGGATCCGGCCTATGGCTGAGAACCTCAGCACGGATGGCGATAGCTCCAGCACCACTTCTGAGAGCTCGGATGAAGATGAAGCGCAGCCGGATGGTAGGACTGTGGACACTGACCCAGGTAGCTCGGAGGAAGATGAAGTGCAGCCGGATGGTAGGACTGTGGACACTGACCCGGGTGGCACTGGTGGAGATGAAGAAGCCCAGCTAATCCCCCTCCGTAGGAGCGCCCGCATCAAACGACCGCGGCCGCAATGCCGCATGTGTGATCTTGAGACCAGGGGGGGGGGTGTAGAGTCGAAGAAAATGAAGGGAGGAAGCGCCCACGTGTCTGCGCGTCATGCCTTACCTTGGAACGCTCCTATGGTGTGCGTACGTGCATGGCTGAAACATGAAAGAAATTCCAAAATGGCGCCGTCCTCATCTTGTAGATTGTGCGATCATCACTGGGCCCCACCTGACCGTTCTTTGGCTGCTGATTGGCCGAGGACGAACGCCGGAAGGATAAAGGGAGTGTGTTTGGAACATGGGGGTGTCTTTTCTAGGATCGACGTCAGTGTGATCGTATCGGTGAACTGCTGCAGCTTTAAGAGTACTTTAGTGTGCGTGTGATTTTTTGGGACTTGCTCGTCTGCTGACTTTACAGGACTTTCTTTTCTTCTGATTCTACAGGACCTGCCCTTCTGCAGAACTTGGAACAAAACTTCAAGCCTTTTCTTTCTTTTCACATGTAGTCGCCTAAAAAGGTAGAATCCGACTTACTTGTGAAACGGCTTTACTTCCATTAGTAAAATGCATGCATATATATGGAAAAAGTTCCCCTTACAAAGAGTTCCGGTTCTGTAAACCATAATTTTCCAAACTCTACAGAACAAGCTATCTTGGCTAACAAATAACCAAACACAAATGGCAAGCAAAGTATTTGATATTCGCCTCATTCTCACATTTCATGGCATCTCAGCCAATCAGTGTTTGAATGGCTGGAATAGGTGGAGCTGCTGCGCAAAATGTGTGGTATTGACAACGTCAAGCATGTTTTACTACTCAGGCTGAGAAATGATGCTGTCAGTATATCGATGGTTAACCCATGCCCAGAAAAAAGATTTAAAGCAGGTGAAACACACCTTCCTTGTAACTTCTGTGCAAGACACTTGTTGCATTTGACAAGTTTGTCTCATTTGTGCTCTGAGATGACTCAACAAATACTTGGGGTAACCTACAAGACATGGCACGTCTAATTGAAGAACACTGATCGATGGCTCAGTTACACTTTCATGTCAGAACTCCTGGTTAGGTTAGACAATAATTACAAGGATGGAGCACATAACCCTGGAACAGATTTTGCTAGGACTCAAGCTCTGATAACAGGATGAGCCTGGTGTTGTAGTGCTTGGGCAATGCAGAATTTAACAAAATGTTTGTTTACTCTTAGCTAGATTATTTAGCCAAAATATCGCATTCACTCCATGGCTTTAAACCTACTTAAAAGATTCAATGTTTTTGATGGATTTTTATTCACAAATAAATATGCATGAGTGAAGATAGGGTCAGTTAGCAGGTGAAAGCTGATCAAAGCAACCAGATCAAACATCAACAGGTAAGGTTTTGATCTCCATATTTAGGAATGCACAACCTATTTTGTTCATCAATTACCTTAAGAAAGGAAGAACGATCAGTAAGAAATATAGTCTCATCGGTTCATTTGAAGAAAAAAAAAAATCACTAAAATACTACAAATGAAGTAGAAAAGTGTGTCACAAGCTGATTGCAAATAGCGGGAAAACTATTTCTTAGTAACAATGACAAAAACTAACAATTTTATATCTCTTCATGTAGCATCAGCTGTGTGGTTGCCATAAAAGATTTTCACACTGATTTCACCACAGTTCCTGTCAAGTAACATAGCAACCTACAGTGAGAAACCAACAGCAACACTACCAATCCTGCCTACAGCACTGGTAGTAGTCTCCATCTCCCAAATAGTTTTTAATATTAATTACTAGAAGTTCTTAGGCAAGTCATGACCAATGATTGCTTACTGGTAAAAACAGATGGTGTTCCCTGGAATCTGGATGATAACAAGTATCCCCAGATTTCTAGTATTCCCCCCCCCCAAATCACCATTGCAACCCCCTTTTTTACACCCGTGCCTGCCCTTTACCATATGGGCTGCTTCTAATAATGGCTGATGACATTCTTAGGATTACATCACTCTGTACAAAAAAGTTATAAACTTTTTCACATTTAAAACAATTATTAATTTATTTTTATTTCGGACTATTATTCTCATCTTTATTAGTTGTTTTTCACCAAGTTTCGGCCAACTATTCCTCTGGCCTTCATCAGGTGGTAACCATGACGGATAGGAACTTTGAATCTAACTGCATTCTCAGCAATCACTGCCATCCGTAGTTGTTGTCGTCTCACCACATTTTGGCCAAGTAAGCCTCTAGCTGGCTTTAGGTAGGATTGAAACCGCTATCTTCAGACAATGTCCATCTGGAACCGTAGAGATTCAACGTCTATCAAGTGTGCCACGGGCCCCAAAGGGCGACTTGGCCAAAACGTGGTGAGATGACAACTACTCAGGACTTCAATGTAAGCAGCAGAATTGATTTTTAATCCTTGTGGAAAGAAATGTGGTGACATCACATGTCCCTCACTGCTAACAACTAAAACCATAACAGTTGCTGGAAATTGTGTGTGCATGACTCTTGCAACTTCAGAAGGGTCAGCACAGTCATCTGTCATTTCTTAGGTTTACCTTTTGGTCAAAAAAATTTTCGTCTGAATAAAAAAAAAAAAAAAAAGAATGTGTTGCTCAGCAGGAGGTTTCAGTTTGCTTAAAAGCCTCTTGGATCTTACCAACAGATTTTCTTTGGTGGTCTCGAAGATAAACTGGCCTCTCTTCTTCACATACGACTTGTATCAAAGATTTTCATGACAAGTCCTACGAATTGTGGCTTCTGAGACATTAAGATCTTTTGCAATTGACCTCGTTGACTTTTGAGGGCTCTCATCAATGAGGTTCTGAACTCTGAACAAATTCAGGTGTTCTTATGCTGTCAGAGCGTTGATGATTTTTGTGTTTAACAACTGGAGAAATTGGGCCATTTTTGTCCTCTAACTCTTTGCGAACTTTAAAGACAAACGATTGGGCAACTTTTAGAAATTGTGCATTTTGCAAATCACTGTTCTGCCATTATTGCAACTATTACAGCCTGTCTTTTCATTTCCTGAGTTATATTAATATCTGCCATAATTAATTTTCTGAAAGAAACAAAGTAAAAGATTAATAGATAAAAGATGAAATAAGTGATGTTCTCAAATACCAGACGCACTTTGTATATATGTACATTGTTTTGATCGACTGCAAGCACATGCACAACTCACTTTGAACATTTCTTATTCACAAATCTTTAAGTAATAGTGGAAGTCAGGGTATTCACCCTTATCTGTAACTGCTCACAACTTCAAAAGTCCAAACTAATTCAGATTCTGGTGACTTGAAGTTTTTAAAAATAATAATAATAATAATATATATATATATATATATATATATGTCCTCATGCGAAAGAGGACACAAAATGTTTTAAATAATAGAATAAAAAAGACTTTCGCTGGCAAGGACTACTATTGACCATAACCAGTTATACATTCCTCTATTTTTCTCGTTATGTACTGAAAATTTGTTAATGAAACCTATATGAAATATGTTCCTTATTAAATTTTAAAGATTTAATATTCTGGAAGAAGTTTTAAAAAATTTAATCTCAAGTTTTTAAGTTTTTGTTAAAAAAAAAAAAAAAAAAAAAAATTCAGATTTTCTCATTATTCAGACCTGTATTACAAAGAGGGGATTGCAAAAAATGAGTTGTGGTGTGAGGAGAAATACAAACTGAAATAGAGAGAAGGAGAGTTTTAAAATATAATCTTAAGATACAAGTAAGAAAAGCATTTCATCCAAGGCATGAAAATTGTTAAACAAAATGTTTTTACTATCGGCTTTAAAAATAAAAGTACAAGATTCAATTTGAAATTTATTTATCTTTAAAGTGCACTTTTATAAATTTTACAAAGTAAGGTATAAATTTAATTTAAATTGATTAAAAAAAAAAAAAGAATTACCTTGATTTATTTTATGTAATGTACATTTTGTTGCAATTTAAAAACATTATCTTTCATCTAGCAATTAATGATATAGATATAAAATTTTCAATGATTTTTTTTTTTTTAACGTGCAACAAAACAACATAAAATAAATCCAATGTAATAATGAAAAAAAGAGATGGCACTTTGAGTTTCTACATATGATCCATAGTGGAGCAGTTATTATGTTTTATCTTTCGACCAATTCATGTGATCTGTAGCAACCGACACCCGCTACATCACAGGCAGAAACTTTTCACAGCCTCAAGATTTGAAATCTATTTCACTCTGGCTTGTCCAATCATAAGTCAGCTCTCAATCACGTAACCGAGCATATAAAAGGCAACAATCAAACCTTTAATTCTCTTTCTCGCTGGTCTACCTAACAGCAAACACGCCAGAGGGCTTTGGTCCCCAGGCCTAATGCAAGTACAAAACAAGCTTCTCTTCAAACTCCTACTTGCTTCCACGTGCCCAAACGAACATACTTTGTCATGCTAAAGAACTGTCTTCATCGATACAACTCACACACCCATGACAACACGTCAACACACTGAAATCTTTGTCCTTTCTTCTTTAAGCGGCTTTGTTCATCCCAGCGATGACTAGCTATAAATGCGTGTGGACTGAGTTAATCTCCTCAACAAGCCGGCAATATATTAATTCTATCTTCACACAAGAACACATGTCTCTTTCTCCTTCGACAGGCCTGACCTATATCTAATTGTCGGGTATCTAATCTTCATCTCCACACAAGGAACTTTTCACGACTACTATAATACAAGTGAATATGAACACTGAATTCTCTTCTATTAACGAAAATGACAAAGTTGTTTAATATAGAATGAAACTCATTTCGCCGTCTCATTTCTATAGATCCTTAAAGGGAAAAGTGACAAGAACATTGACCAATTTACATGTGTCTTGTAAATTCCAGTGCTATAACCAGATTATAAAATTATGTTTACAATGTAAGGAAAGAGAAAGAAAACTGAGAATCGCATGATAAAAGAATGCCAACCTCTTGTTAACATGCTAAGACACGTTAAAAGTTTCTTAAAAAAACTTTTGTGCAGTAATTCTAAGAAAATGAAAGTAAAACGGAAATAAGTGTATGAAATTCTGACCAAATAAAGTTTTCTTCAGAATGTAAATTTGTTATGCGCTAATAGTATTGTTAGAACTGACGATTGTCTCTAACATGTAATAGTACATCACATTCATTGCCTACAAATTGAAAAAAACGTAAACGGAACAAATCTGTCAGAATAGAAATATTTTCTCAATGGCAAAATCATTTCTCTTTCTAAAATACAAACTTTATTTCAATTTTTTTATGGTGTACACTCTTCACTCTACTAAATATTCTATTATTTTGTTATTCTATCGAAATTTGGTGTCAATGTGCTGAATCAAACAAAAACTTACAAAAAGTTTCTAGAGGTAGAATAATTGACAGAGGAAGGCCAAGGAAAACATGGAAGTGATAAGGATGGATTTGAAAAAGACCTGGCCAGAGATAGGTTAGTTTGGAAGTCAATTTCTAAAAGCCGTCCAACACATGCCAAGATGCAAAATAGACGTTAAACTAAATATGATGATTTGGTAAATTTTTTACAATTAAAAATTTTTTAGAATAAAAATATGTATGGCTTCATATACATCGACTTTCAGTTCATTAGCATTGGGCAAGTCTACTTTTTTGCAAAAGAGTGTGTTTAGGAAATCATTGATTGAAAACTTAGGTCTTATCTCTTTCTTTTGGGAAAGTGCAACAGTCCCTAAAAGTCATTTTCTTAAAATAGCATTTCTTAGGAACAATGGTCTTGACAGTTTGCTTCAGCCGGCTGCTAAGTGGAACATCAGAGTAGAAAGAAGAAACTTGAAGGTTTTTGCTGGTCGCATTTATTGGAACGGGTGGTAACATAACAAGATTGCGACTACATAAGTTGAAAGTGAAAACCCAAAGAACGGTTGGTGCCCGGTGCTGAGCAACAATAACACTATCAGTAGACATGTACATGTGTGTAATACAAAATATCCCCGAATTATCGGAGCTGTTGAGACAAGGAGCTGGAGTTTTAGACATAGGGACATCATAGAAAATGAGGTCACCTGATGCGTTCTTCTGAAGACGAGCAGTCCATGTAAGAGGTGTGTCACAAGATTGATAGAGCTGCTGTTCCAGGAGAAGATATTCTTTCTTGTTCAAGATGAAAACTGGTTTGTCCATGTATTTTTGAGGAATCGTAGAAAGTCGTTTCATCCACCGTTTCTTAGGTTCGATACAAAATATAAAAGACTGGCAATCAGTTGCAGACAGATAGATATTAGGGAATTGTTCAGAAGTTAAGGGGTTCGCATAATAAGCATGCAGGACAACATAAACCTCCATGTTATCCGTATTCAAAGCCTGAATGTTGCACAAGTTCCATATCCCTGGTACACTGACATGGAAACAACGTTTCCATTTCTTTAAATACAGAGAATAGGAAAACACGTTTAATAAAACGCTATTCTCCTGAGTGTTACGAGTACAAAAGGCAATGTACAGTTTACCAATGCTGACAAAATAAGTTCGAGAAAGATTGCAAGTTTCCATCCAGGACAAATAACTTGGAAACACATTCTTGATTGGAAATATCTCTGTAGTTAGCATGTGGTAAAAGGTCACTTTATTAGTTTTCGAACAGAAAAATACCAAATATATACCATGTACAACACCAATAATTGAGCCATAATCCTGCAAAAGATTTATAGACATCCAACATTTTCCAACGTCACAGTATAAAGCTATAGATGGGTTGTCATCTTCTTTTACAAATACAACTGAATGCGCATGGCTTTTACGAGGTTTAGATGGGAAATCATTAAAACCCAGGCCTTTGACTAAATTAGGAAATGTTTTGGCTGCTGGATTAATAATCCGTGACCATATTTTGTGGGAACATAAATCTCCAGTGAAAAAATAATTTTGCAATAATTCCAATGCAAATTCATTCTGGTTGCAATGAACTGAAAGCCATTTCTTGAGCTGAATTAGCAACTTGAAGGCGGAACCACTGAGCTCAGATTCCAACGACTCCAATATGACTTGACAAAACCATCTTGGGATCTTTTCAATGTTGATATAGTCGGTTACACTTGGAATTAACTCTCGTAGAAAATCTCGACATATCAAGGCCAGATGTGGAAAAGAGTACATTTCAGCAAGTATCCAAGTATGGAAACAATTGTTGGCAGAGAGACGCTTCAGAAGAAACTGCGAACATTTGAACGCAAATTGTTCACACATTAAAAATGATGATGCGTTGAGAATTTCAAGTAAAAACTCATCGTCCAACTGGATCCAACCACAATAAAAGTAAGCAATTATTCGATTGAGAGAAATATCACTTGATAATACTGCAGATAAATCAATAACATTCTTTGTCTTGTAACCATCAAATCTGAATATGGCTTCCATGAATGGACTGACCACTGCTAACACCAAACTATGAACTAATTTGGAACCTGTGCCAACTTTTATCAGAGTGTCTCTGTCATCAGCAGATGATAGATTACAGACATGTCGCCATTTTTTATCTTTTGAGGATATTGAATAGATACTCGTTTTGTTTCCAGCTATGCAACCAATCCTCTTGATTAACCTACAAAGAAAAAAATCTATAATGAAATTAAGGTTTAAAATAAAATACTAAATTACTTATTTTAATATGCAGTAGACAAACATCCCTGTAACATTTATGAATACCAACCTTGTAAAATTGGATCAATTTATGGTTTGGTTTTATGACATAGCAACCCTTTTCAGGTTATTTAATGCCAAATTCAGTTATTTTGGAAATTGTATTCATGTTGCATCCAGTTATTTTGTAGAAGATTTTTATTCTTCATGCTCTTTGTATCTTCAATTGCTAGTTTTAGTGTTTGGTTTGGCTTTGTTTTATAGTGGATTTTATTGTTTTTTGTTCCCTGCCCTGCAGAACATGTGTTTTGCAATAGAAGGAAAATGGGGGGGGGGGGGAAGGAAAATGGGGGGGGGGGAAAATGGTGAGGGAAAGGAAAATGGGGAGGGAAAGGCGGATCGTTTTTGTAGAACATAAGTTTTGCAAAAAAAAAAAGTAGAAAGACAAAAAGCATCGATGTTAAGTGCATTTTGTCTCAGGCAGCCAATATCTTCAGACAGCCTGATCTGGTGCTACCAGATTAATTTATGAAAGTCTGTATATTTTGATGAGTTCAAGTTTTACTAAATTTAACCCTAAAGGTACATAAAAACTAAATATTTCAGTTTAAAAATCAAGCAAAGTATGACCCCAGGATATGGTGGCCCTAGGATATGTTCTTTTCAAGTTATGTGGAATATATTTTTCTGGACCCTGGCTATGGTATTTGATTATATACATGCGTATTATATACTGTATTTTGTTACTAATTTTTAATGCTGTATCCTGGGGTTTTACTGTATAGTAGAGCCACTTATGAAATTCTATTAATTTTAAAGAATGTTTAGCAAGTTTAAAACTAACTACAATTGTAAAATTTAGTTTTCAAAGAAAATTCTGTAAATAAAAAACACGTGCAAAACATTGGATATGAAAATTATTGCCTTAATTTTGATAACCAAGCAAAAAAAATTTCCATATTTTAATGTTACACACACACATTGGATGTACATTACTTTTCAGAAGTCCTGTTTGAGAGTTCAATATAGTTACAGTAATAGTAAAATTGAATGGAAAACTCATATCATTATGTCAGTTAAATATTATTAGTGTTGGGACGATTAATCGGAATCAAGAATTGGAACTTTTCAGGGTATTGGAATCGGTAAAAAAATACTCTAATTTCCGATTCCAAAACCGATTCCTTAAACATGTTAAACTTAATTTTACATTGTTGGCACTGAAGATAAAAATGATGAACATTTATCGTTTTTAAGTACCTAGCGAGTGACATTAAAATCTATATTCATAATAACATAAAATGTAAATATATTTTACTTGTGCAAAAAAAAAAAAAAAAAAAAAAATACAGGAACTGTCAAAAAACTTTAATGAATTAGTGGACCTGGTGGTTTGTGACACTTCTATGCTAGACACATTTGGGCGCCAGCATTTCATTGATTTCAGCATCTGTCTGTTATTAATGTTTATTTGGGTGCCCGGAAAACTCGTCCCGGGAAAACTCGTCCCCTTTCGCTAGGTAGGAAAACTGGTCCCGTATTGAATAAATATCGATTGAAAACACATTTTATGATCGTTCTTGAAGGAGATATTGTTTGATAAAATAGACTATAGCCCCCCCCCATAATATTTAAAAAAATATTTTTACTTGTTTAATGTTTTTTTTTTTTTTTTTAAATAAAATTGATTTTCTAAGTGTCCATTTTCTACCCAACTGGCTAAGTTCTTAGTGGTTTCACTTATTTTAAAGCGTTTATTATGTTCATACAAAGTTAATTACAAATTTTTTTGTTCTTGTTTTAACGATGTTTTTTGGAGTCATAAAAACAATAAAAAAACAAAACAAAAAAATTAAAAAACAGGGAGCGATTCGATTCGTGATTTTTTTTGTTTTGGTTTTTTAATTATGATAGTTTTTTTGTTATGTTTTTGTTTTCTCTCATACCAAATGTACTCATGCGTTATTTAAAATTATAATTTTATCAATTATCAACATTTATTGTCGTCCTGTCAAATTTTGCAAAAATTAACTAATAAATTAAAAGCGAAATATTTTTTTGGCGCGAGCGATGCCATGTGCTAACAATCTCTCATTAACTCATTTTTAATTCAAAATTCTAAAATCATTAAGAGAATGTTAGAAATTTCAGAATGCAAGGGCGATAATCTACCCCATTTATTTCTCCGCTCATTTAAAAGCGGATAATAGCCGGAGGCTAAAATGTTCTACAGATTAATTACTTCATTAACTTTGCCCGCAAGGGGGGCATATTATTTTATGAACATTGGTCGCAAAGTGCGTTGTTCATATCGACAGTCTGGAAGGATTTCGAGGACCCTCAACCAATCCTACGAGCGGCCGATTCTACCAGCATCTTCAACAAGAAGAAAACTACCTTCGCCTTTCAAGGCATGAACTACCCGCCATTGGCAGAAGCTAAAGAGGGCACTCTTTTGCAATATGGACTCCTTTTTTACCCTTTTGTAAGTAAAATTATTCTTGAATTTAAGGTGAGCCTTTGTTGCTTTTCTGTGTCTCTTTTATTCTGCCATAGGCAAAAACGAGTAAGAGAATTTCTTACACCGTTTTTATTGCAAAAGATATTCCTTCTCCCCTCCTCCCCACATTATTTTGGATTTTTTTTCCTTTCATTGTGTCGCCTTTAAAAAAAATATTTAATATTCATTTTTATATTAATTTGTAATGGTCCTTAAAGGACCATGTGCTTTAATGAAAAAATAATATATTGAATATTCAGTTTATATTAAATTGTAATGGTCCATAAAGGAACTTATTCATTGAAAATAAATATTATTTCATGTAAATTGTAAACTGAAGTTTAATTCGTAAAAAAAAAAAAAAAAAAAAAAAAAATGCCTTTCAAATATTTTATGATAATTGTAATCGTTTGAATAATGTATGAAGAAAAAAAAAAAAATTATATATTGATTCTTGAATTTATTATTGATTCATTGTTGAAATGTGTTGTCGAATGTCAGTCTGAACTGTTCTTATGGGTTTAAATTCCTTGTTCATTGAGAGTTTCGAATTTGTTGACGTAACCCCCTTCAAATAGTAGTGCTTCTCGTCGGAGAATCCTTTTCGCGCCTTTGATTTATTTCCCCACGTGGGAACGGCTATTTTGTTTTCTCGTGTCATGTCCTTCGAACATCGCAAATTCAAATCTTGTTGGTTGAATAGAAGCTAAAAAGTTTTGTATAACGGCTTCTTTGGATTGGATGAACGAGAGAGGAGGTGGGCGTTGTATAAATAATTTTTCTTCCGACATCGAGAAACGATTGTCTGAAATAGACGATTTATTAGATCAGTTAATTTTCAAATCTCCAGATGAGGAAAGACTAAATATATGTCGAGATTTCGAAATGTTTAAAGCGGGAGTCCACGATAGATTGGCTGAGCTCCAGCCGGAGATTGAGAAATCAAGGGATATTTTTCCCATGAAAATGGAGTTGGAGTGCCCCCCCTTTAGTGGGGATCCAACTCCCAATAAGTTTGAGTTCCGTGGGTTCCTAAGGAAATTTGAATTCTGTACTGCGAACATGAAAAGTGCAGATAAATTATTATTGCTAAAATCCAAATTATCAGGAGAGGCGTTTAATATTATTTCTAGGTTTGATGTGATTCCCGAGAATTACGAAGCAGCCTTGGAGTGTCTGAAGGAAAAATATGTAAATCCTTCAGTAATTATGAACAAAATATTCGATGACATTATTCCACAATCAGACCATTTTGCGTCTTTGAGGGATATCAGAATCCTCGTCCAGCGAGTCAAACTTGAACCGACAGAAATGGATAATTCCTTTGGCACGGATTTTCTTACAGATAAATCCACCTCAGGAAGATTAATAGCTCATATTCTGTTCGCTAAATTTCCGAACAGTGTTCGCAGAGAAATAATGAATAAATCCTGTGAACGGTTTCCTTCCTTAAAGTCTATTTTAACGTATACGTTTGACGTTATAGACATAATAATGGCGTCGCCTTTGAATGCGTCAAGGCGGGAAAAATTCCCGCCAAACATGTCGGGTTCGTTGAATGCAGGAACCCTCGTGGCAAAGAATTTGGAGCCAAAACAAATCAAGTCCTTTCAGAGTAACAATAACTCTAAGTCTTTGGTCAAAAATGGCGAAAATAAATTTTGTAAATTGTGTCAGGTTGATGGTCACCTGACAAAAGTTTGTTCTAAATTTCCAAATTCGGAATCTAAAATTATTCAAGCAAAAGAATTAAGATTATGTCTCCGGTGCCTCGGTGAGCACTCAGAGTCCAGTTGCAGGGGGGTTAAGGGGTTCCCCTTCCCTTGCAGTAATTGTGGTCTACAAAACCATTATTCCTTAATGTGTCCAAAAGAATCTAAGTCCTTTGTGGGACGTACTTTCGTGGCGGATCAGGACAAGAGTATTAGTCCTGTACTCAAGATATCTATGAAGGTTAAAGGGCACCCGGTTTATTTTTTCTGTCTGATAGATACGGGTAGCCAAAAATCCTTTTTCTCTAAAACAATTTTGAACCGGTTGATTCACAACCGTAATCTAAATCCTGAGACGGTACAAATGTCTGTCAATACCCTCGTGGGGAATAAGTCCTTACGTCTTTCAGAGTTAAATTGGGACATCAGCGTCCTTTTTATCATTCTGCATTGTTTGCTGAAAATTTGAAATTGAAATTTAACGTAAACAGGTTCGATGAGATTACGTCGAATTTAACTGAAAAAGGGTTTTGCCCTGGTTATTCTGAACTAAACGGTTCTAACATTCTCGGTATCATTGGCCTGGATCTTATTCCTAGCATCCATAATCTCAGTTTAATTAAGTGCTTGGGAGGTTCCGCTTGGAAACTCCCCAATTATATCATTCCCTTCGGTGAGGGGTCAAATTTTTTAAACAAAAATGATGAGGCTGTGGAAAAATTGCCAGCCTTCGATCAAGCTATTAAAACACTCCCTATGTGTCAGTCATATTTAATTGATAGTGTATTAAAGCCAGTAGCATCTTACGAGGATGTGCTGCAACCTTTTTTTGACGGTCCTGCTGTTGAACGTGGAGTAGAAAGGTTTTTTTCTCTGGACTCCATAGGTATCGAGGATGCCAACCAGTTGTCTTCAATTGATAAAGAAAAAATAAATGCCTTCGAATAGGCTATAGTTCTCAAGGAAGGAAAATATTACGTCGAGCTGCCTTGGGAGCATGACAAGCAAGGTGGAGTCCAATTATGTGCCTTCACTGCGAATAATGCATAGGGTGGCCCAGTACTTGGAAGGAAAGGGATTGTATAACGATTATATACAGGTCTTCAAAGAATACGAAGACTGCGGAATTATTGAACCTTTCTCCGTTCCCCATGGAACTTATGAGAATTATAAATGGATTCCCCATCGGCCAGTAATCAAAGAAGGTCTGGGAATAACTACAAAAATCCGCCCTGTTTTCAATTGTTCGTTGAAACGTAAAGGTAGCGTTTCGATTAACGATGCTGCTTATTCAGGTGTTAACATGACTGCATTGTTGCTAGATATTCTACTAGCTTTGCGAAAAGAAAAATATGTGCTTTTGGGCGATTTGCGCAAAGCTTTTTTACAGATCAGGTTAAAATCTATTGAAGATAAAAATAGATTGTTTTTTCCTCAAGGTAGATGGCAAATTGTGCGCCTACCGTTTTAATACTATTATATTTGGGTTTAATGCCAGCCCTTTTATATTAAGCTTTATACTTAAGCATCATGCCAAAAAATATGAAGCTGATTTGGCTTCACATTCGATTTCCAATAAATTCTATGTTGACAACTTAGTTACTACTAATAGTGACAGAGATACTCTAACCCATGTGTATAATAAAGTCCGCGACAGACTGAGAAGCGGGGTTTGAACTTCAATCCTGCAACTCCAATTGCACGAGCATACAAAATAAAATGATGGAAGACAGTACTATCTCGTCTTCTTCCCAACTTTGAAAAGGTGCTGGGGTATCAATATTCTGTTGAAAGGGATACCTTTAAACTCGCTCCATCTGTAATAGATGGCAATGCCAATACCAAACGCAAGATATTATCTCAAGTCTATATGATCCATTATCTTTACTTCTTCCTGTCACCGTGCAGGGGAAGATCATTATTAGTCAACTGTGGAAAAAGGAGTTGTCTTGGGATCAACAAATCCCTGAAGAAGTTAAGGCCACGTGGCAAGCACATGCCAACGGGCTGAATTGTATAGGGAACTTTGAATTTCCTAGATGTACTCTCCTAGCGGAATCCCCTGTTGAAATTATTTGCTTTAGCGATGCTTCTAAGCATGCTTATGGGTTTTCCATGTATGCGAAACAAGGTGCTCAGTGTTCCTTGAGGCAAAAGTGGCACCCATCAAGGGAAAATCACTACCTGTTTTGGAATTATTAACTATATTTCTAGCATTTAAAGTTATTCCACAAGTTTTGGGTGCTCTAGCGCCCATCAATATCAAATCCTTTTTTGTCGTGTCTGACGCACAAGTACACATGGATTTTGAATGGGAAGGCTGCGAAAAAAAATATATTAATTGAAAATCGCGTGTCAGACATTAATAAGTTCATTGAAAATATTAAACTTAAATATGGGATAAACCCTAAATTTAGATATGTTCCTTCGTCGGATAATCCAGCTGATCTTTTAACCAGACGTATTACTGCCTCTAAGTTCAAACAATTTTTCAAATTTTGGACCTGCGGACCAGACTGGCTTAATCAAGTTGAAATCAGCTGGTCCACGTCCCCCTTACCTTGTCTTAATGTTAACAGAAAGATGGTAACATGTATGTTCTCGGATGAAACTGCTTCTAATGAGAATCACTTGCCAATTAAAATATCTGATTTTTCCTCATTAACTAAGGCTATTAATGTCTTAGAAAAAGTTGTGAGATTCGGTGATAAATTACGTCACCGAAAGACTGACACCGTCAAGAGAGCTAAATTGTTGCTCTTCTCTCATTTACAAAAGGGAAGCGTTTCCCACAGAACTTGCTTATTTGCAACAACCCTCTAATAGGGCTGCTCCACCAAGAGTTACGGCCCTTGAGTTATTCCTAGATAGGGAGGGACTGATACAGACTCAAGGACGTATTCAGAACTCCGAGGTTTTTCCATATGAAGTGAAATTTCCTATATTATTAGGAAAAAATACGCACCTGACCAAATTGGTCATTATTGAAGCTCACCAGAATTGTTGTCATATGGGAGAAAATTCAACCCTTAGCAAGGTGAGGCTATCGGGTTTTTGGATCCCCCAAGGGAGACAGGCGGTGAAGTCGGTTCTCCGTGACTATGTTATATGTAAGAGAATTAATTTTCTACCGTACAAAGCACCCTCTGGGTCTCAACTGCCTTTTGATAGAGTAAATTTTGTCCGGCCCTTCAAATGTGTAGGGGTGGATTTTACTGGACATTTTTTTGTCAAAAACAATAATGAGGATGTCAAGATGTACATCCTACTGTTTACTTGCATGAGTTTACGTGCCATACACTTGGAATTGGTACCGGACATGAGCGCAAGATCCTTCTTGTTAGCGTTCGTTAGGTTCACCAACTTATTCGGTGTACCAACTCATATGTATTCCGACAATGCCAAATCTTTCATAGCGTCGGGTATTATATTATCAGACATATTTGTATCTGATGAATTTAGAGAATATTTCAAATCCACTACTATTGTTCATTATACAATTCCCCTGTACTCTGCATGGCATGGTGGAGTATGGGAGAGATTAATTAAAACTGTGAAACAGTGTCTTTCCAAGTTGTTGGGTAGGAGGAGGGTCGGTTATTTCGAGTTCCTAACCGCCCTTTCAGATGTTCAAAAGGCAATAAATGATAGGCCACTAACATTTATTTCAGCTTCTGATAGAGGCCTTGATGGGTTGACTCCCAACCATTTTTTGCAGACAGGATATCATCCCCGCCTGCTTATCAATCTTAGCGGTTCAGAGGACCCTTGTCCAGAACCTCCAAATAGAAATTCGCTCTTACATTCCCTTGAAATGAGGGATGAATTTGTCAGTAAATTCAAACGTACTTGGCATAATGACTACTTGCTCTCAATTAGAGAAGTAGACGCCCACATTACAGAAAATGAAACCTCTAAAATATCAGAGGGTGAAATTGTTCTTGTCAAAGCTCCTAATAAGTCCCGGGAGTTGGGTAGGGTAGTAAAATTATTGGTCGGAAAGGACAACAAGGTTCGTTCAGCCTCAGTGCTGAAAGACAGGTGTGTCCAAATTCATTCCTTAAAAAATATTTATCCTTTAGAGATAAAACATAATCCTGAACCTGCATTAGCAGAAATTGCGGAAGAAGGAGGCCCCTTCTTTTGCCCCACATGTTCAGTCGCCAACGATGGAACATCACCTATGGTGTGTTGCGACTCGTGCAATGAGTGGTACCATTTTAGTTGTGTCGGGGTCGACCAACAAGTTACCGTTGAAGATTGGGTGTGTCCGGATTGTGCGGACCAAACACCAAGTTAATAATTGTATATTCCTTTTATAGACTCATCATTACTAATAAATTCTGTTTGCCATAGAGAGATCGTTATAAGTTCAGATTGACAACAGACACACATTGAATTTAATTGCTATTATTGTGTTAATATTAAGTCCTTGGGGACAGAATTTCATTGTAATAACTTGTCCAAATAGGCGACAATCCTTAATTTCCCGATAAAAAAGAAAGAAATGAGTATCCATTTCTTTCTCTTCCTTCCTTTGGCAGTGTTAGAAATTTCAGAATGCAAGGGCGATAACCGCGTGATTTACAATCACGCGATTATTTCGACCAATGGTATTGCGTTGTCCAGTTGCTGCGGAGGATTCAGAAGTGGCGGGAATTTTGTGTTTCAAAAAACAGATTTCAACTAGACGTCGGAGAAAGCCGATGCACGTAAATCTCGCTCCGTGCCTAATGAACTAAGGCAGGGTTCTACCCCATTTATTTCTCCGCTCATTTAAAAGCGGATAATAGCCGGAGGCTAAAATGTTCAACAGATTAATTACTTCATTAACTTTGCGCGCAAGGGGGGCATATTATTTTATGAACATTGGTCGCAAAGTGCGTTGTTCATATCGACAGTCTGGAAGGATTTCGAGGAACCTCAACCAATTCTACGAGCGGCCGATTCTACCAGCATCTTCAACAAGAAAACTACCTTCACCTTTCAAGGCATGAACTACCCGCCATTGGCAGAAGCTAAAGAGGGCACTCTTTTGCAATATGGACTCCTTTTTTACCCTTTTGTAAATAAAATTATTCTTGGATTTAAGGTGAGCCTTTGTTGCTTTTCTGTGTCTCTTTCATTCTGCCATAGGCAAAAACGAGTAAGAGAATTTCTTACAAGAAAAAGTAATCACTAAATAAATTTATTAATCAATTTTATTGAAAACTCTGCTATCGTTTATCAAGAAACTTTTTAATATCATTTTTTGTTGGTTGTTTTTCGGAGGGAGATATAGTTTTTACCCCCCCCCCCTCTCTCTCAAAATTATATTTAAAAAAATATTAAAATTTTCTTTTTAAAACCAAATCTCCCTTAGTAATTTCTTTAATTTTCTATTTTTTAGCGATTATCACGACCCCTAAGATGTGATATACCGGACATTATTTCTCGTTCTCACGTAACACTTGTTTGTTTTCTGTGTTTTTTTTCTTTACCGAATAAACGATTCCAAATAAATTAATCAACAGTAAATAAGTAAATTCTTTTTTATATTAATATTAAAAAAAATATGTGGTCTCGTTTATGAACATAATAAACGCTTTAAAATAAGTGAAACCACTAAGAACTTAGCCAGTTAGGTAGAAAATGGACACTTAGAAAATCAATTTAAAAAAAAAAAAAAAAAAAAAAACATTAAACAAGTAAAAATATTTTTTTAAAATATTATGGGGGCTATAGTCTATTTTAAAAAACAATATCTCCTTCAAGAACGATCATAAAATGTGTTTTCAATCGATATTTATTCAATACGGGACCAGTTTTCCTACCTAGCGAAAGGGGACGAGTTTTCCGGAGACGAGTTTTCCTAAATTCGAATAAATATGTTACATTGAAAAACACAAAAAATATATCCAGTTTGGCAAAAAAGTAACTTATCTTGCCTTTGATAACATTTGTTATGTTTGTTTTTTGGCAACTTTTTCGAATCTGTGTTTTAAAAAAAAAACAAAAAACAAAACATTAAACAAGTAAAAATCTTTAAAAAAGAATATTGGGGGGGGGGGGCTATAGTCTATTTTAAAAAATAATATCTCCTTCAAGAATGATCATAAAATGTGTTTTTAATCGATATTTAGGGTTTGTATTACTGTACACATATATTCGAAAAAGTTGGCAAAAAAACAAATATATAACAAATAAATGTTATCAAAGGCAAGATAAATTACTTTTCTACCAAACTGGATATAATTTTCGTGTTTTTATTCAATTTAACATGTTTATTCATCTCAAAAAGCATACAGTGTTAACCGATGTATTGGAAAATTCAAAATGGTGGCCGACTCTCTCTTTAACATGGTAAGTTCGGGAAAAGGTGTTATAAATAATAAACTAGACAAAAAAATACTATTAAAAAACCACCGAATATACGTCAAGTTATGTCACGGTAACATATATTGAGCAAATTTCTAACAGTATTCAATAAGGGACCAGTTTTCCTACCTAGCGAAAGGGGGTGAGTTTTCCCGAGGCGAGTTTTCCGAGCACCTATTTATTCACCTCGAAAAAGATACAGTGGTTACCGATGTATTCGAAAATTCAAGATGGCGTCTCACACCCTCTTTAACACCGTAAGTTTGGAAAAAGGTGTTATAAATAAACTATACAAAATACTATTAAAAACCCGCCGAATATATGTCAACCTTAACATATATTGAGCGAGTTTTTAACAGTATTTTATCCGGTTTTTTATTTATAACATCTTTTCCCACACTTACCGTGTAAAAGAGAGAATTAGACGCCATCTTGAATGTTCCAATACATCGGTAAACACTGTATGGTTTTCGATCTGAATAAATATGTTACATTGAATAAAAACACGAAAAACATATCCAGCTTGGTAGAAAAGTAACTTATCTTGCCTTTGATAACATTTGTTATATATTTGTTTTTTGACAACTTTTTCGAATTTATGTGTACAGTAATACAAACCCATATATATGGTGCCGGGAAAACTCGTCTCCGGGAAAACTCGTCTCCGGGAAAATTCGTCCCCTTTCGCTAGGTAGGAAAACTGGTCCCTTATTGAATAAATATCGATTGAAAACACATTTTATGATCGTTCTTGAAGGAGATGTTTTTTTAAAATAAACTATAGCCCCCACCCCATAATATTTAAAAAAATTTTTTTACTTGTTTAATGTTTTTTTTTGTGTGTTTTATTATTTTCATAAACGAGACCGCATATTTTTTTTATATTAATATAAAAAGAATTTACTTATATACTGTTGTTTATAAAAGGGTAAAATCGATTTTTCTACCTCGCCGACTATGTTGTTTAATTTATTTGGAATCGTTTATTTGGTAAAGAAAAAAAAAAACAGAAAACAAACAAAAAACATGTCGAGTGTTACGGGAGAACCAGAAATAATGCCCGGTATATCACATCTTAGGGGGTCTTGATAATCGCTAAAAAATAGAAAATTAAAAGAAATTACTGAGGGAGATTTGGTTTTAAAAAGAAAAAAATTTTTAATATTTTTTAAAATATAATTTAGAGAGAGAGGGGGGGGATAAAACCTATATCTCCCTTCGAAAAGCAACCAACAAAAATGAAATTAAAAATATTCTTGATAAACGATAGCGGAGTTTTCAATAAAATTGATTAATAAATTTATTTAGTGATTACTTTCTCTCAATGATTGATTTTAGAATTTTGAAGTAAAAATTTAAAAAATTAAAAATGAGTTAACGAGATTGTTAGCACATGGCATCTCTCGCGCCAAAAAAATATTTCGCTTTTAATTTATTAGTTAATTTGTGCAAAATTTGACAGGACGACAATAAATGTTGATAATTGATAAAATCATACTTTTAAATAACGCATGAGTGCATTTGGTATGACAAAAACAAAAAACTAAAAAACAAAACCAAAAGCGTAACGAAGAATCGAATCGCTCCCTGTTTTTTAATTTTTGGGTTTTGTTTTTTTATTGTTTTTATGACTCCAAAAACCATCGCTAAAATAAGAACAAAAAAAAAAATTTGTAATTAACTTTGTATGAACATAATAAACGCTTTAAAATATACTTAGCCAGTTAGGTAGAAAACGAACACTTAGAAAATCGATTTTATTTAAAAAACAAAAACATTAAACAAGTAAAAATTAAAAAAAAAAAAATATTATGGTGGGGGGGGGGCTATAGTTTATTTTAAAAAACAATCTCCTTCAAGAACGATGATAAAATGTGTTTTCAATCGATATTTATTCAATACGGGACCAGTTTTCCTACCTAGCGAAAGGGGACGAGTTTTTCGGGGTCGAGTTTTCCCGAGACGAGTTTTCCTAAATTCACAGTACAGTGATACAGTACACACCTAACGAATGTAACGAAACCGAATGGAAGACGAAAAAAAACAAAAAACGAACAACTTTCGTAATAACACAAGTGTTAAAAATTAAAAGAAAGAGCACTTGTATTAAAAGAAGAAAAAAAAAAAAAAAATGAAACAAAACGCCCTTGTGCAGTATGCGGACGGCGGTCTTGTACTCCTGTTCTAGGTGCGTTTCATTAAACTGTCTCCAGGTGGCGCTTCTCGGTCAAAAATCATTTAAATTATTAATTTGTTGACCTTTCAAAGTTGGTTGAAGTAAAAAGGTATTCATGCAGTGCAGTGCATGCACTTATTGATCCGTGCTGGCTGATGGGGAGGAGGTTTTGTACCTATTCCGTACTTTAACGTTACAATTTATTCAAAACAAAAACAAACCTTGGAAATACGATCTTAAAAAAATAAAAATAAATAAATAAAACAAATAGCGCGGATCAGTAAGTGCACTAGCGCCAAAGTTTTTTTTTTTTTTTTTTTAATTCAATTGTAAGGTTAAAGTACAGAATAGGTACAAAACACCCTCCCCATGTTAAGAATGGCTTTTTAAATAACGTTATTTCAGCACGGATCAATAAGTGCATCGCGAGTACCGATTTTGTAATAAAGTGACGACCACGTTGAGAGCGAGCAATTTTGAACTTTGCCTGGACAAATATTAAAATTTATGAGGTTAACAATCCTGCAAGTTTCCAAAAATACCCCCCCCCCCAAAAAAAAATGGCGGACGTCCAACACATGACACTGAAAGTAATTAACGCTCCCTCTGACACGTGACCGGAAGTTAGGGGCACAGGTGTATTTGTTTTGACTTACATACGTGAATGTACACTGAATGAACAACAAATTGTTACGTGGTGCGGAAAGAAAAACCAAAACATAAAAAGCACTGGCCCTTTCTTAAATAGGACAAATTAGAACGAAAACAACGTTTTATGTACTTTTGCCACGAGTGTACGACGAACCATTCTTTCATCTAACAATTTAATAAAATATATATTTTAAGTTTAAAGTAAATTTCTTGCGTTGGCGAAACTACACTAGTACCAAATGTCTTTGGTTAAGAATAAAAGTATGGTGAAAAAAAATGTAAAGTTCCAGTCACGTGTCAGAGGGAGCGTTAATTGCTTTCAATCTCATAAGTAGGTCGTCCACCATTTTTTTTTTTTTTTTTTTTTTTTTTTTTTTTTGCGATTTTTAAAAAGTTGCAGGATTGTTAACCTCCGCCCAATAAAGAAAACTTTTAATGTAAATTTGCCATATTTCATGTAGAAAACGAAATGTTTTAAATGAGAAACTAATTATTTTGGTGCTTGTGCACTTACTGATCCGCGCTATTTTTTAAATCGTATTTCCAAGTTTAATTAAAGTTTTGATTTTTTTTTTTTATTCAGTTGTAAGGTTAAAAGTACAGAATAGTTACAAAACACCCTCCCCTCCCCATGTTAAGAATGGCTTTTTAAATAACGTTATTTCAGCACGGATCAATAAGTGCACTGACTGCACTAGTACCATTATTTTTTAAACAAATCGGGGTTTGTATTACTGTACACAGATTCGAAAAAGCTGTCAAAAAACAAATATATAACAAATAAATGTTATCAACGGTAAGATAAGTTACTTTTCTACCAAACTGGATATAATTTTGGTGTTTTTATTCAGCTCGAAAATCATACAGTGTTTACCGATGTATTGGAAAATTCAAAATGGAGCCCGACTCTCTTTAATACGATAAGTTCGGGAAAAGGTGTTATAAATAATAAACTAGACAAAATACTTTTAGAAACTCGCTCAATATATGTTACCATGACATAAGTTGACATATATTCGGTGTTTTTTTTTTTATAGTATTTTGTCTAGTTTATTATTTATAACCTTTTCCCAAACTTACCGTGTTAAAGAAAGAGTCGGGCGCCATTTTGAATTTTCCAATACATCGGTAAACACTGCATGTTTTTTTAAGCTGAATAAACATGTTACATTGAATAAAAACACAAAAAATATATCCAGTTTGGTATAAAAGTAACTTATCTTGCCTTTGATAACATCTGTTATATATTTGTTTTTTGACAACTTTTTCGAATCTATGTGTACAGTAATACAAACCCACAAATCGATCTAAATATTCGACAATCAAACTTTAGAAGCATTTGTATAGACTTAAAATGAACTCTTACCCATTTAAACACATACTGCTAGTGCTCTGCTACGATGCATCGAGTGAAAGATTATCGGACTAAAAAGTGCACACTTCGCTAAACACGACGACGATTCACAAATTAAAAAAAAAAAAAAAAAATGAGTTTAGAATTAGAAAGTCAACTGAAAATGTGGGCGATTGTTTTAATTTGCATATATTTGTAACTCGTAATTACGGGTTCGATTTCAAGTGTCGGATAAAAAAAAAAATGAAGCTAAATATAATGTCAACAATTCTAATATTGATTTTGTTGAGTATGAGCATTGTAGAAGTCCAAAGTTACGTGTAAAATGTCCACAATATTGACTTTGCACGTTTTACTTTAGTTTTCATATAAAACAAAAACACAGCAAAAAAAAAAAAAAAAAATAAATAAATAAACAAACAAACAAAAACGCTTTCTCCCGATGGCAATGTTTAGCACGAATTTAGGAAAACTCGTCCCGGGAAAACTTGTCTCCGGAAAACTCGTCTCCGGAAAACTCGTCTCGGGAAAACACGTCCCCTTTCGCTAGGTAGGAAAACTGGTCCCTTATTGAATAAATATCGGTTGAAAACACATTTTATGATCGTTCTTGAAGGAGATATTGCTTTTTAAAATGCAAGCAAAAAAAAATATAACAACCAAAACAACAAAAAAAAATCATTTTTTCCTTGAATTTCTCAATAGTTAGCGTGCGGTAAAGGAAGGATCTTCTCTTTTTTTTTTTCAGTGAGGTACCCAAAATCCAATAAAGAAAAGAGAAAAAAAAACACACACACACAAGGAATCCCTCTCTTCACATAAGAAGTTTATGTCACAAAATCACCTGGGGATATAGATTCCCTGTCTCTCTTACTTCCTTTCCGTCCTGGGTCGCTGGATGATTTTCGAGGGTCTCACTGCCGGCTTGGGTTCCTCCTCAACGCGGCTCTGGTTTACCAGGTCCTCGACTTGATTCTCTGATAGCCGCAACTCAGGCTCTTCTTCCACGCCCCGAGAAAGGGCGCTCATTGGTATCCCCGCTCCGCTCTGGTGCGTTGTTGTCGGCGGGTTACCATCACGTAATCTCCTCCATCCTCCCCATAGATACCTTACCAAAACAGCTAAAACTATCACTACCATTAGAATACTCATGATCGGCCAAGCTATTTTTCCAACCACTTCTGGCCTCCCCCCTGACTCTTCTCTACCGACTCGGCTTAATTTAAATCTCAATTTCTCTAGACTGATTTTTTCGATCGGTCCCAACACTTCGGGCATCTTCTGTAAGGTGATATTGGAGAATTCCCTTATTATTGGTTCCCATAGCTCCACCCAGCCGCTGGAGTTGGTTTCTATTAGCTTCTTAAGGGACCCCCTATCTTCGAATCTCTCTTCCGCCTGATAGTACGGGGGCAAGGAAATCGAGGCCCTTGCGCGGCACAACCCATGGGTAGCTCTATAACAGACAATGGCGCAGCGACTCTCACTGTTCTCGGGGGCTTCCCGTCACAAACTCGGGTTAACTCTATTCCCTCTTGGGTTACCACCACCCAAATCCCGTCGGACACCCCCACTGCGGAAGGTAATGTCACCTTCGTTAAGATTTCTACCTCGCAACTCTCTTTGATCCCCGGTTCGTTTTTTCTAAACAGCTCTAGTACGCACAACCGGTATCGACTCACTACATAAATGGGGCTGGTTGACCCACACGTTCCAAGGGCGTCAGCCCTGCATCGGCCGGCTTCCTCACCGGTCAGCAACATGAATCTTGTTCTCACCATGTTTAACGTGATAAAGTCCGTTTCCATCTTATATCTAGCCACTGCCCCGAGCTTCTGGTCCGCTCTGGGGTAGGGCATGGCTAGGTTCATGACTTGGTATATCTCGAAAGTACTGTCGTGGTCCAACAAGGGGATCGACACTAGTACAACGAGTCTATCCTCTTCCAACAGTGTAACGCAGCCCAGGGCATTATAGTATCTCCATAACCGCTCGGTGAGGTCTACCGGCAGTCTCAAGTGGGGGGGAAACTTCGACTGTATCTCCAACAGCACTTCTCTTAACCTCCCTGGAGCCACTATACTCGGCGACAAATGTCCCAAGGACAACATATCCAGCTGCGCCCGCACGTGTTCCAATTGTATCATTACTTGTCGCCCTGTCTGATGGACCCTGTTCGTTATGGCCAACAATTGCAGGTACCTCTGCACAAAACCATCCAACTCTCGTAATTCCGTGGATATCAGCTGGGTTATATTCGCTACCTCTTCCTTGAATCCTCGAATCTGGGAAAACAGCCTCCCTATGCTGGCCCTGTTCTTGGCCAGTTCTAACCTGGTAACATTTAGGATCGATACGCTCTCTTCGGCTACGTGTGCCAATACCCCCTGGTTCTTCTCGATCTGTTCCAATCTCCTCCGAATGATCCTTACATCACTCTCGGATACCGTCCCAAACAATACGTGGAGGGCCTTTCCCACTATCGGCAGCACCGATCTCTTCGGTTTCGTTCAGAGCAACTCTACCTCCTTTAGGTAGAACCTCATATCCTCCCACTGAGCCTCCATTACGATGGTCTCCCTCCTCAGGGAGGCCAGTAACTGCACGTACTCTATACGACCCCTATATTCTTGGATTATTTGGCTCTCGATCTTGGCCAATTTGGCCGCTTGTTCACTCAACCGCTCGATCACCACTCTATACGGCTGCAGATCTATCACTAGCGTGACCAACCACCTTGATCTGGTGATCACTACTTCACTGGTCTTTTTAAACACGGTATTCCGGCTCTGCTCCCACATACTTGCTACCGCTAAGGCCGCCAATAGTACCACTACTTTTCGTCCATACATTCCTGAAATGATATAAGTAGAGAACCGGTCTGAGCTCTCTATATTAGACTCTTCCAACAGGTTCCAATCACTCTGTCATTACTCGAAAGACTTTAGAACCACTCTGACTGTCAAATTCCTTCCAACCTGTTCCAATCATTCTGTCCTTACTCGACAGTTTAAAGGCTTTAGAATCACTCTGACTGTTAAACTCTTTCCAACCTGTTCCAATCATTCTGTCCTTACTCGACACTTTAAATGCTTTAAAATCACTCTGACTGTTAAATTCTTTCCAACCTGTTCCAATCATTTTTGTCCCTACTCGACAGTTTAAAGGCTTTAAAATCACTCTCAACATCAGACTATTCTCGCTTCCTCAGCACACCCGAGAGTCGCGAGCGCCACACCCTCCAGGCCCTTCACATGCACGGGGGGCCCTTCCGCACACATGATGGCCCGGCGGTGCACCGCCGCTTCCCCAAGGTGGCTAATCAAAAGAAAAAAAAATAATTATAGCTTTCCTTCTCTTCACTACCATTCTTCTTCCTTCTATTCTGGTCCCCCGGGGTGGTCTACTCCTCTTAGCCTTAACTTCAGGGGCAATTCCTTCTCAACGCCCAATGTTTCCTTCTCCCTTTCCCACTTCTCTCGGAGCCGAGCAAGGGGGACTTCATCCTCTTCTTCCCACTCGCTCGGTGCATCCCCCGGGCTTAATCCCTGATTCTCACCGATCCGACCTCCTCTGTCCGTGGGAGCCGTCTTAGCTCCCTCCCTCGAGGAGGTCGTCGCCTCCTTTACAAGCCTGTCACCAGCTGGAGGGGGAAACTGACATCCCGCTCCTCCCCACTCTGATTCACTATCGGATTCCACTCCCTCTGGGTGCACGAGAGTGGTCCGTCTCATTTTCCTCCTCTTCGCTCTTATGGGCTCTGGCTCTTCCCATCCTTCCACTTCTGCCAGCTTAAGATCATTGACATGCACTCGTTTCGTTTTCCCCGCCACCTGGTCCCAGATGACAAAGGATACCGGTCCCGTCTGCTGTATGATCCGGTAAAAGGGGGCCCATCTCTGGTCTAACTTCCCTTCTCTTAGGGGAAACCTGTAGTATACCGGGTCCCCCACTTGTAAGCCAACTTCCTTCCTTCCCTTATTTACTCGTTCATTCCTTTTTTGCTGGGCCCTCTGGACCCTCCTCCTAACTTGGGTAAAAATCTGGTGCTGCTTTTCTAAAATCAACTTATGGTGGTCTTCCCCCAGGTATTTGCGGCGTGGTTTCAGCAAGTTATCGATAGGCAACACCACGTCCCTTCCAAACAGCAAGTAATAAGGGGCGGCCTTCGTGGTTTCATTCATAGTGAATCTTACCGCCGCCAGTGCTTGGGGAAGATATAAATCCCAATTCTCCCTGTTGCCCTCAGCTAGTTTGGCCAGCACATAAGCCAGGGTCCGGTGGAACCGCTCGACCTTGGCGTTACTTTGGGGCCGATACACAGAGGTAGTCACGTGCTGGACGTTCAGACCTCGCAACGTCTCGGCCATGATCTGGTTCACATTCTCTGGTCCGTTATCCGTGACCAGCTGTTCTGGGGCTCCATATCGGGGAAATATCTCGGATAGTATTATATGGGACACAGTTTGTGCCCGTTTATCTGGTATGGCGAATGCCTCCGGCCAGTTCGTCAACCAGTCCACGAAGCTAAGTATGTAGAGATTACCCGCGGTGGTTTCTCCATATGGCCCTGAGATATCCATGCTCACCTTTTGAAACGGAAAACTCGGCACGTCTGTTTCCATCAAAGGGGCCGATCTTCCACTCCTACTCTGGAGTAGGCAGGTGCGACAGCTCTCCAGGTGGGCTATCACGTCCTGGTACAGCCTCGGCCAGTAATAATTCCGGCCTATCAATTCGTATGTCTTCTCGATCCCCATGTGCCCAGTTCCCTCGTGGCACTGGGTCAATATTTCCCTTCTCAACCCCTCCGGCACGACCAGCTTGGCGCTCACTCGGCCCTCCCTCTGGGAGAGATAACACAGCACCCCTTGTATTACAAATCTGGTCGCTGTACCCTTCTCTACGCTAGCTCGGAGACTAGCTATTTCTTGATCCTCTTGAGCTTTCTCGATGAGGCTCCTCCAGTGGGGATCCCTGATCGTTTCTAGTTCCTCCTCATCACTACTTCCCCACTCAGGCCGCTGGCCCTTTCGATGAGAATTTATGACGTTTATCTGATACGCCTTATCGTCCACGCCCGGTTCCAACTTGACCGACTCGGTCTCCAACTTCTCCGGTATCCGGGACAGCAGATCCGCGCAGGTGTTGTCCCTACCGGCCAGGTATTCTATCTTACACTGATAGCCACTAAGCTTCAAGGCCCACTGTTGTATTTTTTTGTTTGTCCAGTCGGCCTCCAACAAGTGTTTGAGTGGTTTATGGTCCGTCTTGATAGTAAAGACAGCTCCATTCAGATAGTAGTCTAGTTTCTGCACCGCATATATGATTGCAAATGCCTCTTTCTCTATCACCGGCCATCTCTGCTGGGTCTCTGACAATCTATGTGACAGGAAATACATGGGCACTTCCTCGGGTATCCCTGGTATTGGACCGTCCCTCTCGGGGCAAAGCTGGGTCAACACCGCCCCCACGCACCTATCACTGGCATCGGTGTACAACACCATAGGCCTGCTCAAGTCAGGGTAGGTCAGCAGTGGCACCGCGGTCAGTTGTTCTTTAAGGGCCTCGAAGGCCTTTTGGCAGTCTTCCGTCCACTTGAATCGGGCATATTTCTTTGTTAGTGCTACCAAAGGTCCCGCTAATCGGCTGAATGCGGGCACGAATCGTCGGTAATAACCTATTGCACCTATGAATCCGCGGACCTGCCTCACCGTTTTGGGTTCCGGCATGGCTCGAATGACCTCGACCTTGTCCATGTCCGGGCGAATCCCATCCCTGTCTATTATAAACCCCAAGTACTTCGTCTTATCCTTCAAGAACTGACACTTGGGTAGCTTCAGCTTCAACCCGTGTTCCCTTAGTCTATCGAACACCCTCTGCAGGTGTTCGAAGTGCTCCTCCTCATTTTTCGAAAATACCAGTATGTCGTCCAGGTAGGCCATGGCGAAATCTTCCAGGCCTCGCAATACTATTGACATCAACTGGGTGAATACCCCTGGCGCATTCGACAACCCAAAGGGCATCACTCTAAACTGAAACAGCACCGCATGACAGGCAAAGGCCGTCTTCTCTTGATCCTTCTGCTCTAGTGCCACCTGCCAATATCCAGACCTCAGATCCAAGGTCGAAAAACAGGTGGACCTCCCCAGTAAGGCCAGTATGTCGTCTATAAGCGGCAAGGGTACCGCCAATGGTTTAGTGACGGCGTTCAGCCTTCGGAAATTAACGCAAAACCGGCGACCTCCGTCCTTCTTCTCAACAATAACTATGGGGAAACTCCACGGGGAGCTGGACCTTTCTATTATCCCTGCCTCCAACATATCCGCCACTGCCTCCTCGGCCAATTTTCTCTTGTGTATCGGGGTTCTATACGATCTCATCCTTATGGGCGGGTGGTCCCCTGTGTCAATTCCCATCTCCACCGTCTTGGTCTGTCCCAACTCTCTATCAGTCAAGGCTATCACATCTCGGTTATCCTCTAACAGTTGTTTGGTCCTTATTCTGTATGGTCCGGGAACCACAATGTCCTCATCTCCCAATCGTTCAGTTCTCGGCCTCCCTTCCTTCCTGGGGATCTCCTCTAACCGTACCCTTTCTGTCCTCTTCACTGGGCGGCAATATGCTAACTCTTCTCCCTTAGCTATTCGGATCGTCTTTCCCGATGTGTTGAGCATCAACACCGGTATCGTCCCCGACGCTTGGACAACCGATTCGCTCACCGTCACTCCCTCTTCATTATCCATGTATTTCTCTACGGGCGATATCTGGACTAATCCCCTTTTTATTTCCTTCCCCGTTTCAATCCTACCGGCGCAAGACATCGCCATCCTGGGCGAAATCCTCATGTCGGCGCTCGCCAAAATGGGCAACTCGTCGTGTTCTTCGCCTCCCAAGGGAATTTCCGTTTCACCTATCGTCAGTACAGCAGGGTCGAAACTGAGTTGGGCTCCCTTGGCTCGGAGCCAATCCTCCCCCAAGATCAATTCGCTGCACAGCCCGTGCGTTACATACAAGGGAAACTCGTCCTCTCCCCCTGCTACTCGTAAGGGCAACCATGCCACTCCGTCCACCCGCAGTTCACTCCCATCTGCCTGGCTGATCGCTATGTCCGACGGTTCTAGTCTGCCCCTTCTCGCTAGTCCTTGATACGTTTCTTTCCCCAACATTGAGATCGATGCCCCAGTATCTATCAGTGCCTTCACTTGCACACCTCCCACAATCGCTCCGCATGTGAGTTCCTTTTTTTCAGTGAGCAGGGAGAACACCTGGGCTCTCCCTCTCTCTATTTGTGGGGTCCTTATTCTGTATCCCGCTACCGAGGACATGGGGCGGGCAGCAACAAACCCCCTTGTGACCCATCCGTCCTCGGATCGCCGTGGTGCTCCCGACGATCCCTAACAGTTGTCTCCCTGGGTGGGCGCACGCCGCCCCGGCGCCGCCTCCCAGAGGGGCACCCCTTCCTTAGGTGGCCCTCCTCTCCACATTGCCAACATCGACGCCGCCGGCAATTGGCGGAGAAGTGGTTCTTCTCCCCACACGTCCAACACGCTACTGATTTCGACTTTACTGGGGCCACCCTGCCAGTTACCTTCGGCGAGGTGGCCCTCTGGCGTTTCCCTGGTTCCTTCCCTCATATCTGGGTGGTACGCGATGATTGGGTGTAGTGACCCCCAACCTCCTGTCTCCAGCTACTCTGCACCCCCTGTTCTCGTGTCCGAACTGCCCACATTTGTCGCAGTTTGGTCCAACCGGATCAGGTGGTCTCCCCCATCTCGTGGGACACTCTGCCGCCCGATGCCCCTCACTCTGGCAGGTCCAACAAATCAGTCCGTATCTGCCGGGAGTGGCTTTGTAAAACCCATGTGCGAGGTGCCATTCTTTTCTGTTTGGATCGGCCTCCGCCTCCCAGTCTTCTTCCCCTTCTTTCCACCCGGGCTTCCCTTTCTTCTGGGGTTTCCTAGTGTTTTCGCCCCTCTCTATTCTCTCTCCAAGCCTTACACTTGCCCACGCTAATTCCTTAGCTCCCGCTAGGGACAGTGGCTGGCCCCTGACAATATCTCTCCTGGTCTCCCTGTCACTCAGACCATCCACAAACGCATCAATCAGTATCGTCTGTATGGCATCACTGCCTCTCGTCCTCTCATCCGGGAACGCCAACACCGCCAGCCTCTCTATTCGTTCTGCCAGTTCGTCGATGCCGTCCTTGTCCGACATTTTCAGTCGTGTTAACTTTCGCACCGCCTGAATTGCCGTTCGCTCACTGGCATATTGTTTCACCAGTGCCCCGCGCAACTCGGACCAAGTGACGGTTTGATTGTCGGCGTATATTGTCCCAATGAATTTTGAGACCGGTCCCGCAGCATTGTCCAAAGCCAGCAGGACCATCTCGTAATCCTCTAGTCCGTATATCACCCTCTTCTTTTCTATTATCGCTAGCCACTCCTGCAGTCCGGCGTGTTCACCCGCATAGGACGGAATCCTTATCCCCCCTATGGGCTTATCCATCTTCTTTGCTCCCCCGAGGGGCCCTTCGCCTATGGTACTAACGTCCTCTAGCTCATTTATTTCTCCTTCGTCTGAGGTGGTCATTATAGTAATGCTTCTCTTTGTTCACTCTTCTTAAAGTCTCCAATTCCCTTCTTCTTCCCCACAACCTATCGCAAGTAATATCCCCACTTAGAACCACAACCAATTAAAAAAGAAAAAAAAAACAAAAAAAACCCACCGACAACAAGCACCTGTAAAAAAAAACGAGCGAAGCAACAAGGAACCAAAAGAAAATCTTTTTCGTACCTCTTTTTGCTGTTCTCGTCCTTCTGTTTCTCTTTTTCTGCACTTCTGCAATTGACGGGCTGGCTTTTCACCACACGGTCTTAGCTAAGCCCTAAAAGTTCTGTTTAGTTTACTTTTCTTTTTCTTTGATCTCTTCTGATCTTCCCTCCGTCTCGGTGATCATTTATTGGATAGATCTGGATGCTGTTTTTCGTGACAACCAGTGTGGCCTCCTGGCTTCACGGCACCATTAATATAACCCTTTCTCCCTCGCAGGGACTGCGCGCGCACGGTGAAAAACGACGCGCACTAACCCTAAGGACGGTTGGCTATATTTTCGCTCCTTCGAGCCTCGGACCCCGCACAAGCATCCGTCTCTCTCCCTCTGCTACTGAGTCTCTCCGAATTGGACGTTGGTATCTGGCCGTCTAGTGTTGTAACGCCCAATCAGGAATTCTTGGTAATCTCTGTCGTGATCGTCTTCTCGTCGGTGGCCGTCTCTCTCTGTCTGCGACGGCTGGAAAGTCAAGTTTGGTTATGCTGAAATCCAAGGGCAGTCTTCACAAGTATAAATGGAAACAATCAACAACGATGAGGATAGTTTTAGGCTGTTCATTTAGTGATTCGGTATACATTAAGGCTCGGCTCGTCACTTATACTTTCGTCAGGCTTGGAATGCAACCCCCACAGTGTATTTTACAAAACTCTAAGTGGTCGTCTTGTTTGTTCTCTTCGTCTTAATTAGAAGAGGCTGACAGCACGCGTGGCTTCCCAACTTCTCTGTTCGACCGACTGCCCGATTCTCTCTTTTCATCTATCTCCGCAGTAGTTTTATTAAACGTCATCCTCCCCTTCCTTCTGTAGTCGACCCAATCTCTCTGTTCGACCGGTAATCATAATTCTTTCTCTCTCTCTCTCTCTCTCTCTCTGCCTTCCCAACCGACCCCCTCTCGATTCAATTCCGAGAATTAGTTATCTGTCTAGGCATTTAACCAATTTGTTCCCTTAAAATTAGAATGACTAATTCAATTGTTTTCGGGGTTTGCCCTTTCTCTCTCATCACTTCCAACTTGTTGGCTTAAGTGAATCATGTTATCATTTACACTCGTGGTCGATTTACTCGTCGACCCTCCCCTGACCTCCTTGCGTTTCCCTCGCTAACCAGGCATCTGGCTTATCTTTCCTGACCCTTTTGAACTCCAAATAATTTACTTGTCACCCGATGACAATTCGTTGGTTTCTCACGAGATGGGACTGAGACCTCTCGCCCAGCTCCATCCCACTCACCCTCAACCTAGGAAGCAAGGTTATCCGGTGTCGCCCGGCTTCGTTACACCGTGACATATGGTGTACATATATTCGGTGTTTTTTTTAATAGTATTTTGTCTAGTTTATTATTTATAACACCTTTTCCCGAACTTACCGCGTTTAAGAGAGAGTCGGCCGCCATTTTGAATTGTCCAATACATCGGTAAACACTGTATGTTTTTCGAGCTGAATAAACATGTTACATTGAATAAAAACACAAAAAATATATCCAGTTTGGTAGGAAAGTAACTTATCTTGCCTTTGATAACATTTATTTGTTATATATTTGTTTTTTTGACAACTTTTTCGAATCTATGTGTACAGTAATACAACCCTAAAATTTATTATTTTCTTTTTAAAACCAAATCTCCCTCAGTAATTTCTTTAATTTTCTATTTTTTAGCGATTATCAAGACTCTTAAGATGTGATATACCGGACATTATTTCTCGTTCTCACGTAACACTCGACATGTTTTTTTGTTTGTTTTCTGTTTTTTTTTCTTTACCGAATAAACGATTCCAAATAAATTAAACAACACACAACATAGTCGGCGAAGTAGAAAACTCGATTTTACCCTTTTATAACAACATTAAATAAGTAAATTCTTTTTATATTAGTATAAAAAAATATGCGGTCTCGTTTATGAACATAATAAACGCTTTAAAATAAGTGAAACCACTAAGAACTTAGCCAGTTAGGTAAAAAATGGACACTTAGAAAATCGATTTTATTTAAAAAAAAAAAACATTAAACAAGTAAAATATTTTTTTTTAAATATTATGGGGGGGGGCTATAGTCTATTTAAAAAAAAAACAATATCTCCTTCAAGAACGATCATAAAATGTGTTTTCAATCGATATTTATTCAATAAGGGACCAGTTTTCCTACCTAGCGAAAGGGGACGAGTTTTCCCGAGACGAGTTTTCCGGAGACGAGTTTTCTGGAGACGATTTTTCCCGAGACGAGTTTTCCCGGGACGAGTTTTCCGGGAACCGTTTAGCACTTTATGTAGAAATGGCAGAAATATGTTTGGCAATCTACTGCACATTCAGAGTTAACCAGAGTTGAATTTTTATAGTTACTTACAAAGTTAGCTTGTTTCCGAGTGGTCTTTAACTTTTCGAGTGGTGGTGACTAAATATATAATATTAATGTGACTTATGTCATAAATACAGGGTGTCCCAATAAAATGTATACACTGTAGTGGGGGTCAGAAATTTAAGTGAGATTAAATTTCCTCACCCCAAACAAATAATAAAAAAAGAATGAAACAAACGACACCTCTTTCTGATTCAAATGCACGGCATTTATTTTTTAAACAACAACAATAAGGTGATCACAAAAAGTCCGACGGGTGAGAGTCCTTTCGACGTCATAGTAAAATTAGAAATGTTAGGTGAAAGTCTTGCTTGAAAGTAATTAAAGAAAAAAAGGAATTCAAAGTTTGTGTATCTGGTGAAGTTCACCTTGCTTGAAAAAAGTCCCACAAGGAAAGAAATTCAAGAAGTGAGTGATTTTGTTGTTATCAGCTTTAGTAGATGTCCGGGATGAATGCGTGTGTGCACAACTAGTTTTTGTGTTCGCATGCATGACGTATGCGTGTGATGTTTATGACGTTGGCGGTGGTGAGGTCGCAAACAAGAGAAACATTCCCTCGTAATGTCTTGAAGTGAGCTGAGACAGAGAGAAAGCTGAAATGTCTCTGTAGACGGCTATTTTATACCGTTTTGGCCGGCTCCAGGAAGGGACCGCTCCTGCTGCTATCTTCGCTTTTCAAAATTTGTAAAAAGGATTATATTCTTAATTTTTCATTGGCTAGTTGTGTCACATGATCTGCTTTCAACTACATCCGCCAAACATATGTTATTTTTACTTTTGTTGTTTGAAAAAAGTGTGTGGGCGTATTTAAATATGAGCCGTTGCTGAACGAACATGCTTTTTAAAAAACGCGCGGGGGGGAAAATTGAAATGAATAATGGTTCGTTATTTGCGCATGAATGTGTGTGTGTGTGTGTGTGACTGTACAACATTTTGTAAATGACCATAAAACCAACATTTATTTTAGAAAGAAAAGATTCATACATCAAAATACTGTGAACAAATATAGAAACAGTTAATTATCGAAAGTGTTCAAATTATTGGCCATTGTGATCCATGAACAGCTGACAACGTTCACTGATTGAATCGAAAACATTCATAATCAGTTCAATTGGTATGTTGACACATCTTCTTTCAATGGTTGCTTTCAACTCATTCATTGTAGCTCGTTTTGTGGTGTGAACCTTGTGTTTAACATGCCCCCACCCACCTGCACCCAAAAAAGAGAAAAATCCATAGGTGGGGGGGGTTAAATCCGGTGAGCGTTGACAGTACTCGATACTTCCTCTTCGTCCTAACTATCTGTTTCGCAAATGACTATCAAGATATGCTCTTACGTCATGAAGATAGTGGAGAAGTGCTCCATCCTGCTGGAAGTGTCATTCTTTATTCCTAAACATCTCTTGGGAACGTGGTATAGTGTATTCATGTAGCAAGTTGGGATAGTTTAAAGAGTGTATACGTTTTATTGGGACACCCTGTATTATTAATGTGATGGTGACTTATTAATGTAGAAGTGACTTTTTAGCTAATACTAGCGGGGGGGGGGGGCGGGGGTTAGAGGTGTGTGTGCTTAAAGCAAAGCAAAGTAATAACCTTAAAACTTCTTAAAAAATCGTTTGTGTCGGGGTGGGGGAGTTAAAAAAAAGTTTTGGGATGTTCAGTTTCTGTTCTGTCTCCTCTTGGATTTTCCGACCACTCTGTTGTATCAATTAATATAAAAATGAAATATAATAAATCCCCAGACATACCTCTCCATCATACAGTATATCGATACACTATGGCTGATTGGGTTAGGGTTAGGGTTAGGGTTAGCTTCCGTACATTTATATCGGATCTACCTCTTTGTTTTTTAATAAAATGTTTGGTGTGTCTATAGTAAATAAAAATTGTGTTCGAATGAAAGCAAAAAGATATAAGTCTCTCTCTCTCTTTGTCTCTCCCTCTCTCTCTATCTTTCTCTCTCTCTCTCTCTCTCTCTCTCTCTCTCTCTCTCTCTCAGTCAGTACCATGTTAGAAAACGTGTTAATGGATCCTCAATTAAGCCAACAATAAATGTAATATTTTCACAAATGAACAATAAAATGTAAGAGTATTTCAGCGGAAAAAGGTCCTGAATTATTTGTAAATGAAACATTAGAATATTGTGTACATATAGAAATGGCGTTGTAATTTAGTTTCGAACTGTTCGTTTAATGGCTGAATAACCGAATGTTGGAATTGTAGAATGAATACTTCTCATTCAATCAGTGGCGCTGGATATTTATAAGGGAGAAATTATTATTTGTGTCGGATGCAAGGGGTAAGAATATGAGTTTGTATAGGAAATCTGTAGTCATTTAATGATGGTTAACATGCAGGAAAGTAAGAAAAAGTATAAATGCACTTGGTGTAGAATGGTGTCAAAAGAAGACTCGGTATAGAGAGGGTGAAATTTTAGCTACTTCCTTTGCATTTTCCATAAAATCAACAAGCTTGCCATTGATTAATCTTTTAAAAACTTTGCTAATAACAAAGAGGAGACTAACAGGACAATACTTAGTTGGGTCAGACCGATTTTTAAAGATAGGGACAATAGAGGACTCCTTCCAACAAGAAGGAAAACAGGATTTTGGTAAACAGATATTGAATACTTTTTAGAGGATAGAAAAAAGTTCAGGAACATGTTTGAGTATGACAATAGAAATTGAATTGGGACCAGAAGCTTTGGACTGATTAATATCCAAAAGAACCCTAGCAACCATCATTGGAGTGATGATTCTAGAATCAAGCGACCCATCAATTGCCTGTCTACATATCGAACTAAAACTAAGAAACTACCAAAGATACAGTTACAAACTTTCATGTTCCTATTCAATACTAGAATCGTCAGCAAAAAACAAGCAAACTGATCAGCCATATCCTTAGAAGATGAAATAACCTGAAAACCATTAAATAGATAAAAAATATTAAAAAAACCATTAAATAGATAAAACATATTAAAAAAACATTAGATAGATAAAAAAATATTAAAAACCATTAAATAGATTTAAAAAAAACTATTAAAAAAACATTAACTAGATAAATAGCAGACATGCCATTACATTTTTCTAGACTCTCCAAAAAGATAAAATAGAGTCACAAATATTTTAAGAGTAGGTAGACTTAGCCTGAGACATTGCTCTCATGCAGACATTGCTTGCTCTTCTGTAGAACTGTCTGGAAGCCTCAGAACCATCTCAATGGTTGAAGTAATGATTATGATGTTCAACGGCACAAATATATAAAAACCAGGGAGGAGAATGAGCTTTTTTAGAAACTGACAATGAGAAATGAAGATGTCAATTCCAACAAGAAGCCAGTCAGTAACCTTCTTAGCAGCATTTGCATTTGGAAACATACCAAAGATAGGACCCCATGGAACGTCACATAGGAAGCTGCAAAGTCCATCTCAATCAGGTCCTCATGTAATTAAACGTTTTCCTATGAAAGGGACGATCAACAGAAGATTTCACAGAAGAATCAATTTCAACATGAACAACAACATGATCAGAAAAAAATCAATAGGGGAGGAAAGGAACCAAAACAATTCAAGAACAGAAGTGAGAAAAAGATCAAGTAAAGATTGTTGATGAAAGCGAATAGGGAAGATGACAATTTCGGGCAAGTCATGAGACAGAGGAAATTTAAGACAGATTTCACCAGCAAGATCTGTGCGATTAGAGTGTGAAAGCCAGTGAGCAATGAAGTCACTGAAAACAAAGATAGAGCTTGATGGATGAAATTACATTATCAATACTGTGTCAATACTATCAATAGAGCTTGATGGATGAAGTTGTAATGTATCATTACTGCTGGATATAGCATCAACAACTGAGCAGTCAACGGTGAATGATACAAAAAGAATAAATAGGAAGTGGAGTGTAGCAAAGAAAATCTAAGACAGATAAAAGGACATCTGTGAGATTCAAGACTTGCAACAATAGAGCAAAAAAGGGAAGAATTATATATGAACGAAACTGGCATTTCTGCCTATCTACATATCGAACTAAAACTCAGAAACTACCAAAGATACAGTTACAAACTTTCATGTTCCTATTCAATATGACCTCGAGCTGGTTATGAAAAACACACACACACACACACACACACACACACACACACACACACACACACACAATAGCATTTGTTTATAATCAGCATGAACTAAATGAGTGCAGTTTAGTGAATTTTTTATTAAAAAAGTTACTTTTTTCAATCTTACTGATAATTCTTATAAAAGGACATTGAAATTAGATGAATGATTGTGCTGAATTTATCATTTTCTTTTTCTTTCTTGCTATTATATTGAACCAGTTGCACAAATTTTGTTTGTGTGTGTGTGAGAGAGAAAGACAGACAGACAAATAAACAAACAAACAAACAAACAAACAAACAAACAAACAAACAGAAAGGCAGTTTGACAGACAGACGGATAAGTTGTACCTAACTGATGTTGCACGATAATTTCTTTATTTCTTTTAAGTGAGCCGTCTTTTTTCAACATGTTAAATTTATTTTATTTTGTTAGCCACATAGACCTGCTAGTTTATTTATAATAAAATGACTCAGCTAATTTTAATTATATGATGTTATTTTTCAAAATAACGTTAATTTATTTAGTTTTAATACAGTACTTTTATATTATAATCAGAAAACATTAAATGTCTGAAAAAAAATGCATATGTTGAAAGATAATATCAAAAGAAAGAATGACAATGTCTACCCATACAAAAGGAATTTTAGTCAACCATGCAAAATAATGTGTGCATAAGGAATGTGCAGTCACAACACACACACACACACACACACACACACACACACACACACACACACACACACACACGCGCTCACACGCAAATAAACGGACCTTTATTCATTTCAATTTTCCCCCGCGCATTTTGCACAAAAAATAGGTTTTGTCAGCAACGGCACAATTTCAAATACGCTCACACACTTTTCTCAAACAACAAAAGTAAAATGAACATATTTTTGGCGGACATAGCTGAAGACAGCATCATGTGACACAAGCAACCAATGAAAAAATTTAGAAGATTGTCTTTTTAACGCTTTTCCAAAAGCCAAAATATCAGCAGGAACAATCGTGTTCTGGAGCCGCCCAAAAAATGTATAAATCGCATCAAACAGTTTTCTACGAGGAGAGTTCAGCTTTTTTTCTTTCTTCTCGCTTCGACGACACAACGAGAACATGCCTCTCGTATTCACAACATGGTCACTGCCAACACCATGATACACATGCCACGTGGACACTCAAAAATCACTTATGCACACACGCATTCATTCCATACATTTTCTAAATTAATGACAACAAATCACTTTCCTCATGAATTACTTTTCTCATGGGACTTTTTAAGTAAGGTGAACTTTGCTAGAAAAACGCAAACTTCAAAATAATCTCATTATTTTCACGCAGGACTTTAACCTTCTAAACTCATTAATTCCACGAAGGCCTTTCATCTAACATTTTAATCATAATGACTTTGAAAGAAATTTCACCGATCGGACCTTTGTTTATTCACCTTTTTGTTTTTGTTGAAAAATAAATGTGGTGCATTTAAATCAGAAGGAAATGTCATTTTGTTTCATTTTTTTTTATTATTTTGTTGCATTTTTTTTTTATTATTTTGTTTGGAGCAAGGAAATTTAATTTTACTTAAACTTCTGTACCCCTACAGGAATAAGAGTTCAAAGAGTTTGAAAATGTTCTAATGAAAGAAAAGTGTGCTTACCTGCAGATTTGAGTTTTTCTCAAATCAAGAGTCAATAGTAGAATTAACGTTGGGGTCAGTGTAAAAAAATAGTTACAATATTTTATGTCAGTAGAAAGTTTCATTCTGTGTTTTTTATAAATCATTTGCTGTTTTTATGTTTTTTTTAATTGTTAACTATTCTAAACATCTCACTATATTTACAATTGAATTTATTTTAGAGTAAAAAATCATATTTAATTGATATTTCACAAATAACTACAAAAATATTTGCTGTGGAATGTGGAGTTTTATTTATATTATGGAAAAGATATTAACTGCATTATTTTCGATAATTATCAAACTAAATGTTGCTAACAGTCTTTCAATAATAATGATTGTGGTTAAAAATGTTAACTAACACACTACTGCCAAAACTGCACAACTCCAAATCTCGACGTTCAAGCGTCAAAACTCAACATTCTGCTATAAAATCTTTCTCCTTTGATATCCAAATCAATAATGATCCTGTCTCTGAAACATCAGGCTTTTTATATTCAACTGGAAGCATTTCATTTGCATTTCATGTGACAACATTACAAACATATAAAGAGAAAGGTGGTCATTTTTTTCTTTTCTTTTTCTTCATATCTACACAGCACTCCGCAGGCTGCACACAAACAGGTTTGTACTAATTTTAATCAAAATGGTGTCAACCACCACTATTTACAATATTTTGCACTAACAGGCACAGATCGCCTGAAAGCAATTTGCTCGCATGATGTGCTGAAGTTGCTTGAATAGCGAATCAGCAGCAGCAAGTAGCCGTACCTTTGATTGTGCTTAATTTTGTCACATGAGGTGCCTTAAATAAGTTTGCAGACTTTTTTCTGTACAAGCATTTAAAATTGTTGTAGACTTTTAAACAAAGTATGTTATTGCTATACATCTTATGAGATGACTGACCAATTTTTATTATTTCAGGTTCAAATGAGCAACTACAGCAGGAATTAAAATACATCCTACTAAAGCCTGATTGTCACAGCTGGTGAATTTCAAAAATGCAATCTAGACGTGAGGACACTTTAGGAGAATGATATGGTATAAAATTCTGTTTTCAACTTAGAAAAAATGCCACAGAATGTAATGCTTCAGACTGCTTTTTAACCATCTTGCATGAATCAAGCATCAGTTTTTGAGTGGCATAAGAGATTCAAGGAAGGTAGGTAGTCTGTGAGGGATGATGAGAGGTGTTGAAGGAGTAAGGAAGTTAGAACACCAGAGTTGATTGTCGAAATAACGAATTTCATGGATAATGACCATCATGTGTCTAAAGAAACAATAAGTTCAGAGTTTGATGTCAGTGTGGGAACTGTACACACAATTATTCATGAGGAACTGAAGATGCAGAAGATTTGCATGTAATAATCTTATTCCAAGAGTGCTACATCCTTGTCACACACTATTTGACAAAGATGGGTATCAAGACAGTTCCTCACCCTTCCTGTAGTCCATACCTTGTTCCCCGTGACTTTTGGTTATTTTCTAAGCTCAAGGAAAAGCTTAGAGGCTGTCGTTATGAGACAATTGAGGAAATGAAAAAGGCTGCGGCAAAGGTCATTGACACGCTAACACGAGTGGACTTTTATGGGGCCTTTTAGAAGTTGTTGGAATGGTACAACTAGTGCAGCCGGAGGAGATTACTTTGAAGGGGACTAGAGTTTCATATGTTTACTGTCAATAAAATTGTCTACACGATAAAAGTCTTCTTGCTTCAACGACACAATTGAAGACAACTCAGCAGAAGAAGTTATTTTCTTACTCAATTTTATATATACTATACTATTTATATATACTATACTATTTATATATACTATACTATTTATATACTAAAACTGAGGAAGAAAGTAAATTGCAAATATTATGAACAACTTCTGCTGCTGAGCTGATTGTCAGAGTAGGTTTAGGTCTTCCAAAAGGGGCACACTGGATTGGAAAAAAATAATTATCTCAGTCTTTAAGGATTACTGCTTTATTTATTTATTTTTTAAAAATTACAATATCAATATATTTATATATAGAAAATGTTGATTTCGATGTAGAAAATTACTGTGTTCCTGTTTGCACATACAAAGTCTGAACATATTTTTTCAGACTTTTTCAGGGAATATTTAAAAAAAATGAGTTTCATTTTTGTAAATATTTTTTTAGGCATGAACCTAAAAGATATTTGTCAAAAATATCTTTTTAGGTATGGAATTAAAAAGATATTTGTCAAAAATATCTTTTTAGGTATGGAATTAAAAAGATATTTGTCAAAAATATCTTTTTAGGTATGGAATTAAAAAGATATTTGTCAAAAAATATCTTTTTAGGTATGGAATTAAAAAGATATTTGTCAAAAAATATCTTTTTAGGTATGGAATTAAAAAGATATTTGTCAAAAAAAAACTTCTTATTAAATTTATGCTAGTCAATATAACACCAAAGAACTCCAACCACAAAAAAATGGCAACATTTTGGTTTTTGTGGTTTGATGTCAGGTTGGGTCTACTCTGCATCATACTAAAATTTGAGTATGGAAACGTTTAAAATTTGGAACATTTTCCACTTAGAAGTCATTTTCCATTATGTTTAAAAAAATGAACTCGGTCAGTTTTCATGATAAATCAATAAATCTTGCATTTGTACCCATGTTTTCAGAGTCAATCTTTCACATGAAATGGTTGCCAGTGATATTAAACCCTTTTTACCATATCTAAGGTTATTTCTACTCCTTTTCTCAGCCACTTCTACAGAGTGGGCCAAAAAAGTGCAGCAATTTTGGTATGGATCCCAGCTTATATGATGTGCACTTGCTATTAGAACCTGGCCCCATTTCTTTTTTGGTTTACCCTATCATGTTGTGATCCAACCGATTCATGTACAGGTATATACCAATACACTGTATATACATATTTTCTGGGTAAAACATGAATTCAGCCAATGCAGAAACCTGTCCTTTATGTGAATGAGCTTAGGATGGCGAAGACGGTGATGATTTGAGAAAAAGATGAAGCCATCAACTGTGCAAGTATCGAAAGGGTTGTGGAGGTCTGGGTTGAAGCAAGAACTCATGTTCATAAAATATGTTGGGTAAACTATAATAAATTAACAAAAAGGACATTGTTATTGCCTCCAGTAAGGGTGATTTGGCTTGATCAGAGAAAAGGGCCGTTCATGTTTCATACGGGACGATATTGCTTATTCTGTGAAACTGTTACTACAAAAAAGACCCCCCAAAAAAACATGATGAAAGGATTTCTATGTGAAGATGTGCATCTGTTCAAACTACACTTATTCATTGCAAAACCGGAGGGGATGAGTAGGCCACTGTTATTCAAAACCGAATCAAATGTTTTGGTGGCGATCTTCATGTAGCAGACTGCGTTTATCACCAGTCATGTAGCATCAGCTCCCATACAATGTGGAATATTCTAAGACAATTCATGTCAGCTGCATCCACCAAACAAAAAAAGTGAATGGATGAAGCATTCAAGAGTGTTTGTGAATTCCTATATGAAAACGATGAAGGCCATAGTTGCGTAAAACACATTGCGACATTCTTTATTAATATTAGAATTCATCTTGGGATTAGGAAGCACAGAAATAAGAAATTCTCCAAACTGCGGCAAAACTTATTAAAAACTTATACCAAGACAACAGTTGTATCAATGGAGGATACATATCCAACAACTACCAACTTGCTGGCATAAGACAAACAGTTGTTCAAGCAGTGCACCCAAGAGCTGTTATTGTACCTCCACTACTGGGCGTTATGGTGCATTTGAATTATCTCCCTTTGACTGGGCCGGTTAATAGATTCTGTTGATTAAAGAATCGTCTCCTTGGATAAATTAATTTTTAATTGAGACCCTATAAACTTTAATGAAAGTATATTGATTTATTTGATATACAATACTGCTTTCAAATCCATCTATTTATCTATCTATATATATATATATAGTTGTTTGTTTTTGTTTTTGCAATACGTTTTGAATTAATTTTTTTTTTTTTAGAAAGTAGTCACCACTTATCAAGGCCCAGAAGCCACTTGGGGATAAGGGTTATTACGTGTACAGCATGTTAGTATTGGAGATTTGATAAAGTGTCTTACTTAAGGGGGGCGGTTCATCAGGAATTTGTTTATGTTGGACTTGAAGACATCAAGGTTGTAGTCAGGTGGGAAACAGGCAAACAGAACAGAGTTCCACAGGCGTGCACTTCTAAGAAAGAAGCTTTGTTCATGGAATCTACATTTTGGTTTTGGCACAGATAAAGAGTGGGAAAATTATTGACAGTGGTTTCAGCTAGACGGGTGTTTATCGTGAAAGATTGGCGAGGGAGGACTAGAGATTGGAGCTCAGACGAATACTTGCCATGAAAGTAACAATAAAACAAAGACAGGCTCGTAACGTCTCTCCTGTGGGAGAGAGGTTGCAGGGAAGAGAAAAGGGCATCCCCCACTAAGCCACGAAGCCTATTTTGTACTCTGTCAAGGCAGGATAGGCTGTTTTTAGCAGCTCCTGTCCAGATGTGGCAGCAGTACTCCATCCTTCGGCGTACTTGGCTTTTATATAGATAGAGAATTGCATCAGCAGTGAGATATCTTCTGGAGTGGTAGAAGGATCCTACCATTTTTCCAGCGACCTTGGCAACTGACTTGATGTACATGTTCTATTTCAGATCAGGAGTAAAGGTCAAGCCCAGAAGCTTATCGAAACATGGAGCTTCCCCTAGACGAGAGCCATCCATTTCAATTGATTCCAGTGGGGATCAGAGCGTTGATGATGTAAAGATAGGAGCTTGGTTTTAGATGCATTAAAAGTAACCATCCCCCTCTTCCCCCACTGTACCATGCACTCGAGATCAGAGAGAATTTGTCATTTACGGCCTTTGATGTGTTGCCAAAGATGGTTGTCTCATCAGCATAGATGTCAACGAATGATTTAAGTATGTGTTTTGGGAGATCATTGATGTAGATCAGGAAGAGAGTTGGGACTCCAGCATTAATACTGAGGGCCTCTGATTTCTGCCCATCAACCACTACTCTTATGAGCCTATTAGAGAGAAATGATTTAATAATTGAGAAAACATTTCCAGTTATACCGTAGCTGGAAATCTTGTGAAGTAGGCCCTTATGCCATACCTTATCAAAGGCCTTTGATATGTCAAGAGCAATTGCCCAAGATAGGAAGCCTTTGTCAAGATATTCACTAATCCTATGAGATATAACCGTTAGCACATCTATAGATCTGTCAGAATGGAAACCATATTGCATGTCACTAAGAAGGTTATTTCTGCTGAGGTGGTTGACTACGTCTCTATTTAATTCAATTATTTACGAAAGTGCATTTTTACCTAAATGCGAGTTGGGAATAATTTTCCCTTTAACCAATTTGGTACCCCCACATACAGCCACTCTGATGAGTCGTAGATGATGAAACACATGTCAGTGGATAATTATATTTAAAAAATAATATATATATATATATATATATATATATATATATATATTTGCACCTTATGAATATTATTGAATTGCCAAATAATTTAACTTAAAAAAAAATTAAATGCAATTTATTAAAAGTAAGTAGTTTTATATCCACTATTTATGTAAGCCCATTTTAGATATAACTCAAGTTAACATATTACAGGCCATAAATATAAAATAAAATAAATTAAGTAATATCTCTATTATTATATAAAAGGAACTCTGTGTGTGTGTGTGTGAGAGAGAGAGAGAAAGAAAGAGAAAGAGAGAGAGAGTTCCTTATGAACTCGAAAATGGCTGGGCTGATTTTTATGAAATTTCACATGAAGATACTTTATGTGCCTAGTGGTATTTTATATTGTTTTATTTATTTTTTGTTATCTTTTGCAATCCTATAAGATGAGGTTTCATAATTTGAGTATTTATTTTTTGTTGACTGTTATCCTCATCTTTGTTGTTGCTGTTTCACCATATTTCAGCCAATTTATCCTCTGGTCTTCTTTAAAAAGTTAACTACAGCGGGATAGAAATGCCGAGTCTTATAATTGTATCCCAAGTAATAACTGTCTTCCATAGTTGTTGTTGTCTCTCCACGTTTTGGCCAACTAATCCTTTGGCTTGTAATGGGTAGAATTGAAACTGCTATCTTGAAACAATGCTCACCTAAAACCATAGTGTTCTTGGATAGATTTTGTATTGGAATGTCTTCGATAAGTATTGATAATCCAATGAAAGAAGGAACAGGCGATTTTGACTAAAGTTAACACCTTACAACCTAACATCACAAGTGCATTTTAGAAGTTTTATTACCACACAAGTCAAAAGGCCCGACATATAAAATCAACAGTAGGTTCTTTGGTATGACAGGAGTGCGTTCAAAATGAATATTTCTGTTGAAAGCACAATTGCACCATGATACTTGACTTTTTTCATTTTAAACTTCAATTCAAGCCATTATCCAAAACAAATTTTATAAAATCAACATTAAGTACAACTACAATGCAATGTAGACTGCAATAAATTGTGAACTAAGTTACTGCGAGGAGGCATATGAAGCTTCCTTCCAGTGCACCGTGATGCATCCCCAATTAAAGCAGGCAATCAATCAATTTGATTGAAAAATGATTTCACCAATCTCAATGACAATAAAAATATGGGAGTGTGAAACATTCATTGATCATCATTAAATCCTGGGCAATGTCGGGTCTTTCTTCTAGTTATTAGATAAATATAAATAACTTCTTTTTAGACTAAAACATTTTTAAAAACTTTTTGAATTCAAACGTTAAATAAGTCCAAAATAGCTTTGCAGCATGTTTCAAGATGGCAATATAAACAAAAAAGCGATGCTGAAACTCCTATAAATTTTCTTTTTTCTTTTTCTAGCATTATATTGTCATTTATTTTTTTCTTTCTAAGCAAAAAAATTCTGTTTTTCTGATGAGTATATACCCATGAAGATTTGATATTGACATAATATAGACTATTTCTGCATAACGAAAGGATCTGTAAAAAATGTACCAAAATTTTAATATGCTGTTTAGCAAAAAAAAAAAAAAAATCAATATTTGGGTCTTGCAATGTAACTATACTGTTATTCTTTTATAAATGCTCTGTTGTTTTATTTAACATATGTTGAGCTTTTAAGCAAAAGGGATTGGTATGCACAAAGAGTAAAATATAAATAAAAAATATTTTACCAAAATAACAAATATATATGTATATATGTGTATGTGTGTGTGTGTGTGTGTGAGAGAGAGAGAGAGAGAAAGAGAGAGAGAGAGAAAGAGAGAGAGACATCGATTGGTAAATACAATAAACTGCACTAGAGTTACTTATAAAGATTTGAAGAGTGATATAATGGGAAATTCCTGTTTTGACAACAAATGCAAATGACCGCATGACTTTCTGGTGGATATTCTGTTAATTTTTTTTTGCTCTTAATCTTATGCTTTTCTAATTGATTTTCATGTGCACATTTTGTAGTTTGTGCACACACAATGTCTTTTTCTTTAGCTTCACTGTTTTTATTTGCTTTAAGTCGTCAATATTTACACACCTTTACTGATTTACACACATCCACACACTTTGACACTTGCATAAATGCAAGCCCCCCCCCTCCCTCTTTTTCTTTTGTCGTATTGTCGTCTATTCTTTCTTTTTTTTTTTTTTAATCACCCAGGAGAAGAAAGTCACGTATCAGGGAACATGTTCTATCTAACTCCAATATTTGATTTTTTTTCATTTCCTTTTTGTGTCTTTCTCTGATTCATGGACACCAGTTTTTTTTTTCTTTTCCTTTTTTCTTTCATCAAATCAAACATTTATATATAAAAAAGAAGACAAAAACAAACAAAAAAAATTTATAAAAAAGAAAACTAAAAATCCATAAAAAACAGAATGAAATACACAGGATTTCTGTTTTCTAAAGTACACTAACATTGTTGAAGTCATTTAATGCTGAAATACAGGGATTATTTATATACAATTAGTTGAACAAAAGTCACTATTTAACCCATGTAGAGAAATTATGGCTTAGCATCTTTCCAATCCATATTGTGGAAACTTTGGCCTGAGCACAATTCATAAACTATTTCTTTTTTACACGAAAAAAGGCCCATACAAATAAACTGTGACAAAAAGAAAAAGAATCCCAAATAAAATATAAATGTAACAAAATAAAATATAAAGATCAGCAGAGAAATGAGCAAATGTAAAAATCACAGTAAACATTTAGTAAACACAAATTCTAATAAAAACAGTTTGACACTGACGTGACACACAATGTTGTGCACAAGTGAAAACTTTGAATAAACCACCAGACCTGGACTTTTCTTGAATACAAAGTTTTTTTTTTTTTTAAACAGTTTTAGTATTAAATACATTTTTCTTATTAAAACCCTTACAACATAAAGAAATCTCTCTTTTTTTAAAAAATTTTGTTTCTTGTTGAAAGTGAAAGGATCAATCCTCAGCTCAACTCTCTTCCTTATTTTCATCAATGATTTCCCAAATCACATTTGATTTATCGACATATATGCAGATGATTTATTGACATATATGCAGTTGATTTATCGACATATATGCAGTTGATTTATCGACATATATGCAGTTGATTTATCGACATATATGCAGTTGATTTATTGCCATATATGCAGTTGATTTATCGACATATATGCAGATGACACTAACATTTATGGCAACACTCCAAAGGCCAACAATGACCAAGGTCTCTCTCTCTCCCCTCCAACCTTAAACATGACCTTTTTTTTTATGTGGTAGTCACCACTTATCAAGGCCCGGAGGCCACTTGGGGATAAGGGTTAATGCGTGTACAGTAATCAATGGGATAATATTGTAGTAATAGTTAGTAATGGTGATTTGATAAAGCGTCTTACTTAAGGGGGCAGTTTATCAGGAATTTGTTTATGTTGGACTGGAAGACATCCAAGTTGTAGTCAGGTGGGAAACAGGCAAACGGGAAAGAGTTCCACAGGCGTGCACTTCTAGGAAAGAAGCTTTGTTCATGGAATCTATGTTTTGATTTAGGCACAGATAAAGAGTGGGGAAAATTATTGACAGTAGTTTCAGCTAGACGGGTGTTTTTCGTGAAAGATTGGCGAGGGGGGGGGAACCAGAGGTTGGAGCTTAGACAAGCACTTGCTATGGAAGATCAAATCAGTTGCCAAAGTTGCTGGTAAAATAGTTACATGATTCTATCGCACCAGAAGGTATCTAATTCCTGACGCAATCCTCTATCTGTATAAGAACCATATTGGTTCTAAAATGGAATGCATCTGGGTAGGAGCTGCACAGAGTAGCATATCCTGCTTTGGCAGAGTTGAAAACCGGTTTGAAAATCTGGCAGTAAATGCCCTTTTCTGTGCATCTTCTTTCCCCCCACAAGAGACATTGGTCCCCTGTTTGCCAAACTTTCACAAAAACACGCTTGTCTAGCTACAACCAGCATCAACAGTTTCCCTTCCTCTTTGTACCTAAATGTAAATATCATGAACAAAGCTTCTTTTCTAGAACTGCTCGCTTGTGGAACAAAAAAAAGTGTACCCTTGACGTTTTGTAATAATTCTGGCAGTCAAATGTGAAGGTCACATTTCATTCATGGAAATGTAAAATTATGTTTCTAATTTGAAGGGGATTAGAATAGAAAAATACAATGATACAATATATATTTTTAGGAATCTATGTTTTCTCATGAAAATTCTGATTGTGAAGAAAGCACCTGCTTGTTGACGTGTGAAAAGAATGTGTGATCTTGGCTAAATCTAAGGTGAGCATTTGATCTTACCAACAGATGTTTAAAATGGTTATTGTCAACTTGGTGAATGGAAAATACGATTGTTTCGGGGAATAAGAGAAAATAAGCATTCCTGACACATGTCAAGCAAAATACTATGGAAAAGTGGTTGGAATCATCCACATATACCACTGTTTTCTCATAGATGAAACAGAAGACCTGAGATGCAATAAAGAATTGGGACAATTAAATTGGAATTGTTTATTAAATCCATTTATTCTTGCTCTCTCACACAATTTGTATCAGCCTAAAATTTTATTTAATTGACTTGAGAGATTGAGATTAGAAACTTATCTTTCAATTTCTACTCACACAAGAAATGTTAAACCAAATTCAACTTTTGTGAACGTATATTTTTATTAACTATTAATAAATCCAACATGAGCTTTGTTCTTTCAACAAAAGAGCATTTTTTTATTAGTTTTGCCGAGTTGACAAATATTGGTGAATTAAAATGAAATGACGTCACCTTTTCTTGTACGAACAAGAAAAGGTGATGTAGCTAGACAAAGGTGAAAAGGTAACAAGAAAAGATTTTAACATCACTTTTTCTTGTACTAAAAATAAAAGGTGATGACAAAACAATCAAGATTCTAAATGATCGATGAGGTCAACTTAACATTAATACTGCTGAGTGCCAATCAGAGAAAGCAACCAACCATCAGGTAGAGGTTACAAGGTAAAAATATTGAATTGGTTGTATGTCAAACTGGTTGAATATTGATGAAGGATATTGATCTGGTTGCACATCTAAAGTGTAATGTCTCCAGAGTCTGAGACCAGCACTGTATTTGTAACACTGGACGGCCACCAATGTTTCACTTTTTTCCAACCTGTCTCATTGGTCATCCCCAATTCTGTACATGCCCGCCCCCCCCCTTATAATCACAATACCTGTGTTTTGTGGTCACTTGTCAGGAAAGTTCTGTGTAGTTGTTTGGTCCTCACATTTGTGGGAATAATGGTCTTGGTGGTCGTGTTATTCTCATACTGCGTTGCGAGATCAGACTCGTTTGTTTATGCCTGATCAAGTCTTGGTTATCCACCTCCATATCTGTGTGGGATATGTCGTCTCCCATCATTACATCATCATCCATCTTTTCCACATCCATCATCTTGTGTACCTATTTTTTTGCCTCCACACGAGAGCAGAGTTAGACACACGGTCAGTTTTTAATGTGGGGAAAATCCAGCTCCCTAAAAGGACCACTCTGAATAGGAACAAAAACAAAAATTGTCCCAGGATTTAGCACCAGAACAGATACTACACTGTGATCTTGGCCCGTGTATGTCATGAGGGGAGATGCTGTCTTCCCTTCTTGGCCTTGAGGAGGTGGTTGAGGGGGTAGTTGTGTGAATAATAGGCGTATCCATGATAGATTAGATTTTTTGAGGAAACATCGATTGGGTAGTGTGATCCTGCCTCTTCCTTCCAATCATATCCGCTATTGCCTTTTACCCATGGTTTTGACAACTCTCCCCATTTTTGTCCGTCATGATGATGATGAATATGGTCGCTTCTGATTCAGCACCTGAACAGATTTGCTGACCTGAAGCTATTGGAGTGGACGGCTGTGCATGTTGTACTGTTTTTTGGCATGTGCTAAAGCACATGCTTTTTTGCCATCACCCTTTCTCTCAATTCTTTGGTTTCTCTCAATTCTTTGGTTTCTCTCAATTCTTTGGTTTCTCTCAATTCTTTTTTTCTCTCAATTCTTTGGTTTCTGAATCCAGTGTTTCTCACAAAATATAGGAAAGTGATCCCTTATTGTTTGACCATATAACATTTCGACTGGTGATAATCCGAGATCCTAGTAAGGCATGTTCCTAAAAGTCATCACTAGCGTAGGTTGTTGTAGCCATCAATGCAATCCATGAGCATTCTTTGGGCTGTTTTTAAGGCCAGTTCAGCTTGGCTATTACTTTTAGGATAATGTGCGGATGATATACGTCTCTTTACGCCTCAGTCTCCTAGGAACGATTTATATTCCAGTGAGTCGAATGGTGGTCCTTTGTCGGATGATATCTCCTCTGGTGTACTAGACGTGCAGAACCAACCCCTCAATGCATTGCATACAGCCTTCCCTGATGGTAGTGGGACAACATCAATCCAGCCAGTGTATCGCTCCGCGTATACCATGTAACTCTTCCCATGTATATCCAGCAGGTCCATGACAGTCTTTTGAAATGGTAATTCTAGGTTTGAGGGTGGCATTAGTGGTTTTCTTGGTTGGGACAGAGCGATCAAATTGCATTTTCAACATTGTGCACTTGTTTTTCGGACATTAGAGTCTAGACCGGGCCAAAATAATCGTTGGCTAATGAGCCAACATCCTATTTACCCCTTGATGGGTGGAGTGCAGTGCCTTTAGTATTTCAGCTCTAAGTTGCTTTGGTATGAGAATTTTATCCCTTTTTATGGGTACCCCTTCCAGACAATATAGTTGGTCTGTCATTGATTAAAATTGCGGGACTTTTAGTGGCAGTTCATCTTATGACCTAGGGAACCCATCTTGTCACTAACGTTCGGCATTCTTCATCAGTGGCCGTAGTAGCTGCTATGATTCTATCCCAAGTTATAGCTTGAAATTTGGGACCATGCGTGTACATGGCTGTGATTGACTTGATCTGCTGAGTAGTATCGGTGGTCTTTAATCTGCTATATCTTGATGGTGAAGTCTGATATAGCGCTAAGTTTTCCAAGAACCTGTACATTAATGACCGTTTTTTGAAAGAAAACAAATGAAGTTTTTTTTTGTTTTTCATGCCTTGATCTTAGAGTATTTTTACCAGTGGCTAGTGGTCCACTGTAACCAATAAATCTGGTCACCACAAAAACAAACATCCTATAAGACTCTAATCCATATATCAATACCAGACCTTCTCCCTCTATGGGGAAGTAGCAAGATTCTGCATCCTTCGTGAACCAGGATCCAGCCAAAATCATTTTCCAGTGGTCCTTACCACAATTAGGTCCTAATGCCATTGGGCATTAGCAGTGTTTCTGAAACAGAAAATACCCAATGACAATCTTACTATAGTCCATTGAGAGGCAAATTATCCTGTTGAATGTTTTGACTCCTCCTTGATTTTCCGAACAATGATTTTTTTTTTGACTTTTCAAAAATTTCATTTAGGGTAGCATCCCAATAGAATTTGCAGTTCTTTGTGTGCAACAATTCTTGAAAGTGGGACATGATATCGGCCTGTGAAAATGTGTACAATATCTGGCTAACAAGTCCAAACCATGATCTGACATCAGTGATGTTCATCGGTGTCGGGAAGTTGAAAATGACTTCAGTCATTTTTTTAGTTGGCTTTACGCTGTCAGCAGTTTTTAAAAGCTGACAAATTTGACTTTGTCGCCTGCAAATTGAAACTTATCGGGATTAAAGACAATTCCATTTCTGCTGCAATGGGTGTTCCAGAAAGCAGATTCAATTAGCATTACAAGTTAATTTTTCTTTTTAGATAATTGTTATTTTATCAATTTGCATGAAAAGAGCTATATAAAAGATGCTAAAAACCGTTTGAATTATGCAAATACCATCAGTTGTTCAAAAGTTATGAGAATTTTAAGTGCCAAAATTTAGGATTTTCTGTGGACATTTTTCTTTAGAAAAAGTGGGCTAAATTATGGACCTCAACATTTCAAGAAATTCAGTAATTTTGCCACCATTTATTTATTTCTCAAGCTATTCCCATGAAACTTGGCACACTTATGTAAAATTGTGTGTTCTTTCTGATTATGGCAATCAAATCTGATGTATCTTTTTACAATAAGCCATGAATTATAAATTCAGATGTAAAAATTTCACTTTTTTTAAAACTGGCGCATGGTATCATACAGCGAGTGTCTATTCATAAACAAAACTAAGTATTATATTGGTATTTAAATAAAGCTTTATTAAGAGTAGGTATTTTCCTGCCTCCTCACCAAAGGAGAGCTTAATCTGGGTGTAGCTATTGAATGCCTAAAGAGCATTTATGGCCGGTATTTACTACTCCTCTCAAAGAAAAAAAAAATTGAGTTGATATGAATTAATCTCAGAAATAAATCGATGAAGATTTTTCATATAGATTTTGGATTTCTGTAAAAGATGGAAATTCCCATAGTCAACCAGAACTTATGCATTTTGGGACCAGTCCAATTTTTAATTTTGTAAAGCCTCTCTATCTGGCCCAAAATATACCCCTATTTTCTGAGATGCAACTATAAATTGTACTCTACATAACCAGGATACCAGGAATCCTGATAACAACAACTATGTATTCACCAGTCGATGGTAATTTTCGTCATTTTTATTCTGTTGTTTTACTGAAAATTCAACTATGTAAACAAAGAAATAAAACGGTAATTTTTTTACCTTGTTTCCACCTTAACATTTAAAATGATTACTTTTATAGGTTTTAGAGTATGCTGAAAACGAATATCGCATTTAAATTTCCTGAAAATAAGTAGTTTTCTGGATATTAAGTAATGTTATTTCTTATGTTATCATTGGTGGCCATCTTGGAGCGCGCAAACGCAACCCCGAGAAACTATGTGCAAACACACGTACCAAGATGGCCACCAGCAATAACATAAGAAATGACATTGCTTAATATCCGGAAAGCTACTTATTTGCAGAAAATTTAAATGTGATATTCGTTTTCAGCATACCCAAAAACCTTAAAAGATAGTCATTTTAAAGAAAAATGTTAAGGCGGAAACAAGGTAAAAATTTACAAAATGCATCACAATGAAATTCTTTATCGAACCGCCTATCCTCAATTAAAAAAAAAAAACGGTTTTGTTTTACAGATTCGAAAAAATGGTCTTGACAATGAGTTAAAAATGAAAAAAATATACAAAATACTATTAGAAACCCACCCAATAAATGTCACATTTATTGGTTGGGTTTCTAACAGTATTTTGTATATTTTTAAGCCATTGTTGAGATTTCAAAGACATGAGATACCACGTGGTTATATTATTCTTGTGCTTGTGTAACGCTTGACACTAATTGTCGAAATAAACAAACATTTTACATTAAATAAATACACTTAAAATTTATCCAACTATGTAGAAGAGTAACTTATCTTGCCTTTGGTAACATTTATTTGGGTGTTTACACACTTATGTTACCGTGATATTTTTTCAAATAGTATCTTCAAGTTAAATTCAAGTTTCACAATATCTTTTTTTCATTTAATTGTTAGGTGAAAGTACAGAATAGTTAAAAAAAACACCTTTACCTCCCCATGTTAAGAATGGGTTTCTAAATAATAACGTTATTATTTCAGCATGGTAGCATAAGTGCACAAGTACCTTTTCTTTGTTTTATATATATATATATATATATTTTATTTTGACCACTAAAAAACACAATTCTACCTTAAGTACTAGTAAGAACTTATAAATACCATGATAACAGAAACGCATGTATAAAGTACATTTTTTTGTTTTTTGCTGTTATTAACGCTTTTAGTACATTGTAGTAAAAACGTTAAAAACAACAAAAAATTATTTTCAAGTTTTTCAAATTTGATTTTCAAACAATACCGAGCCAAAACCATTTTGTTGTTTTTAACGCTTTTAATAACATTTTACTAAAAGCGTTAAAAACAACAAAATAGTTTTGGCTCGGTATTGTTTGAAAATCAATGCAACGAGTCTTTTGGGGTATGTCTACCGTAATGTTGAACTGGTTAGTGTACCCATCACGAGAGGCATGGAAACCTTGGGCTACTCTTAGGTACCGATAATGGCCCCACTCTCTTATGAATATGGTTGCCTCTCAGGCTTCATCATTGCAACATTCAATTTTGTAGGTCCACCATCCTTCTTGGTGATCCGTCCTTCTTTGGTGCAACTGCTATCCTCAAACATCAGAAGTGCATAGGCATGCCTGCTGGTACAGGCTCGATGATGCCCAATAAAACATCCCTATCTAAATACTCCTTCACCTTCTTTTTCAAATGATGAGAGATAGGAACGGGTGTGTGCATAGCTGATGGTTTCGCTCCTGGGGAGAATGTTATATCCAGTGGTCTCCCTGATATCACTTGTAATGGTTGATAGGGACAGATATTGAATGCAATTGATTTGAAGTGCTCCTGCAACCATTGTTCCAAACGTTTCCTATTATTTCTAATAGGGGTAAATGGGATTCTAGTAAGATTGTTCGGGACCGTTTCTCTTTGGGGATATCCACATGGTGCTATCTTGTTATTTGATGTTGACATGTCAGCTTTCGATATCTGATGTGGAAAGTCATGATACTGAGGGCCGGGCCGCATCCGTCGCTATCCTGGTTCATGGGAGCATACTTGTGATGTACTTCTGATCGTGTTCATCGCTCCCGGCTCGCAGGACCATAGGTGCAACCCAGCAGGGCTACATTCTAACTTGTCTAGTTGTGGACCCCTCAAGCGTGACAGGACTCTCACTGGTCACTGGAAAATATCTCTGCTGCTCAGGCCATGTGAAATGTGCATGACCCTGTGTGGCAACATCGTCCACTTCAGCCGTCACTCTGGCTTCGTGCTGGATCCAGTCTGTCTCCTTCATCATCTGGCGTCAGGGCATACCTGAAATAAACTGTATCTTCATTCAGACCGGCAATCGAGAAACAAAGAAAAACTCTTGTTCATTTTTGTAAAAACCAAACAAAATAATTATTCATAAATCATTTTACACTTGTTTAAAGTCGAGTTCTTTGATCCGAGCTTCATGATGCAGGTTGTATAATTTAAGTTCATCTAATTAATTTCCCAGCTAAGAACAAGAGCTTTTCAACTTAGCTCTTATGAGGGTTTCGCCCCCCCCCAGGCGGGGTGAGAGCGATGTGGACGCCTCGATACCAGCCAGTAAAAAGACCCTAACTCTAAAAAGCCTCCTCCCCCCTCTGTCATATTGAAAATTACTTTTCTTTTTTCTTTTCCTCTGAACCTTTTTTTTTCTCTATCTCATTATCTTATTCTTTTTCTTCTCTCGTGAACTCCTTTCTCTGTCCCCTTATTTTATTCTTTTTATTTTATCTTTTCTTGTGACCCTCTTCTTCCTCTTTTATGACCGTATCTCTCCCTAGGTTCAATTTATTTATTTATCTGTCCAACTAACTTATCACTTGCTTGGTGGCCTGGTAGTTGAATACAACATCTCCCAGACACGAAAGCAGACATTTTGAACCCAAGTCATTGTACCTGTCTCACTCAATTAGTAGTTAACACTCATTTTTACCAAATCCAACTAGAAAAACAATCTCTTGTTCAAACGAATCCTATTATCAGATTTAATATTTTCTTTTCATTGAAAAAGATACTATTTCTTCTCTGGTGGACAGAAATCTCATAAATATCTGTTTTTCCTTGACCAAGTGTCAGCATGCCCCCCCCCCACCTTAACCATACCTCATCCTCTCCCATCTTTATCTAGCTGAGCAGGATACCTGGCATCGCCTGGGATCCTGTTACACATGTAGGACATAAAAGGGCAGATAATCGAATGTAGGAAATAAACGGGCAGATTAATCAAATGTAGGAAATAAAAGGGCAGATAATCGAATGTAGGAAATAAACGGGCGGATAATCAAATATAGAAAATACAAGGGCAGAGAATCAAATGTAAGAAATAAAAGGGCAGATAATCGAATGTAGGAAATAAAAGGGCAGATATTCAAATGTAGAAAATAAAGGGCAGATAATCAAATGTAGGAAATAAAAGGGCAGATAATCGAATGTAGGAAATAAAAGGGCAGATAATGGAATGTAGAAAATAAAAGGGCATAATCAAATGTAGGAAATAAAAGGGCAGATAATCGAATGTAGAAAATAAAAGGGCAGATAATCGAATGTAGAAAAGAAAAGGGCAGATAATCAAATGTAGAAAATATAAGGACAAATAATCAAATGTAGAAAATAAAAGGGCAGATAACCGAATGTAGAAAATAAAAGGGCAGATAATCAAATGTAGAAAATAAAAGGACAAATAATCAAATGTAGAAAATAAAAGGACAAATAATCAAATGTAGAAAATAAAAGGGCATATAATCGAATGTAGAAAATAAAAGGGCAGATAATCAAATATAGGAAATAAAAGGGCAGATAATCAAATGTAGAAAATAAAAGGACAAATAATAAAATGTAGAAAAAAACAGGGCAGATAATCAAATGTAGAAAATAAAACGGCAGATAATCAAATGTAGAAAATAAAAGGACAGATAATAAAATGTAGAAAATAAAAGGGCAGATAATCGAATGTAGAAAACAAAAGGGCAGATAATAAAATGTAGAAAATAAAAGGGCATATAATCGAATGTAGAAAATAATAGGGCAGATAACAAAATGTAGAAAATAAAAGGGCAGATAATAAAATGTAGAAAATAAAAGGACAGATAATAAAATGTAGAAAATAAAAGGGCAGATAATCAAATGTAGAAAATAAAAGGACAGATAATAATATGTAGAAAATAAAAGGGCAGATAATCAAATGTAGAAAAAAAAGGACAGATAATAATATGTAGAAAATAAAAGGGCAGATAATCAAATGTAGAAAATAAAAGGACAGATAATAATATGTAGAAAATAAAAGGGCAGATAATAAAATGTAGAAAATAAAAGGACAGATAATAAAATGTAGAAAAAAAAAGGACAGATAATAATATGTAGAAAATAAAAGGGCAGATAATCAAATGTAGAAAATAAAAGGGCAGATAATAAAATGTAGAAAATAAAAGGACATATAATCGAATGTAGAAAATAAAAGGGCAGATAATAAAATGTAGAAAATAAAAGGGCAGATAATAAAATGTAGAAAATAAAAGGGCAGATAATAAAATGTAGAAAATAAAAGGGCAGATAATCAAATGTAGAAAAAAAAGGACAGATAATAATATGTAGAAAATAAAAGGGCAGATAATCAAATGTAGAAAATAAAAGGGCAGATAATCAAATGTAGAAAATAAAAGGACATATAATCGAATGTAGAAAATAAAAGGGCAGATAATAAAATGTAGAAAATAAAAGGGCAGATAATAAATATAGAAAATAAAAGGGCAGATAATAAAATGTAGAAAATAAAAGGGCAGATAATCAAATATAGAAAATAAAAGGGCAGATAATAAAATGTAGAAAATAAAAGGGCAGATAATCGAATGTAGAAAATAAAAGGGCAGATAATAAAATGTAGAAAATAAAAGGGCAGATAATCAAATATAGAAAATAAAAGGGCAGATAATAATATGTAGAACATAAAAGGGCAGATAATAAAATGTAGAAAATAAAAGGGCAGATAATAAAATGTAGAAAATAAAAGGGCAGATAATAAAATGTAGAAAATAAAAGGGCAGATATTCAAATGTAGAAAATAAATGGGCAGATAATAATATGTAGGAAATAAATGGGCAGATAATGGGATGTAGGAAACAAAATGGCAGATAATCAAATGTAGAAAATAAACGGTCAGATAATCAAATGTAGGAAATAAATGGGCAGATAATGGGATGTAGGAAACAAAAGGGCAGATAATCAAATGTAGAAAATAAAATGGCAGATAATCAAATGTAGAAAATAACAGGGCAGATAATCAAATGTAGAAAATAAAAGGACAGATAAACAAATGTAGGAAATAAATGGGCAGATAATGGAATGTAGGAAATAAAAGGGCAGATAATCAGATGTAGAAAATAAAAGGGCAGATAATCAAATGTAGAAAATAAAAGGGCAGATAATCGAATGTAGAAAATAAAAGGGCATATAATCGAATGTAGAAAAAAAAAGGGCAGATAATAAAATGTAGAAAATAAAAGGGCACATAATAAAATGTAGATAATAAAAGGGCAGATAATAAAATGTAGAAAATAAAAGGGCAGATAATCAGATGTAGAAAATAAAAGGACAGATAATAAAATGTAGAACATAAACGGGTGGATAATCAAATGTATAAAATAAAAGGGCAGATAATGGACTGTAGAAAATAAAAGGGCAGATAATGGAATGTAGAAAATAAAAGGACAGATAATAATATGTAGAAAATAAACGGGCAGATAATCAAATGTAGGAAATAAATGGGCAGATAATGGAATGTAGGAAATAAAAGGGCAGATAATCAAATGTAGAAAATAACGGGCAGATAATCAAATGTAGAAAATAAAAGGGCAGTAATCAAATGTAGAAAATAAAAGGGCAGATAATAAAATGTAGAAAATAAAAGGGCAGATAATAAAATGTAGAAAATAAAAGGACAGATAATAAAATGCAGAAAATAAAAGGGCAGATAATCGAATGTAGAAAATAAAAGGGCATATAATCGAATGTAGAAAATAAAAGGGCAGATAATCAAATGTAGAAAATAAAAGGGCAGATAATCAAATGTAGAAAATAAAAGGGCAGATAATCAAATGTAGAAAATAAAAGGACAGATAATAAAATGTAGAAAATAAAAGGGCATATAATCGAATGTAGAAAATAAAAGGGCAGATAATAAAATGTAGAAAAAAACAGGGCAGATAATCAAATGTAGAAAATAAAACGGCAGATAATCAAATGTAGAAAATAAAAGGACAGATAATAAAATGTAGAAAATAAAAGGGCAGATAATCGAATGTAGAAAACAAAAGGGCAGATAATAAAATGTAGAAAATAACAGGGCAGATAATCAAATGTAGAAAATAAAAGGGCAGATAATCGAATGTAGGAAATAAAAGGGCAGATAATCTAATGTAGGAAATAAAAGGGCAGATAATCAAATGTAGAAAAAAAGGGCAGATAATCGAATGTAGAAAATATAAGAACAGATAATCAAATGAAGAAAATAAAAGGGCAGATAATCGAATGTAGGAAAGAAAAGGGCAGATTATCGTTTGTAGGAAATAAAAGGTCAGATAATGAAATGTAGGAAATAAAAGAGCAGATAATCAAATGTAGGATATAAAAGGTCAGATAATCAAATGTAGAAAATAAAAGGGCAGATAATCAAATGTAGGAAATAAAAGGTCACATAATCGAATGTAGGAAATAAAAGGGCAGATAATCAAATGTAGGAAATAAAAGGGCATATAATCAAATGTAGGAAATAAAAGGGCAGATAATCAAATATAGGAAATAAAAGGTCAGATAATTGAATGTAAAAAATAAAAGGGCAGATAATCAAATGAAGAAAATAAAAGAGCAGATAATCAAATGTAGTAAATAAAAGAGCAGATAATCAAATGTAGGAAATAAAAGGTCAGATAATCAAATGTAGGAAATAAAAGGGCAGAAACGTTGTGACAATAACAACCAAGATGAGGAAGTCAGTCCGACAATCTCAATCAATGAAAACAACTCATCTCAAAAATACAGACAATTACTATCGAATCGGTACGGACCCGACATTAGGATTGAATGGCGACACCTAGAAAAGCGTCATATGAAACTGGCAAGACTCGCTAACCATCTAACCTTCCTGTACAGATGTAGAGACTTAAAACTCATACCAGCAGGGTTGACATTAAAAACAGCAGTGGATTCCAGGAAGGCACGTAGAGTCGCGGAAAGGGCAGGGCATGCCCTCGTTCGAGAAAGAATCCAACACACCCGCTGGAATAAACAAAAACTAAGGAACGAAATCTCCAACACCTTAACATCGTTCCTTGTCAAAGTGACCCAAGAGGAAGACAGGGTGAGAATCCAATCAGATCTGGATAAATCGTACAGACAAGAATATGAGAAGGTCAAAGGACGCCAAATCAAGAAGCTCACAAAGCTCAAAGACCAGAGGATTGTAACATGAAAACACCGCTCACCTGTGAAAGCGGTCATCAACCTCAGCAGCCGCCAACTGAGTCACTCAGAGGAAGCAGTACTAAATAAAGGTCTCAACTTCGCAACAACAACCAAACGCGTTCCATTCTTAGATATCATAACACACATGGAAGATATAGCCATGAGAATCCCATCAACCCAAGGTGATGAAATAAGATGGAAAGTGAGACAAGTACTCGAGAAAGCCAAGCCTCCTAAATCAAACATCTCTCGGGAAGATAGGCTGGCTATAAGAAACTTACAGGGTGACAGCAGTATAATAATTCTGCCAGCAGACAAAGGCAATGCTACTGTGGTGATGGACATGTCGGAATACTCTGAAAAAATGGCAGGCCTAATCGCAGATGGTAGCTACGGTAAAATAAAGAAGGACCCAACTTTGAAAACCGAAAGAAAGCTGTTACAAATCCTTACGAAAAACAAGGAACACATCGCTCCGATGAGATATAGACAGCTGGTCCAGCATTACAGTAAGCTACCACATATGTACGGTCTCCCCAAGATACACAAAGACGGTATTCCACTCAGACCCATAGTGAGCTGCCGAGGCTCAGCATGCCACCCACTGAGCAGGTACCTTGTGGATATAATAAACCCATTAGCAGGCAAGTCAGCAACACATGTAAAGAATTCTGCCCACTTCACGGAACTGATCAAGGGAGCACCCATCAGTACAAACCAAATGGTAAGCCTAGATGTGGTTAGCCTGTTCACTAAAGTCCCAACTAGTGAGGCACTAGCAGTAATTCAAGAAAAACTAGCTGCGGACCTCTCCATAGAAGAGCGCACATGTGTACCATTGCCAAACTTAATGGAAATGCTGACATTCTGCATAGAAACAACCTACTTCAGAATGGGTACTGACCTATATCGACAAGAGGAGGGACTAGCTATGGGCTCGCCATTATCACCAGTGATGGCGAACATATACATGGAATACTTCGAAGACATGGCCTTAGGTTCAGCTCCCTTAAAGCCCACCATGTGGCTAAGATACGTTGATGACACCTTCATACTCTGGCCCCATCAGGAAGACATCCAGGCTCTCCTAGATCATGTGAACTCAATAAGACCATCAATACAGTTCACAATGGAGAAAGAAAAAGATAACCAACTGGCCTTCCTTGATATACTCATATCACGCACAGAGCATGGGTTTAAGACATCCGTATATCGCAAGCCTACCTTCACCGGACAATACCTAAACTTCAACTCCCATCACCCATACAGTATCAAACATGGAATCGCACGCTGCTTACAACATCGAGCAGAGACAATAAGTAGCGACACCATTACATACCACCAAGAAATGGTCAGGTTGAAGAATACCCTCCGTCGTAACAACTACCCCGATAGCATACTATCCACCAGACGTGTTAATAGTATAAGAGAGGAGAATGACACCCAAAAACCTCCAACGGTCTGCCTACCATACATACGAGGCATCTCCGAAAAGATTCAGAGAATATGTGCCCCCTACAACATCAGGACGGTATTCAAAAGCGAGTCAACACTCAGACGACACCTGGTACGAGTGAAGCCCCGCATGGATGAGAACATGACCAAAAACTGCATATACTCCATCCCATGCAGTTGCAGAAAGGTTTACAAGGGTGAAACATGCCGCCCCCTTAAAGTAAGGGTGGAAGAACACCGAAAAGCGGTAACTAAAGGGGAGACGGAAAAATCGGGTATAGCCAACCATGTCTGGATGGAGAGGGGGGATCATCGCCCCCTATGGGATGAAGTAAAAATAATAAACAGAGAGACCCACTGGAAAGTGAGAAAACTTAAAGAAACAGCTCACATGCTCGGACATAACAACCTACTGAGCAAACCAAGCATAGAGCTGAATGCAATTTGGACACCTCTGATAGAGAGAGAAAACCTTGAATAACAACATAGGTTTAACATTAACAAAAACCAACTAAGAATTGTCCTAGTGACATATGGCCGAGTGGTCCTAAACGTTGTATCAAAGTTTACAGGTGCTGAGTTCAATCCTGAACGAAGGCAGTGAAAAAAGTAACATTGAAAAACAGAGAATCAGCAACTATGTCCCAAAGCCTAGCTGGAGTCCGAACACGGTACCCCCGTAATAATAATAAAGGGTTGGGTTCGAGACTCCTAACAAACCGTTCACCTGACGAAGGCCGGAGGGCAAAACGGCCGAAACGTTGTGACAATAACAACCAAGATGAGGAAGTCAGTCCGACAATCTCAATCAATGAAAACAACTCATCTCAAAAATACAGACAATTACTAAAAGGGCAGATAATCAAATGTAGGAAATAAAAGGGCAGATAATCGAATGTAGGAAATAAAAGGGCAGATTATCGTTTGTAGGAAATAAAAGGGCAGATTATCGTTTGTAGGAAATAAAAGTTCAGATAATCTAATGTAGGAAATATAAGGGCAGATAATCAAATGTAGGAAATAAAAGGGCAGATAATCAAATGTAGGAAATAAAAGGTCAGATAATCAAATGTAGGAAATAAAAGGGCAGATGATCAAATGTAGGAAATTAAAGGTCAGATAATCGAATGTAGGAAATAAAAGGTCATATAATCAAATGTAGGAAATAAAGGGCAGATAATTAAATGTAGGAAATAAAAGGTCAGATAATCGAATGTAAAAAATAAAAGGGCAGATAATCAAATATAGAAAATAAAAGAGCAGATAATCAAATGTAGGAAATAAAAGAGCAGATAATCAAATGTAGGAAATAAAAGGTCAGGTAATCAAATGTAGGAAATAAAAGGGCAGATAATCAAATGTAGGAAATAAAAGGTCAGATAATCGAATGTAGGAAATAAAAGGTCAGATAATCAAATGTAGGAAATAAAAGGGCAGATAATACAATTTTAGGAAATAAAAGGGCAGATAATCAAATGTAGGAAATAAAAGGTCAGATAATCGAATGTAAAAAATAAAAGGGCAGATAATCAAATGAAGAAAATAAAAGAGCAGATAATCAAATGTAGGAAAGAAAAGGGCAGATTATCGTTTGTAGGAAATAAAAGGGCAGATAATCAAATATAGAAAATAAAAGAGCAGATAATCAAATGTAGGGAATAAAAGGGCAGATAATCAAATGTAGGAAATAAAAGAGCAGATAATCAAATGTAGGAAATAAAAGGGCAGATAATCAAATGTAGGAAATAAAAGGGCAGATAATCAAATATAGAAAATAGAAGAGCAGATAATCAAATGTAGAAAATAAAAGAGCAGATAATAAAATGTAGGGAATAAAAATGCAGATAATCAAATGTAGAAAATAAAAGGGCAGATAATCAAATATAGAAAACAAAAGGGCAGATAATAAAATATAGAAAATAAAAGGGCAGATAATCAAATATAGAAAACAAAAGGGCAGATAATAAAATATAGAAAATAAAAGGGCAGATAATCAAATGTAGGAAATAAAAGGGCAGATAATCGAATGTAGAAAATAAAAGGGCAGATAATCAAATGTTGGAAATAAAAGTGCTGATAATCAAATATAGAAAATAAAGAGCAGATAATCAAATGTAGGAAATAAATGACAGATAATCAAATGTAGAAAATAAAAGGGCAGATAATCGAATGTAGGAAATAAAAGGGCAGATAATCGAATGTAGGAAATAAAAGGGCAGATAATCGAATGTAGAACATAAAAGGGCAGATAATCAAATGTAGGAAATAAAAGGGCCGATAATCAAATATAGAAAATAAAAGAGCAGATAATCAAATGTAGGAAATAAAAGGGCAGATAATTGAATGTAGAAAGTAAAAGGGCAGATAATCGAATGTAGGAAATAAATGAGCATGTAATCAAATGTAGAAAATAAAAGGGCAGATAATCGGATATAGGAAAGAAAAGGGCAGATAATCTTGAATAATCTAAACTCAAATGTAGATTAATATTGAGCCGACTTTACAAATTGATAAAAGTTAATTATTGGATTTTAATTATAAGATGAAGCTCCAATGATTCAAACTCGAGATAGATAACGAAAAACTTCCACCCATTAATAATATGTGAGGGGAGATTATCATCAAAAGTGTCCTGAATTGATAATTTAGCACCGGACTTACTACTTAGATATAAATAAGTCACTTGTACCCATTCCCCTCCTCACCGTTTCTCTTTTTAAAAATTTTTTTTTTAAATGGAGAGTAGATAATACAGTGGATGTGTTATCGGTAGCTCCAGTAACTCTCGCTTCTCCTTTTTTGTCCCTCAGTCCTCATTCAAATGAGTGATTTTTCTGACAAAGGGTGAAGAAAAAGCTGCTTAAAGGTCGGTAGTACTTGGTGAACAGTAGTCTGAGATGTCGGAAATTTTTCTGTCTCTATGTCTATCCTTGTGGCCATGTCACTAGTAAGGGTGCTGGAGGTAAACGTTTTGTCTGGGCTGACGTTATCCGCCTGATAGTCAGGGACCCGAACTTTGGTTAACCACTAAGGAGACTGTCCTATCAGTAGGCGCAAAGTACTGGGACTGCTGTATTGCCATTTGGTGAATGGATCTGGACCATGCAGTAGTCTCTGGTGGGGCCTCTCGATGCCATACTAGTGGGTAATTGTTACAGCTTTACATGTGTTACAAAAGAAAAAAAAAAAAAAAAAAATCCTGTTTTTTTCTCTCTTACTTTCCCTCTCTGTACTGCTCTAACCAAGTATGCCGCCCTGTTCCACAAATCCCAAAACCTCAACATGAAATATCTCCAGAAAAAAAACTCTAATAAACCTAGAACCTCATCTTCCAACGTAGACCCCTACTACCAAGTCTCCTTCTCCAACATCAGCGGTCTACGTTGCAACCTTCCAGAGGTTAAAACCCAATTACAGGAGATGAAACCAAACATATTATTTCTAAGCGAAACTGGAATAGATAATCAAATGTAGGAAATAAAAGAGCAGATAATAAAATGTAGAAAATAAAAGGGCAGATAATCAAATGTAGAAAATAAAAGGGCAGATAATCAAATGTAGAAAATAAAAGGGCAGATAATCAAATATAGGAAATAAAAGGGCAGATAATCAAATATAGGAAATAAAAGGGCAGATAATCAAATATAGGAAATAAAAGGGCAGATAATCAAATATAGGAAATAAAAGGACAGATAATCAAATATAGGAAATAAAAGGACAGATAATCAAATGTAGAAAATAAAAGGACAGATAATCAAATGTAGAAAATAAAAGGGCAGATAATCAAATATAGGAAATAAAAGGGCAGATAATCAAATATAGGAAATAAAAGGGCAGATAATCAAATATAGGAAATAAAAGGGCAGATAATCAAATATAGGAAATAAAAGGGCAGATAATCAAATATAGGAAATAAAAGGACAGATAATCAAATATAGGAAATAAAAGGACAGATAATCAAATGTAGAAAATAAAAGGACAGATAATCAAATGTAGAAAATAAAAGGGCAGATAATCAAATATAGGAAATAAAAGGGCAGATAATCAAATATAGGAAATAAAAGGGCAGATAATCAAATATAGGAAATAAAAGGGCAGATAATCAAATATAGGAAATAAAAGGACAGATAATCAAATATAGGAAATAAAAGGACAGATAATCAAATGTAGAAAATAAAAGGACAGATAATCAAATGTAGGAAATAAAAGGGCAGATAATCAAATATAGGAAATAAAAGGGCAGATAATCAAATATAGGAAATAAAAGGGCAGATAATCAGATATAAGAAAATGAAAGAGCAGCTAATTGAATATTATACATGCTGTGACATCATAGTGTCCGTGAGGAATTAGTTAGATCAGACTACTCTATTACTCATCAAATAGTCTAGTGTAAACTGCTGCTGATATTTGCAAACACCTCTGCATCATGATTAGAATACACCAAGCTTAGCCCTCTTTCCGCTGCTCTCCATTCTTATCATAGATGCCATCACCAAGAACAACACTGAGCCATGTTCTGGAGACTCTTGTATGAAGATGATGTTCTGCTCACCTCAAAAAGTAAATGTGACATGCAACAAATCCAGTCCTAGAAGAAGAGGCTGACACAGTTTGGTTTGCCGCTAAATATCAGAAAGATGGAATTTCTACCCACTGACAGAGATAATGAACATCCAAGTTGACAGACAGGATCTTCTAGAAATGCCTTCAGATATCTTGGTCCGACACTCAGCAAAGTTGCTGCATGCATCAATGCAAGGTGGCTCAAGAAGTGGCACACAATTGCCAGTATCCTCTGTGACCACAAGATTAATGACCATTTAAAATTGAAAATCTACCAGACGGTTATGTAATCCATGGCTTATATAACTCTGAGAGTTTACCAATGAGGAAACCAAAATGCTCTACTGGAACTCTGAAATTGCCTTGCTTGACCACGTCTATGATAAGGATATCAGAAAATGTTACGGCATTGCATCGATTGAAGGCAAGATGTGTGAATGGTGACACAAAAAGTTTGGACATACTTGGAGCCAACAATGACATTGTCATGGAACTCGCCTTTTCACTAGAATTCACTGGAAAGCGACTGAGAGGTAGGCTGATGATGAGATGTGCCACCCCCCTCCACACACACACCCGCACAAAGATCTTTGGAAAACTTACCTTCACCCAAACCAAGCCTGTGATCATGTCAAGTGGAGATGTAAATTCATCTTTGCAGACTCTGCTGTAGCTTGGAATTCATGTACAAGAAAAAGAATACATTCCCAGATAGCTTCCCTTTCAAAATATCTATATCAACTCATAACATGCTTATATTAAGCATGTTAAGCAAAAATAACACAATGCAATTGAAATTATGACACAAACAATACAGACAGGAAAAGAATGCAATGAAATGGACATATTTACTGTAAATGTATTTAACTGAATGATAACTTGAACCGGTAATCACAAATATGTCACATGAACACTTCCTGATTTCTTTGTTGCAACTTAAATAATCAAATAAAACTCAGATTATAGAAATACACTTTTTATAATATCAAAAACTTTTTATAATATCAAACACTTTTTACGCTTAAGAAAATGTTTTAGGTCTAAATCAGGAAGTGTTTCTTGTTGAAATTTGGTTTAAGTTCCGAGGAACATTTAAATTCTGCAGCATATAAAGAACACATTTTTCTCATATCAGACAAAATGATAAAACAAACAGAACAAGAAATTATTGAATATTTTATTGTATATATATATATATATATATATATATGTATGTATGATTCTCTCTTATATATATTTATAATTTGTTCTTTCTTCTTTTCAATCACTCCCTTTCATTCTTATGCGTGTAAAAATATAATAACAAAATATTAACATCCCATTGCTTTAAAAAATGACATGGATTTTGAGCTGTTTAAAAAAATTAGGGAAATAAGATCATAAAAGCAGCATCCACTTAATGTTTTTATGATATCATGGCAGCATCAATTAAAGAGGTGTGTCTCGATTTAGGGATTGTGTGTGTACACTATTTATAATTAGTCAACCACACTTAAACAATTTCAAGGCTTATAGTAGTAGTAGTAATAATAATAATAATAATAATAATCCTTCAGCTTTCAATGAATATATATATATATATATATATATATATATATATATATATATATGTATATATATATATATATATATATATATATATACACTAGCAAAAGTACCCGTCATTGACTGGGTTCAAAAACAGCCTACAGAAAATGGACTCTGATTTATGAAAGTATGATAGGTTATGAAAAGGAAGGGTTGTAAATTTGGGTTGAATTTGGGGGTATCAAAACCAAAGCAAAATATGATGAAAGTAAAAATAAAATAGATAAACCCCATAATTTATTATACCATACCTGTTCACACTGAAACACTTATCACAATATTCTGTGGATCTATATTAAAAAACCTTGTTAAACTTTGTGACATATTTCAATTCTATGGAGGTCAGGTGCAAACGAACACCCCATAATTTTATTATACAATATTTCTTCAAACTGAAACATAATTATCAAAGTATACTTAAGCAGATAGATATGAAAAGTCTTTATTAAAGTTTGTGCCTATTTCCATTCTATGGAGGCCAGGCGCGAACGCAAACCCCACAATTTTATTATACCATCCCTATTTAAGTTAAAACATACTTAAAGTATTCTTATGTACATCTATATCAAAAATACTTGTAAACGTTTTTTTTTTATTTTTAAATTTTTTATTTCCATACTTTGTGGACCAGGTGCAAACGTAGACCCCACAATTGTAATGAACCACCGTTCTGCCAGATCAAACATACCCATTCCTGTGTCTGGATACATCTTCTATCATCATATGTAATCAGTTTTTTAAAATAGTCAACCATATAAGAGCCTATTTGTGACCAAACACAAACACACACACAGCTTTATATTATAGATATATATGTATATATATATTTATGCTCTTCCATAAAAAGAATGGAGTACTTTTGGTCATCACTATCATAAAAAATGTAACTAAATTTAATATGATTTCTTCCACTTCCGGGCACCAAAACACTGGGGTTGGGGTCTCGATTTCAATCTCATTATGTCTAGCCACACTGATTAGTAGTAAAAAGAAAACATGTGCTTATATATATATATATATATATATATATATATAGAGAGAGAGAGAGAGAGAGAGAGAGAGAGAGGGTGGAGGGGTGTAACTATATATATTTAAAAACAGGCACAATATTCATAAAGTTCTACTCAAGATGAAAAAAGTTTTATAATTTTTCAACCATTATGTGGACTCTGTAACGTGTTTGCTACAAGACTTTTGACCCATCATTTATTTTGCACAAGTAAAGCCAACATTTTGTTGCCTTTTCTCATTCAAGTTATTTTCAAGAGATCAAGCTATAATTCTATCGAAATAAGCATTTTAGTACAAGAACAAGGAATAATAATCTTAAATTGCAATAAATAGAATCAGTAGTTTCTCTGCATATAAAACAACAAAATTTACACATAAGTGGCATTATTATTATTATTATTATTATTATTATTATTATTGCTAATTTAAGGTTTATTGATGATGAACTATATGCATAAATTTATTTTGAATATAGCAATAATAGTGGACATTTATGATGAAAACAATGATTATGGAATGATGCTGATGATGGTTGCAAGAAGGACAAGAACAATTTTTGTAATTAACAGTAATTAACAGTAATTAACAGTATAAAAAATAACAAAGCATAAAAACAAGTAGAAGAAATAGCGTTGCTATTCAAATTGTGTTCAGCAGAGTTCACTCATCTCATTAAAGTAAAATCATATAACCATATTTACAGAATTATAGAAAAGCGTTTAGGGTGGATTGTAAGTTGCAAATTGAAAAAACTGCAACTTCAGAAAGCAATTTCATTTTGAAGAATCAAGTGCAAATAATTATAATAACAAAAAATGTCATCTATCTATATATATATATATAGATATAGATATATATATAGATATATATTGAAAAAGGATAAAATTTGCCAAAACAAAAATAATTAAATAAGCAAAGCAGAATACTATTTCATTCAAAATGAGAATGGTCTAAAAGATTAAGACTGTTCTTGAAAAGTCTTTTATACCACTTTACCACTTTCTCTTTTTTATCTTTTGCTTATATATATATGTGTGTGTGAGTGTGTGTTTTCGAAAATGTTCTTTCGAAAATAGGGAATGATTTAAATTACAAATCGTCCAAGAACAAAAACATACTTATTTAAAAAGTTTTTTTAAATTTTAATGTTTTATTTAAATGATTTAAAATCATGATGTGTCACTGGCAATAAAGAAATCTAAAACAAAATTAAATTTTCAAGTTGTCTGCATAAAGTGAAGTGCGTTCATGATAAATTTACTTTCATTAAATGGACTTATATAAATAAGTTTACTCCAATCATTTGCAACAATAATGCACTGGTACAATTCTTCATCCAATATAGACAAAATGAAATAAATGGTGGGTAACTCCAAAAGAATTACAAGAAATTGTTTAACATAAGTGATTAAAATACAAAACATCAACCAATGAGCATCAAGTATGATCAGAATTCAAGATAGCAGCTCTGCCATTTTGAATATATATTTAACCCTATTATGTTTGGGGTAATTTCCAAGAGCTCACCACCTTGTATATATTTCTTCTATAACACTTTTAAAGGGTGAGCTTGTAACTATTGCATCTGGTTACTTTCCCTGAAATACTTTCTCAATACTTATATAATTTATGTATAAAAATATTCACAAAGCATTAATTGAATAAAGATTAAGCCGTCTTTTGTTGAATACATAATAACTACTTCCAGCATATCTTTTAAAAAGCAATCTTATTACTCTTCATTAGAAAAATATATCAAATTAGCAAAAATCCCCAAAAATGAACACTTCAAGCTTTTCAGGTTTATGTGTAGATTACCTTAACTCTAACCATGTCATTTTGTGTAGTTACAAGTTTTGAGCAGATCTGAATTAGTCAGACTTGTATTACTTTCACATCATGGAGAAATAGACAGCAGGAAACTCTTCTTTCGATCTGATGAAAGAGGATTCTCATGTGTACAATTTAAAAACTTGAAAAATTTTCTTGTTATGTCTATTGTTCGAATACATCGTCACACAGTTGATGACATGACCTCCTGATTTCAGTGTTAAAAAATAATGTGTGTAAAGAAATTATCCGCAATGGTTCCAAAGATTAAATTACTATAGAAAGTGTTTGACTATTTATTATCAGTGAGATCAAGTTAGTTTTGGTGAAAAATTAGTGACATATTATTCATCAGATTGTGGATTGGATGGATATGAATGAAAACCTGCACTTTAATAAATGGAGATGGGTTATTCAAGAGAGGCATTAGTGATGACAATAACGATGACACTGGTCATCTTGGTTAACATGATTCACTGTAACCAATCAGCTTGATGCTTAACATTTAGATGTAGTTGTAAGAAGTATAGAGTTGAGTGCAGTGTTGTGAACCTTGTCAGGACAGCACATGTGAGAATCAGCCATAATCAGTTCTAAATGAAAATGAGGAATCAATGGCAAAACTTTTTAACAAATAATTCAACAAGGAAAAGTTGCTCGACTTATGAGCAAAGATATGGCACAGTGAAGATTGTAGCTGTATAATTGGAAGTAATTTCTGAAAACTGCAACAAAAAAGAAAACAAAAGTTTAATTGTTAAATAGAGTAATTTTCACTTTTGAAATTGTTTCATGTGTAGATATTTGCTATTTTAGTTCAATAGTGGTCATCCATTTTGACATCAAATTCAGATTAATTTTTAAGCTCATATGTTGGCCTGTTTTTCATATTTCACTAGAGTAAACACTACAATAAAATGCTTTTAAAGCAATTTCTTACAATTGGAGGACAGAAGAGAATTTGGTATTTGATTCAACTTGTGAACAATGGTGATTCATTAAAAATACTTAAGTGACTAGTTTCACTTTAAAGTTAATGCATCATCCCAAGCCGACCCCAGAAATTGATTTCTTACCTTTACTTCAACCCATCCCTAAATGGTATTACCTGATCCTCTATGTTATCACCTTCAAAAGTTGAAAATTCATCAATAGAAAAAATGGCAGAAGCTGCCATTTTTTGAATCTGATCATTTCTGATACTGATATTTTGGTCTAATCATTATATGTTGCCCACTGTGCTACAACAAAGTTATTTAGCAAAATAATCCAACTAAAAACAATGGCGAAATAATTTGATTCAAACGTCTGCAACAAAGTGACAACTTTGTAAAAGAGCAACACCCATGACTGATATTGTGAAAAATGCAGTAAAATAAAAAAAATAGAAAATGGTCATTTTGGTGCAGATATGCGAATCCTGTGGAGGTTTCCATTTTTCTCTCATGTTTGTCTCCACGTAACAGATTATTAACATACAGGTATAAAGGCAAAGTAGATAACAAAATTATCTTCCTGTAAAATTCAATATATCACATTTAATAACGTTTCATGCTGGATTAATCGATGTTAAAAAAAATTGAGCAAAAATGGTGACCAAACACAGTGAAAGATATCAGTGAGAACTATTCAACTTTTGAAGTACTTTCAGCTTTGCATTATTACATATTCAGAATGATTGTGTGGTTAAAGCACACTTGACTAAAAAGGGGTCACATTAATGCAAACGTTCAAATTTTGTTGGAGAGTTTTCTGAGTTTCCAGCTTTAAATATTATTAATGTACAAAGCTGATACTATGTATAAAATTCATGTTTTCCTATAGATATCTTTCATCATTATTTTGATTTTCATTTCTCAAACTGAATGAAAACAAAAATTAACCAAACGAACGGATATATATATATATATATATATATATATATATGTTACAGCTAAAACCTTAAAAAAAACCAAATTGCTTTGATATAAACTCAATTCTAAATAACATGGAATTATCCGAATTAAAAAAAAAAAAAAAAAAATCAACATTTTTTCTATGTAATTAGTGTTCTATAATGATTATATTTTAAAAGAATAAATTAATTTGAAAAGATGCCATTTTTTTATGCCCACTTCATTATATTTGCAAACGTTTTGTAATTATCTGTGTGAAATGTGATATCACTGATTCAATATCGATGCTGTACGCTTTTATTGTGTTTTCTCAGCAGACATTATTGTAAACCACAACAAAGGCCAAGCAACATTGAACTGTCAACCAAAATAAAGGATTTTTCAAGAAAAGAGGTGCTAGCATCCACAGTTTTATCTCTGCATGTGTATATGTTTATGTGTATATTTTTTTGTTTGTATATATGTTTGTGTGTATATTTTTATGTATTTATATATGTTTATGTATATATTTTTATATATGTTTATGTGGATAGTATTTATATATTTTATGTATTTATGTTTATGTATATATATTATGTATATATTTTTATGTATGTATGTTTATGTGTATGTATTAATGTATATATTTTTATGTATACATGGTTATGTCTATATGTTGATGTATACATCTTTATGTATGTATGTATGTTTATATATATATCTTTATGTACATATACATATTTATGTTTTTATGTTAATGTATTTATGTTTATGTATGTATGTTATGCATATATATGTTAATGTATGTATGTTAATGTATGTATGGTTATGTATGGATGTTTATATATGTATGTTTATATATCTTAATGCATGTATGTTAATGTATAATGTTTATGTGTATGTTTTTGAGAGGCAAACTCAAAAACTAATTTATTGATTGTTATAAACTTTGGAATATAGTCATTAGGCATATATGTGAGCAATGTAGGCTTTATTTAATTTAATTTTGACAGTAGGTATTAGACATCAATTAATAAATCATCACAAAAATTTCAGTTTCTCTGGGATATTTTAAAGGATTGTTAAGAAGGGCTTGATATGGCTGCAGCACATCTTTGAAATTATTTCTGAAATTTGATTCATATAATAAAACCGAAGTATGAATTTATTGAATCTCAATTTCTTATTAAAACCCTTAAGACGATTTTTCCAGAATCAAAATCATTTGATGACAGTTGAAATAAATACTATAAACTTAAGTTTAAGTAGCATTATATATATAAATATATAAATAAATATATATATAAATAAATATATATATTTAAGTAGCATTATATATATATATATATATATATATATAATTAATGTTTGAAAAAGCGTTGTTGCAAAACTGAGATGAATGTTCTGGTAGTTCTTTATAAATATAAGCATAAAATGACAGATATGTTGTACTATGATATATTTTGAGTCTGTCATTTAGAAAGGCACAGTTTGTTTTTTTTTCTTCTGGTAGAAAAACGAAAGACATTAATGAGTTAAGAGTAAAATAAAACTTTTTTAGCGCAAAATCTGTTTTCTTCAAACATTGGATAACGTGAAAGATTAATGTCTACTTCATATGTTCTCAGAAAATGATTAACATCTTAGATTTTTTTTGTCTGTTTTATCTTTAATCATTATTATTGTTAATATTGTTTAATCATTATTATTGTTAATATTGTTTAATCATTATTATTGTTAATATTGTTTAATCATTATTATTGTTAATATTGTTTAATAACTTACGATCTGCTTCTCATGTTCTGCAATGGTTAGATAATTTTGCAAAATATGGACAATAATTTGATAATGCAAACGAATCAACTTTAAACAAACATCCTCACCATAAATGCTGTAAAATGTCATCTCAGCAGAACTTAACAGAATCAATCCACTGCCATTGAAAATATAGACAAACATTCAATATATGTGTGTGCATATATATATATATATATATATATATATATATATATATATATATATATATATATATGTATGTATGTGTGTGTGCATGTATGTATGTGTGTGTGTATAAAATCAATTCTTAAGACCCGTCTGAAGACTTATAAAAAGCTAACAAGAATTGCTTATGATGTCACACTATTGTATAATGATTCCTTGCATATAATAATCCAAGTTGGGAGAACATTACAACAAAATAAAAAATGCAACCAAATAAGGAATTTGAAAAGTTAGTCTATCATTGAAATGCATTTTCCTGTGGAAAAACCGTGAAAAAAAAAAAAAAATCGTGGGCGCATGACATGAGTTGGCAGATGAACATGGAGAGAATTCTAATGATTTCTTTTTCATCTATTTTTTCTTTTTTGTTTTTTGGAATTATAAAAGCTTTAGATACAAATGCAAAAGGAGCGAAAAATATCACAGTTGAAGAATTTGCAGTCAATTCAAATAACCATAGTTAAAACAATCATAATAAAATTAATAAGATGTATGAACAATTCGTCATATCAAGAGGGAGCAAAATTATTCCTTTTTTTTAAGTCGTTTCTTCCTTTTTTTTCCTTTTCTTATATTTTTCCTTTTTTAATGATGAATAGTTCAAGAAACAACAAAAGATATTGTCCACTCTTGTTGTCTGTATTGGTGAGAGTTGCGACGCGTAGGTAGTGGTAATGATTGGCTGTCCATTTGAATGGTCTCTCGCCAGTTGTGCGATGTCATAGTTCCACAGACAAATGTCGCTTCATGTGTAATGCGAGGTGGTCAGAACGCGAGAAGCATCGCTCGCAATGTTTGCACTGGAAAGGTTTAGCACCCGTATGTTTGCGATAGTGACGAGTCAGCTCGTCTGATCGAGCAAAACGCCAATCGCAGCCACTCCACGTACACTTGTAAGGTTTCTCTCCTGAATAAAGAAAATAAATCAAGATATGTATTCATTACATTAAATTGCCATTTCAGTAACAATAATATAAATAAAAAGAATAACTTAGAGGTAAATCCAATGAAATTCCAAGATCCAAATATTTATTTTTCCATCCAAGAAACTTATTCAGCATATTAAAATTATTACTGTTTACTCATCTGTTTCGTTATGCAGTAACAATTGATTATCATGCCAATATCGAATCTTCTTGTACATATACTCCTCAGAAAAAATAGAAATATTTTTGCTTAGAAAGAAAAAATATGACAATAAATAAATAGAAAATAGATTAACAGCAAATTAGAAAAAAAAAGAACAATTTACACACAATAATTTACACATAATCAACATATAATCAATTGGTCCAATTAAAGTGTGCACTTCTTAAATCTTAAAATAAAAAAAAACAATATAATATTTAACAATATTCTTCTATAAAGTCCCCAAAATCCTACATAGATTTAATGAAGGAAACAGTGAGTTACAGTATTTTATAATTAATTTGTTTTGTTTCTTATTATCGAAAAGAAAAAAAGAATGTACATGTATATTTCAGTATGAAAGGTATATTTTAAGGGAATTAGAACAACAGTCTAAAGAGCAGAGTTTATTTTAATGTATTAGTAAATGCATTAATACAATTAAAAGAAAACAGTGCTCGTTGTAATGTAGATATATAATAAGCTCGATAGGCATAGATATCCTAGAGCTATTTTAATATTGAGTAAAATGATTCATAATTTATAATTAAAAATCGGTTTCAAAAGGAAGAACAAATAAAATCAATAAATTGTACGATCGTTTCGGAAACAATGTTTTTATTGAGACAGACAATATGTCTTGAACAATAATTTTATCATCTGATCTTATAAAACAAAGTCTTCTCATCAGCAAAAAGAGTGGGTGGGGGTTTAAAAACATCAAAAATAAAACTAGCATTTTTAAGTAAGGTAAATATATCTTTTATTCGCCCGCCTTTAAATCCGTAAGTATCATAGTCAATCCATTCATTGGGATGTTGTTAAATGTATATATGCGTGTGTGTGTGTGTGTGATGGTTGTATAGATTGGTTTCGTAGAGGTAAATCCGATGAAACTCGTGTGATTATTAAAGAGTTCTCAATGGAGGATAGAGCTGGTGTATAATTTGTTTATTATACAAACATTATTGGTTACATATGTGCATACATGTTTCAGTGGAATCCTAATTCAAGGAAAGCACCTCATCAGATCAACAAAAAAAAAAGGAGCGATATTGAGTATATAGTCAAAATTACATTCGTTTTTTATAGGATATTCGGGTGTGGTTTACACTTTGGAAGAAAGTGGGGTGTATACTTTGTGAATGTGAGCAGTACGTGTTTTGGAGGGAGGTGTGGTGAAGGAAGCAAAAACTTAGGCCAATAAACAACCGCCAAGTTAAAATAATACTAATACTCCCCCACAGCTACAGCTTGACCGCATGAGATTGTACTTCCCTCTCTTTCTTAAACCTCCATCCCCACTCTCTTCCTTCAACACACTTCCCTCCAAAACTCCTATTGCTCTTTTTTTTGTTTGTTTGATGAGGTGGTGTTGTTGAATTAAAATTCTACTGAAACATCTATGCACATATGTAACCAATAATGTTTGCATAATAAACAATATATATATATATATATATATATATATATATATATATGGCATAGTGCACCAACCATTAGAATCTCCTTCTTAGACAGGGTGCAAAATAAAATTTCTAACCTAACATGTCCTGCACTTGCGTTGCATGCCTGTGTTTGTTTTACAAGTTTTTCATTAAAAGAACATTAATCCAAAGATGAAAAAGAACAACTGAAACTTTCACTCACCTGTATGCGTCCGGAGATGGGCTTTTAAATGAGAACTTTTTGTATAAACTTTTTTGCAGCCTTCATAAAAACATTTGTGCATTTTTTTGCGAAGATCAGTGCTGTTGCCTCCGTCCAATTTTCGCATCACGTGGGAGATTCGTCCAGATTGCAAAGAATAAGGTCGCATTTGTTTAGATTCTGTCAATGAAGAATATATAGTGTTCTTTTTATGCTGGTAATTGGCACGGCATTTGTTTATAAGAAGTGGTGAATAATCCCCATCATTTATGGCCGGCTTTGATGGAGACACAGGTGGCTCGCTGATATTGCTATCCCATGAAACGCTGCTCGATGAAGATCCAAAACTGTGGACACTAATCGAATCCATCATTCGGTCCTCCAGATGGAGATCTTCAAGTTCTTCTAAACGCACTTCACTCTCCCCACTTTCGTTCTCCTCATCTTCATCATCTTCATCTTCTTCAATAGAACTTTCCCAGGAAAATCGCAAATCAGAATTAAGTTTTTTAAATGCAGTTAATTGCGGCTCGTTCTTTAAATAACGCTCCATTTCAAGACAATTCTGAAAAAAAAAAAAAAATCAGTATTAGACAAAATCGTTTGATAAATAAATACAAAATAAAAAAAATATTAAGCGTGTCTTCTTATTTCGTTTAAGGGGTTGTGATTCCAAAAAGATGTCTGTAACATAGTGAATGAATTGCTGAAACATAAGCATGTGTCACCTTACATTGTCCATCATGTGATCTCTGGTGCTGATTGTAACAGGAGCGAGTATAGGCCCTTGTGTCACATTCTCACCACAGCATTCTGTTCCATCAGGTCATCTACTTAATTCATTTTTTTCTTTGCATTTCCTCGGTGGAGCATTACATGTAACTATTAATTGACAAGACTTCACCTTTGTGTGAGGAAGAAGTGACTTACACCAGTGTCTTTGAAAACATGTCAGCCTCATTTCGTAATCCAAATCAAAAATCTAGTCAAATCTTTTTACAACATATTCTATTATTTATGTTACTACAGAAGAGCAAAATACACACACACTCTCATATCACGCCATGCACCTACTCAGTCATTAAGAGTGATTGTCATGAAAGTTATTATTCATCTCTCCGGAGATTTGGGCCAATAATTTCCAGTCATTAGGGGTTAACTGCCCTTTAAGACATTCACCGTTCATAATTTGTATAAGATACTCCATCTTCATATGGTTTTAAAAACTATGGAGAGGCAACTTTTGCTTATATTAAGTGATTTCATTTAGGTTTATTAAGTTATTAACCTTTCATACATTAGCTTTATGTCTGAACTATATTAATGTAATACGATCCTATTCACTGAGCTTAGTGCCTGTTCATATTTACTACTATTGTTATAAATCCAATTCAAAATTTAAAAAAAATATTTATACACATTTTTCCATCATATAAATGTTATCTGCTGACTTTCTCTTTATCATGCATTTTTTTAAATCATGGTTTATCTGTTTTATCTTATGAGTTATAGATTTTTCAAAATTTGTGTTCCATTTCACCTTTCCAAATTTATTTGGTATAAATGACGTTACAAATTTAGGTATTCACTCTTTTAGAATATTGTTTTATTCACTACGGTGGAAAATTATCCATTTTAGCTCAGGCACCACCAACACCACAAAAGGTGAAATCTATATTGGTATGACACAAGATTTAAATAAAGATACAATACTCTTAAAAGTACCTTGAGATATTCAGACACGCAAGATATCACCTCTTTAGCGAGAACCATATAAAACCTCAAAGATTCAAACACCTCATACACAATCAAATGGAGAATCATCAAACAATAAAAATTTTAGAACCTCATATCGATAGTTTGATATGCATTAATTTGCATATCGATGACTGTCCAAGAGAGACGTTATAGAAGCACCAGGGGTGGGAGACCAGGAATCGAATGGCTGGTAGCAAAGAATATGAGGTAAAAAATTATGCGCCATAATCTAACCAGAAAAAAAGTAATTGACAGTACATAAACTGATATTGGTATTCATTTTTAATTTTATTGTCTACATATGTGCAATAGTTTTGTTAATATTAACAGTAATTAATTAAACTTAAACTGAATAATTGTTATTAACTATTAACCTCACCCGCAAGCATTATTACCGACCTACATACATGTGCAAGGAGGAAGGGGGTGGTGGACTAGAAAGCTAGCAACTAATTGGTTGTCTCTTTTTCTCTCTGGATTGTCTCTCCTCATTTCCTACTCTTCTTCTTCCTCTTCCTCTCATTAACATGCATATTATTATTTTTATTCATTGTTTTTAAATTCAAATTTGATGTCTCTAAGATGCTGAGAACAAATATGGCACGGTGATATTAGTCAAAAGATCAAAGAACTATAAAAATAATGTTTTTATGACTAAGCATTTTTAAATGAATCAAAAAACGTGATTTAATCCATTATTTTATTATCTTTTAAGAGGGATGGGCAGTGTAGTATCGGTTCTATTGTCATAAGAGTGTACTCCCAGGAATTACATTCTCCTTTTTTAAGGGATTGAGAGCAGCCTTCTTTGAGGAAAGGTTAATGTAGTAATTATGAGGCCATCTTCCTAGATCATTATAAAGATTGTTTGTGACAAAAAATGACGTTTAGTATCTTATAGAAATAATTAGGTCGATTATAACTGTGGATACCGAGCGGTTGCAATGCATTATAGCTTATATATAGCATTCTAAAATCACTATATATATGTGTGTGTGTGTGTGTGTGTGTGTGTGTGTGTGTGTGTGTGTGTGTGTGTGTGTGTGCGCACATGTGTTGTGTGTGGATACTAATGTATATATACAAGAATAAAAAAGCATTGGAAATGCAAAAGGATATAGGGATGGTATGCCAAAAAGTATACAAACAAGATAGCTATGAATGGCTAGGGACATGGAAATAGAATTGCATCCAAAGTATAGCCCTATAGCTTTTTACAACCGTAATGATGGCATGGAATGAAGATTGGAGAAAAGCTATAGGGCTATACTTTGGATGCAATTCTATTTCCATGTGCCTAGCCATTCATAGCTATCTTGTTTGTATACTTTTTGGCATACCATCCCTATATCCTTTTGCATTTCCAATGCTTTTTTATTCTTGTTAATTAGTATTTTTACTTACAGTCTTATTTTTAAACTTACATTCATGATAGTATTGTCTTTTTTAGGAGGCGGCTCATTGCCACCTCCATTAGTAGCAGGTCGCTTCCTGCTGGGTTTTAGGTCTTTGGGTTTTGGGCCTTAGGAGTTGCCTCTTGGTCCTCCATCGGTTCTATATTACATAGAGAGTGCTACCGCCTCTCTGATAAAACACTTAGAGTATTATAAAGTTCTAAAATGTTCATACCTTCACTATTAAATTTTTCTTGGTTCATTCTTTGGCGTTTTAGCAAAGATTTGGCAGTTTTTGATATTTATATTTATAATAGTTTGTGCATGAGGCAGCTTTTTTCCCCTTGGGATCCCTGTTATACCGTGCTTTTGAGTCAGAACATGAGGCAGCCTTCTTTTTTTCTGGTTCTTTGTTATAAAGAGCACGTGAGGCAGCTTTTTTCCCCTCGGAATCCCTGTTATACCGTGCTTTTGAGTCAGCACGTGAGGCAACCTTCTTTTTTTCTGGTTCTTTGTTATAAAGAGCACGTGAGGCAGCCTTCTTTTTTTCTGGTTCTTTGTTATAAAGAGCATGTGAGGCAGTTTTTTTCCCCTCAGGATCCCTGTTATACCGTGCTTTTGAGTCAGCACGTGAGGCAGCCTTCTTTGCCTCAGGATTTGCATGATACTTAATTTTTATTATTTCAGCATTTTTCTGATAGTATTCTTTTTGCTCAGATAATACCTTGACTTTGTTTTTTTTCATAGTCTATATTTTTCTAAGCTTTTTTACTACGTGCTGACTTTGGCATTTTTTATTAAATGTAAACATATAACACTTATGTGTATCTTACTATAATATCACTTATCTTATAGCTAGACAACTCTCGTAGAATTGAGATACTGCCCCGTCACCAATAGTTAAAGTGTGGAACGGTATATACACTAATAGTGTAGTTGTTATCTTTATATGAAGTCTTAATCAGTGTGAGGTTACTTGGTTAATTTATTGTAGTTTATTTTAGAAAACTTACTTGTTTTTATTAGTAGATTGTGTATAGTAGCCACAATATCTAGTTATTTTTGTGGCTAGGGCTTGGATTTTGATTCTTTTTGGTCAGCTTCCAGTGAGTTCTTAGAAAATGACTTTCTTGCAGTTTCTTTTGCGGTTAATTTAACTTATTTCCTTTGGCGTTTGGTGAGTTCTTAGAAGAACTGGTCTGATCTACTTTTCTTAGCGAGCGAAGAGATTCAGCTGCATTTAACAATGGTTGCTATAGTGTATTTTTGCGCATGCGTGAGAATTTCAAGTTTCCTCCTTATTTTTCAATAGTTTGACAGTAGTCATGTGTCTTTCTGCCAAGAGCGACAGACGTCAATGTTAGCCGTGATCGTCTAGAGGTTAGGACCCCACGTTGTGGCCGTGCTAACCTAGGTTCGAATCCTGGTCACAGGATTGACATTTTGTACATATTTTACAGTCCAAAATCTGAAGAATTATTTGTTTTTATAACATTGTTTTTTGACGTCGTACTTGCTGATAGGTTACTCTTATAACAATTTTGATCAACTGAGATAAAGATTTCGTGGCTTCATTAACGCTGGTGGGTTACTGTTTAAAGAAAAAACCTTAACGTTCACCTCAAAGAAATATAGGCCACTGGCAAACTGGAACGTCTGTGAGCATCCGGTGTATTATTTGGAGCTGTCCCTTTTGAGAGAAGTTCCGTGTTCGAAGTGGTCTGTATACATTGGGTATATAGTGTTTAAAACTTGTTATTACACGTAATCTTATTTAATTATGGAGTTAGCTAAAAAGCGATGGGTCACTGCACTTCTCCGTGTAAAGAGCAGTCGATTGATGCTTGAACTGTTGTCAGAGACCGTTCATACACCGAGATACATCGTCTCAAAAGAAAGAAGAAAGAAGAAGAATAAAGACATTTTAACCGACGTTCTGACACTTACTGGATTCGTAAGACGCTTCTCTGTAAGAATATGTGCTTTTTGAAACTTATAAGTTGATTTTAGTTGAGATTTGGATAGTTTTGTTTTGTAGGCGTATATAGGCGTGTACGGGCCATCCCTATATAGAGAGTGCTACTGCCTCTCTGATATGTGCACGTGTGTCTATATTGGTTTTAGAATGCTATACATAAGCTATAATGTGTTGCAGTTGTGTTATATTCGACCTGATTATTTCTATAAGATGCTAAATGCCATCTTTGCCACAGAATGATCTTTATAATGATAAAACACAAGATAACTGAATCAAATTAATGAATAAAATATTAACAAAATGATTAAATTTCTGAAAAGAATGAAGAAACATTGAAGCAAAAAAGAATGCTTAAATTTGAAATAAAATTGATTCTACACTGTAATTATAAACAGGAATAAGAATTTCAAACTTATCTTCAAAAAGTGAGACGGCAGGAAATTACTTATCGCAACGACTTGCTCATTTCTGATAACTGGAAATAAAATTATCTCAACTCTCGTATTTGATTTTTGTCAATAAAATTCATGATCTGGCAAAAATTACATCACACACACACACACACACACACACACACACACACACACACACACACACACACACACACACAGTGATTGAAAAGTAACTCCTTATTTTAAAATACATACAATGTTTTACTTTGGAAATATAATTTATACAATTAATGAATATGAGAAGAAATTATAATGCATGAACTTTTATTTACAATTCAACATAGGTGCCTTCATTTGCCACCAGCTTTTCAAGTCGACCAGGAATGGCATCAACTGATTTCACAAGGAACTCTTGTGGAATGGTAGTCATAACTTCATATATTCACCCTTCAAGTTCTTCTAAATTTCTTGTTTGGTTAAGTAGACTGCCTTTTTCAGTTAACTCCAGAGAAAAAAGTTAGGACTTCTAGGTGGTTATTAGTGCAAACCAAAACGACCCATTCATCTTCCAAGGAATTGGGCAATCAGCAATTCATGAACAACAACAAAGTATGGAGGAGCATAATCTTGCATAAAAATCAAATCGACAAGCTCTAATAATTGACCAAATTTCATCTCTCAGCATAGTGGAGGAACCTCCACACATCCCCCCCCCCCCAAAAAAAATTATATACAACTCTCAATCAGTCAGAAAGGGGTGGGGGTGGGGAGAGGCGAACACAAAGAAAAAAATATATATAATTATGATATTATGAGAAGTAACTGAGCCCCCCCCCCAAAAAAAAAAAATTTAAGCATAAATGTCATTGCAAAGTTTGCTTGGCTGTCCAATGGAGATAGAAGTAGGTGGATGTTGGGATTGAGTGACAGAAAATATGAAATATTTAACTGTAAGCAGCAACTCAAAAACAAAAATATCAAAAAGAAATAATTTCTGGTCACAAAATTGCCTCAAATTCGGACATAATGTATCACACAGTCTTTTCTTTTATTTTTCCTTTTGGACGTAGCATACCTCTCCTTTGAATGTTCTTTTCTGCTTTTCCATAAGTGAATAATTCTTCATAATTGGGTGGCAGGTCAGTTATTCATTATAGTTATGGTTTTTACAACTTTATTAGTCACTTGGCGTTAATTCTGAGTTGATTGTCCGTTAGCTTTATGATGCTGGTTGATGCATCCAATTACATCTTTACGATTTCATAATTCCTCTAATATATATACTTATATAAGTATATATATATTAGAGGAATTATGAAATATATATATATATATATATATATATATATATATATATATATATATATATATATATATATATATATATCCAATCGAAACAAAGCATGGTTACCAAAGCCTTTTTTACATTTCTTCATAATACAAGAAATACTGTGAGTTGACTTGGGGGTTATTCCGTGTCAAATCATCCACGGCTTGACACCCATATCCATAGATTTGGCTATAGTTTGGCTATGCAGATAGACAATATAGGAACTAATAAATGCTGAAAATTTGAGCACATAATTCCAGGTGGTTCCTGGTTTAGAGCATTTTTTGTTTTGGCGTTAGTCGCATAATGTGATGCCTGGGCGATAATTTTGTGGTGTTATTTCTTTAAATATTTTCTGATTGAAAGATAATATGGCTCTGAAAATTCACCCAGGTAAGTTTAAGTTCAAGACAGAGAGAGAGAGAGATCATGAAAGTGAGAGATAATGGAGTGTCTGAATTGTTTTTATTATGGCTTTTAGCTCGCGTGCAGACAGAAGAGAGGGGTGTCTGCTGACTGTCTGGTAACTCTAAAAGGGAGATTGCTTGGTCCTTTCTGTATTATTGTCTTCATATGATTTGACATCACACCGATTATCATTTTTTATCCATATATAAAAAGTTAATATAATAACAGTACAAATATTTTGCTTTACAGCAAGTTATATTGAATACCCATTATTTGGGGCTTAAAAAGCTTTGACAGCACATTTCAAATTGTTTTCACATACACATTTGCACTATTGTCAAACTCTGAATGCAGTTGAGAATAAAAATTTTTGTTCCAAGTCACCTCTCCTCATAGAACTTTTATAATTATTCTCTTGTTAATTTCTTTAGCTACAGTAGACAAAGGTTTAATATGGCTTGAACTATGAAGGAAACCAAACTGAGGTGAAAATATCTACAAGATGTGTAGTCTAAATTATTTAGTTACATTTCTAAAGGGACTAGAAACCACATTTCTTGTATATGATGATGGCATTTAAAGTGAACCCTATTATATAAATGTCGACTCTAACAATGCTTGAATCACTTTTAAACGCATTCTTAATGGGAAAAATATGAGGTTGTTGGTAAATTGATTAAATGAAATCTTCAGTAAACATAAGGATTTATATGAATGCATCCTTACAAAAGGCTGTTCCAAATATAACCGTATACATATAGCTGAAAGTAACACAATTAGAAGGAAATTTGTGTTACATTTTAAAACTTGTAAAAACAATTTCACTTCATTTATCAGTCTTAATGTTAATATGTCTGAAATAACACATTCTTCAAAAGCATACACATTATAAAACACGCACGACCCTCTGTACACACACTAGCAAAGACACAAACACATACAGGATCTATATAAACGCAAAAAAAAAAAAAACTTTTCTGATGAAACGTTTCCTGCATAACCTTGTTTTATTTGTTTTAACATCTAATCAATAAACTACCTCTATTTTAATATTAGGAGAACACTGTATATACACCTTTGTTTATATACATACATAGATACATAAATTATATATGTATATACATATAGACATTCTCTTTCTCTCTGTCCTCATCAGCCACCAACCAGGGATGCTAACACAGTTTCAGTGGCTAAAGAGGCATTGCCACCCCTGGCACCACTAGCAGCTTTTACCACTGTACAAGATATAAAAACAAAGATTTTACTAAAACAAGTTTACTTTTGCTGACATTGCATAGTAATGCTTGTTCAACTGTGGTATGAAGACGATAGCACTTTTCAAACAATAAGCAGTGATGCCTATGGTTATGGCCACATACATTCTTCCTTATGCAGTCCACATGTAATGATGTATCGATTTTTCTTTTGTTCATGTACTTTCTCCCTGTTCTCCCAAAGTATAATTAACTCTTTTACATAGATATGCTTGTTTGAATCTTTCCACACTAGAATGTTGAAACCATTGTCTGTTTTGCTGATCCGTACAGTGACAGGAGATTTATTAACGCTCTCCAATCACTGGCCCCACTCAGCAACTTTTATATAAGGAATTCTATTTTTTTTTACTCTTTATCTCTTGGAAAACTGAAACTTTGGTTCTCTGGTGATCACAGACTTTGTTGCAGACTTTTTCACATTGTATCTAAGTTCATGACAACTTGCAAAGCAATTGTTGATATGCAAAGAGCATATGACAACAGGTGCTTTGATCACTTTCACATGAAAAGCACAGATCAATATCCATGTATCTCAACAGTTTTAGGTTAGTCGCATTTAGGAGATCATAGGTGCACTGAAGTGGTGTAGTGAACTACTACTATGATGCTGCTACGGTATGCTTCCCTTATTTCTCTCTTTCTCCCCACTCTTCTACTTTTCCCTTCCTTTCTTCTTTCAACGTCACCAGAGGTTTCAGCCAATCGGAATAGAGGACTGTCTTGGAGGGAGATACAAAGAAGAAATCTCTCTCAGACAAATTCCATGATAGTGTAATTGGTTTGGTATCATCCCATACACATTTGCTCTTCCTTCTCAAACATTTTTATTTCTTCAATTTAATTATTTCTTCAAACACTATGTCTCTTTCCTTCTTTGTTGATTGTGCTGCCTTCAACAACTCAATTCATGTGACGGCTATGATTTATTTTATATGCAAGATGGCTTCTGCTTCTCTGATGGCTTCAGTTATTGACTACTTTATGCCAGATTTCATATCTGGCATAAAGTAGTTCAAATTATCTTGTCAACTCAGTCTCTCATCATCATATCAAGAATACTTTCCAAACCTTAAATTCACTTGTCACTGAAGATATACAGAACTGCAGCCTTTTCGCCTTAACATATATAGATCCACTTTTTCGCCTTAACATATATGGATCCCTTTAGAAAAACAGGGATGAACTCATGCATGTACTTATTGATACACTGTTTCATCCATTCAATATGAGATTGAGCAATCGCATAAACCTCAACATGAAATATCTCCAGAATAAAAACTCGATTAAACCTAGAACCCCATCTTCCAGCATAGACCCCTACTACCAGGTCTCCTTCTCCAATATCAGGGGTCTACGTTCCAACCTTCCAGAGGTTGAAACCAAATTACAGGAGACGAAACCGGACATATTATTTCTAAGTGAAACTGGAATAGGGCCGACCACTTCCCTAGATGAGTTCATAATTAATGGATACTCCAATTTAACAGCTAAATCTGACACCCAAGATCGCCATGGGCATGGAATATGTGCCTACATTAAGGATGGCTTCCCATGTGGCAGGGATATCTCTAGAGAAGATCCTAATTTACCCTATATGTGCTTCAGGGTTGCACTTGCTAACACCACTGCATTTATATTTGCCCTCTATAGGCCCCACAACAGCGGAGTTACTATCTTTAAGAGCATATCTGAGAAAATAGACCACATACTGTTTTCACATCCCTCGGCTAATATCCACATCTGTGGTGACTTCAACGTCCATAACGTGGAATGGCTGACCCATTCAAATAAGACAGATGATGAGGGGAGGTTTTGTCATGATTTTGCCATTGCTTATGACCTCACTCAGATTGTTCGCAAACCCACCCGTGTGCCCGATACACCCAATCAATATGCAAGCCTCTTAGACCTTTTTCTCTCAACTTCCCCTGAGCTATGTTCATGTACCGTTCATTTTCCTCTAGGATCCTCCGACCACTCCGTCGTATCAGTTAAGATAAAAACGAAATGTAAGAAGCCCCCAGACGTACCCCTCCACCGTACTGTATACCGATACTCTATGACTGACTGGGATAGCTTCCGTACATTCATATCTGATTTACATCTGCACTCCATGTTTAAAAAGGAAGTGTCCTCTATAGTATCAGATCTGACCGAATGGTTAATTGTAGGCATAGACCAATTCATACCATCTAAAAAATTCCAACAAAAACCTAACAGCCAGCCATGGTTCTCCCCAGAATGTGCTGTTGCTATCACGCACAGAAATTACTTTTTCCATAGCTACCAACGTAATAGATGCATTGAGATTAAAGCTGCTTTCAGGACTGCCAGCAACCACTGTAAAAGAGTAATAAAAAATGCAAGAGAGCTATATGCTCAGTCTGTTAAATCCAAGGTAGCTGATCAGCGGCTTGGTTCCCACCAGTTTTGGCAAATAACAAATAGGATCCTGAACAGAAGTGTGCGTTCTATCCCAACCATTATCAATGGACCAGAGGTCATCTCGTCAGCGTCAGACAAGGCCAAACTATTTGCAAAGAACTTTGCAGCTAATTCTACCCTATGCGACGAAGGCCATCAACTCCCCATATTTCCTCCTATAACACAGAACAAGCTAGGTAACATACAAATATCCGTGCATGAGGTCGCCAAGCTAATAAAAAACCTAGATTCCAGTAAAGCAACTGGCCCTGATGGCATCCCAATTATAGTGTTAAAAAAGCTTTAACCAGAACTTGCTCCCATACTTACGAAACTATTTAAGCGCTGCCTTAAGGAGAAGTGCTTTCCGACCCCCTGGAAGACCTCATCAGTTTGCCCTGTATTTAAGAATTCAGGTGATAAGTCATCTCCCTCTCAGTACAGACCAATGAGTCTTCTCTGTGTTATGAGTAAGTTGCTGGAATCCATATTAAATAGAGAAATAGTCAACCACCTCAGCAGGAATAACCTTCTTAGTGACACACAATATGGTTTCCGCTCTGCAAGATCTACCGCAGATGTGCTGACGGTTATATCCCACAGGATTAGTGAATCTCTTGACAAAGGCTTCCTTTCTAGGGCAATTGCTCTTGACATATCAAAGGCCTTCGACAAGGTATGGCATAAGGGTCTACTTCACAAGATTTCCAGCTACGGTATAACTGGAAATGTTTTCTCAATCATTAAATCATTTCTCTCCGATAGGCTCATAAGAGTAGTGGTAGATGGACAAAAATCGGAGGCCTGCAATATAAATGCTGGAGTCCCTCAGGGGTCAATCCTGGGCCCAACTCTCTTCCTGATCTACATCAATGACCTCCCTAAACACATACTTAAATCATTCGTTGACATCTATGCTGATGACACGACCATCTACGGCAACACATCAAAGGCTGTAAATGACAAAGTTCTCTCTGATTCTCTCTCCTCTGATCTCGAGCGCGTGGTTCAGTGGGGGAAGATGTGGCTAGTTACCTTTAATGCATCCAAAACCAAACTCCTATCCTTACATCATCAACGCTCTGATCCCCAGCTGGCATCAATTGTGATGGATGGCTCTCGTCTGGGTGAGGCCCCGTGTTTTGACAAGCTTCTGGGTTTGACCTTTACTCCTGATCTGAAATGGAACACGTACATCAAGTCTGTTGCCAAGGTCGCTGGAAAGATGGTGGGATCCTTCTACCGCTCCAGAAGATATCTCACTACTGATGCAATTCTCTATCTATATAAAAGCCAAGTACGTCCAAGGATGGAATACTATTGCCATATCTGGGCAGGAGCTGCCAAAAACAGCCTATCATGCCTTGACAGAGTACAAAATAGACTTCGTGGTTTAGTGGGGGATGCCCTTTTCTCTACCCTGCAACCCCTCTCCCACAGAAGAGACGTTGCGAGCCTATCCTTGTTTTATCGTTATTTTCATGGCAGGTGCTCGTCTGAACTCCAATCCCTGATCCCCCCTCGCCAATCTTTCACGAAAAACACCCGTCTAGCTGAATCCACTGTGAAAAATTTCCCCCACTCTATATCTGTGCCTAAATCAAAACGCGGATTCCATGAACAAAGCTTCTTTCTTAGAACTGCACGCCTGTGGAACTCTGTTCTGTCTGCCTGCTTCCCTCCGGACTACAACTTGGATGTCTTCAAGTCTAATGTTAACAAATTCCTAATGAACCGCCCCCTTAAGTAAACACTTCATCAAATCTCCACACTAACGTAATATACTTGCAATAACCCTTATCCCTGAGTGACTTCCGGGCCTTGATAAGTGGTGATCACTGTGTAAAAAAAAAAAAAAAAAAAAAAAAAAAAAAAAAACTTTCAATAAACTGTGTCTGTAGCAGAAAACTTTCAGTCTGTCAGGCAGATATGTCTGCCCAGGACTACTTTCTGGACTTTGATGATTGCACAAGAGATTGTTTAAAAACGACTGTTAGGAATATGTCATTCCTAATATTGTGTAATTATTTGGATAATTTATCTCTGAAATGTAGTTTACTTGCCATAAGTATTTTGTCAGACTATTATGAAGCTCTACTACTACTACTACTACTACTTGAGAATTGAATATAGAAAAATATATAAATACATAATATATTATATTTTTTATAATATAATTTATGTGCGCACATATTCACTAGAATTACCATTATATATATATATATATATATATATGTATACACATTGAGTATTGTCATCATGTAAAATATTTTATGAAATGCATATAGAATGAAAATGTACTCTTAGTCGCATGACTTAGTCTGCCTTGTTGAACTATGCTATTATGCAGATGCTTTCAAAGGGAACTGCTTTATTGCCTGGGTGATGTTTGAAGTCTTCAATAGAAGAACATTCTTTTCCACATACTTCTCACACAGAAACACCATTCAAACCATATTCAAAACCTTTTATGCATTTGTAATTTCTTTACTAAATTCTAATATTGTCATAACTCAGACAAATCTTTCCACATTCATCAACTACTATCACAAAAAATTATGACAAGATCAGTTCTTTCAGCCATTGACCTTGAGATTTGCATTCATCACAGTGTTCCTTATGTAGTTCGATTTTTTTTTGTAGTGGACTCTTCTTTTTAACTAACTCTTCATATAAAAGTTGTTCAGGAATCTGGTCATTTATTCTTTTTATCAGATATTTATCCCCATCTTAGACGATACTGAAACGTTTCACATTCAATACTGATATAATTAATCCATTTCTGTAGAGTCAAAGAAAATGAAGGGAGGAACCGCCCACGTGTCTGCGCGTCATGCCTTACCTTGGAACGCTCCTACGGTGTGCGTATGTGCATGGCCGAAACATGAAAGAAATTCCAAAATGTCGCCGTCCTCATCTTGTAGATTGTGCAATCATCACTGGGCCCCACGTGACCATTCTTTGGCTGCTGATTGGCCGAGGACGAACGCCGGAAGGATAAAGGGAGTGTGTTTGGAACATGGGGGTGTCTTTTCTAGGATCGATGTCAGTGTGATCGTATCGGTGAACTGCTGCAGCTTTAAGAGTACTTTAGTGTGCGTGTGATTTTTTGGGACTTGCTCGTCTGCTGACTTTACAGGACTTTCTTTTCTTCTGATTCTACAGGACCTGCCCTTCTGCAAAACTTGGAACAAAACTTCAAGCCTTTTCTTTCTTTTCACACGTAGTCGCCTAAAAAGGTAGAATCCGACGTACTTGTGAAACGGCTTTAATTTCAAACCTTCAGTTTCCAACGTATGCACCGCATCCATCGTAAGAATTGTTAGTGAAAACTTTAGTTGCCGTCAAGTAATGTACTCAAGCCTCATATGTCTAAAACTATTCAATTTGATCTGAACTGAAATAACTGATTTCTGAGTTTAACTGTTCAACGACTATGCAATAGATTTAACTGTTCAACGACTATGCAATAGATTTAACTGTTCAACGACTATGCAATAGATTTAACGTTTCAACATCTATGCAATAGATTTAACTGTTCAACGACTATGCAATAGATTTAACTGTTCAACGACTATGCAATAGATTTAACTGTTCAACGACTATGCAATAGATTTAACTGTTCAACATCTATGCAATAGATTTAACTGTTCAACGACTATGCAATAGATTTAACTGTTCAACATCTATGCAATAGATTTAACTGTTCAACGACTATGCAATAGATTTAACTGTTCAACGACTATGCAATAGATTTAACTGTTCAACGACTATGCAATAGATTTAACTGTTCAACGACTATGCAATAGATTTAACTGTTCAACTACTATGCAATAGATTTAACTGTTCAACATCTATGCAATAGATTTAACTGTTCAACGACTATGCAATAGATTTAACTGTTCAACGACTATGCAATAGATTTAACTGTTCAACGACTATGCAATAGATTTAACTGTTCAACGACTATGCAATAGATTTAACGTTTCAACGACTATGCAATAGATTTAACTGTTCAATATCTATGCAATAGATTTAACTGTTAAACGACTATGCAATAGATTTAACTGTTCAACGACTATGCAATAGATTTAACTGTTCAACGACTATGCAATAGATTTAACTGTTCAACGACTATGCAATAGATTTAACTGTTCAATATCTATGCAATAGATTTAACTGTTCAACGACTATGCAATAGATTTAACGTTTCAACGACTATGCAATAGATTTAACTGTTCAATATCTATGCAATAGATTTAACTGTTCAACGACTATGCAATAGATTTAACTGTTCAACGACTATGCAATAGATTTAACTGTTCAACATCTATGCAATAGATTTAACTGTTCAACGACTATGCAATAGATTTAACTCTTCAATATCTATGCAATAGATTTAGCTGTTCAACGACTATGCAATAGATTTAACGTTTCAACGACTATGCAATAGATTTAACTGTTCAATATCTATGCAATAGATTTAACTGTTCAACGACTATGCAATAGATTTAACTGTTCAACGACTATGCAATAGATTTAACTGTTCAACATCTATGCAATAGATTTAACTGTTCAACGACTATGCAATAGATTTAACTGTTCAATATCTATGCACTAGATTTAACTGTTCAACGACTATGCAATAGATTTAACTGTTCAATATCTATGCAATAGATTTAACTGTTCAACGACTATGCAATAGATTTAACTGTTCAACGACTATGCAATAGATTTAACTGTTCAACGACTATGCAATAGATTTAACTGTTCAACGACTATGCAATAGACTTAACTGTTCAACGACTATGCAAACGATTTAACTGTTCAACGACAATGCAATAGATTTAACTGTTCAACGACTATCCAATAGATTTAACTGTTCAACGACTATGCAATAGATTTAACTGTTCAACGACTATGCAATAGATTTAACTGTTCAACGACTATGCAATAGATTTAACTGTTCAACGACTATGCAATAGATTTAACTGTTCAACGACTATGCAATAGATTTAACTGTTCAACGACTATGCAATAGATTTAACTGTTCAACGACTATGCAATAGATTTAACTGTTCAACGACTATGCAATAGATTAAACTGTTCAACGACTATGCAATAGATTTAACTGTTCAATATCTATGCAATAGATTCAACTGTTCAACGACTATGCAATAGATTAAACTGTTCAACGACTATGCAATAGATTTAACTGTTCAACATCTATGCAATAGATTTAACTGTTCAACGACTATGCAATATATTTAACTGTTCAACGACTATGCAATAGATTTAACTGTTCAACGACTATGCAATAGATTTAACTGTTCAATATCTATGCAATAGATTTAACTGTTCAACGACAATGCAATAGATTTAACTGTTCAACGACTATGCAATAGATTTAACTGTTCAACGACTATGCAATAGATTTAACTGTTCAACGACTATGCAATAGATTTAACTGTTCAACGACAATGCAATAGATTTAACTGTTCAACGACTATGCAATAGATTTAACTGTTCAACGACTATGCAATAGATTTAACTGTTCAACGACTATGCAATAGATTTAACTGTTCAACGACTATGCAATAGATTTAACTGTTCAACGACTATGCAATAGATTTAACTGTTCAACGACTATGCAATAGATTTAACTGTTCAACGACTATGCAATAGATTTAACTGTTCAACGACTATGCAATAGATTTAACCGTTCAACGACAATGCAATAGATTTAACTGTTCAACGACAATGCAATAGATTTAACTGTTCAACGACTATGCAATAGATTTAACTGTTCAACGACTATGCAATAGATTTAACTGTTCAACGACTATGCAATAGATTTAACTGTTCAACGACTATGCAATAGATTTAACTGTTCAACGACTACGCAATAGATTTAACTGTTCAACAACTATGCAATAGATTTAACTGTTCAACAACTATGCAATAGATTTAACTGTTCAACGACAATGCAATAGATTTAACTGTTCAACGACTATGCAATACATTTAACTGTTCAACGACTATGCAATAGATTTAACTGTACAACGACTATGCAATAGATTTAACTGTTCAACGACTATGCAATAGACTTAACTGTTCAACGACTATGCAAACGATTTAACTGTTCAACGACAATGCAATAGATTTAACTGTTCAACGACTATGCAATAGATTTAACTGTTCAACGACTATGCAATAGATTTAACTGTTCAACGACTATGCAATAGATTTAACTGTTCAACGACTATGCAATAGATTTAACTGTTCAACGACTATGCAATAGATTTAACTGTTCAACGACTATGCAATAGATTTAACTGTTCAACGACTATGCAATAGATTAAACTGTTCAACGACTAATCAATAGATTTAACTGTTCAATATCTATGCAATAGATTTAACTGTTCAACGACTATGCAATAGATTTAACTGTTCAACGACTATGCAATAGATTTAACTGTTCAACTACTATGCAATAGATTTAACTGTTCAATATCTATGCAATAGATTTAACTGTTCAACGACTATGCAATAGATTTAACTGTTCAACGACTATGCAATAGATTTAACTGTTCAACGACTATGCAATAGATTAAACTGTTCAACGACTATGCAATAGATTTAACTGTTCAACGACTATGCAATAGATTTAACTGTTCAACGACTATGCAATAGATTTAACGTTTCAACATCTATGCAATAGATTTAACTGTTCAACGACTATGCAATAGACTTAACTGTTCAACGACTATGCAATAGATTTAACTGTTCAACGACTATGCAATAGATTTAACGTTTCAACATCTATGCAATAGATTTAACTGTTCAACGACTATGCAATAGATTTAACTGTTCAACGACTATGCAATAGATTTAACTGTTCAACGACTATGCAATAGATTTAACTGTTCAACATCTATGCAATAGATTTAACTGTTCAACGACTATGCAATAGATTTAACTGTTCAACATCTATGCAATAGATTTAACTGTTCAACGACTATGCAATAGATTTAACTGTTCAACGACTATGCAATAGATTTAACTGTTCAACGACTATGCAATATATTTAACTGTTCAACGACTATGCAATAGATTTAACTGTTCAACTACTATGCAATAGATTTAACTGTTCAACATCTATGCAATAGATTTAACTGTTCAACGACTATGCAATAGATTTAACTGTTCAACGACTATGCAATAGATTTAACTGTTCAACGACTATGCAATAGATTTAACTGTTCAACGACTATGCAATAGATTTAACGTTTCAACGACTATGCAATAGATTTAACTGTTCAATATCTATGCAATAGATTTAACTGTTAAACGACTATGCAATAGATTTAACTGTTCAACGACTATGCAATAGATTTAACTGTTCAACGACTATGCAATAGATTTAACTGTTCAACGACTATGCAATAGATTTAACTGTTCAATATCTATGCAATAGATTTAACTGTTCAACGACTATGCAATAGATTTAACGTTTCAACGACTATGCAATAGATTTAACTGTTCAATATCTATGCAATAGATTTAACTGTTCAACGACTATGCAATAGATTTAACTGTTCAACGACTATGCAATAGATTTAACTGTTTAACATCTATGCAATAGATTTAACTGTTCAACGACTATGCAATAGATTTAACTCTTCAATATCTATGCAATAGATTTAGCTGTTCAACGACTATGCAATAGATTTAACGTTTCAACGACTATGCAATAGATTTAACTGTTCAATATCTATGCAATAGATTTAACTGTTCAACGACTATGCAATAGATTTAACTGTTCAACGACTATGCAATAGATTTAACTGTTCAACATCTATGCAATAGATTTAACTGTTCAACGACTATGCAATAGATTTAACTGTTCAATATCTATGCAATAGATTTAACTGTTCAACGACTATGCAATAGATTTAACTGTTCAATATCTATGCAATAGATTTAACTGTTCAACGACTATGCAATAGATTTAACTGTTCAACGACTATGCAATAGATTTAACTGTTCAACGACTATGCAATAGATTTAACTGTTCAACGACTATGCAATAGACTTAACTATTCAACGACTATGCAAACGATTTAACTGTTCAACGACAATGCAATAGATTTAACTGTTCAACGACTATGCAATAGATTTAACTGTTCAACGACTATGCAATAGATTTAACTGTTCAACGACTATGCAATAGATTTAACTGTTCAACGACTATGCAATAGATTTAACTGTTCAACGACTATGCAATAGATTTAACTGTTCAACGACTATGCAATAGATTTAACTGTTCAACGACTATGCAATAGATTTAACTGTTCAACGACTATGCAATAGATTTAACTGTTCAACGACTATGCAATAGATTTAACTGTTCAACGACTATGCAATAGATTAAACTGTTCAACGACTATGCAATAGATTTAACTGTTCAATATCTATGCAATAGATACAACTGTTCAACGACTATGCAATAGATTTAACTGTTCAACGACTATGCAATAGATTTAACTGTTCAACATCTATGCAATAGATTTAACTGTTCAACGACTATGCAATAGATTTAACTGTTCAACGACTATGCAATAGATTTAACTGTTCAACGACTATGCAATAGATTTAACTGTTCAATATCTATGCAATAGATTTAACTGTTCAACGACAATGCAATAGATTTAACTGTTCAACGACTATGCAATAGATTTAACTGTTCAACGACTATGCAATAGATTTAACTATTCAACGACTATGCAATAGATTTAACTGTTCAACGACTATGCAATAGATTTAACTGTTCAACGACAATGCAATAGATTTAACTGTTCAACGACTATGCAATAGATTTAACTGTTCAACGACTATGCAATAGATTTAACTGTTCAACGACTATGCAATAGATTTAACTGTTCAACGACTATGCAATAGATTTAACTGTTCAACGACTATGCAATAGATTTAACTGTTCAACGACTATGCAATAGATTTAACTGTTCAACGACTATGCAATAGATTTAACTGTTCAACGACTATGCAATAGATTTAACTGTTCAACGACAATGCAATAGATTTAACTGTTCAACGACTATGCAATAGATTTAACTGTTCAACGACTATGGAATAGATTTAACTGTTCAACGACTATGCAATAGATTTAACTGTTCAACGACTATGCAATAGATTTAACTGTTCAACGACTATGCAATAGATTTAACTGTTCAACGACAATGCAATAGATTTAACTGTTCAACGACTATGCAATAGATTAAACTGTTCAACGACTATGCAATAGATTTAACTGTTCAACGACAATGCAATAGATTTAACTGTTCAACGACTATGCAATAGATTTAACTGTTCAACGACTATGCAATAGATTTAACTGTTCAACGACTATGCAATAGATTTAACTGTTCAACGACTATGCAATAGATTTAACTGTTCAACGACTATGCAATAGATTTAACTGTTCAACGACTATGCAATAGATTTAACTGTTCAACGAATATGCAATAGATTTAACTGTTCAATATCTATGCAATAGATTTAACTGTTCAACGACTATGGAATAGATTTAACTGTTCAACGACTATGCAATAGATTTAACTGTTCAACGACTATGCAATAGATTTTACTGTTCAACGACTATGCAATAGATTTTACTGTTCAACGACAATGCAATAGATTTAACTGTTCAACGACTATGCAATAGATTTAACTGTTCAACGACTATGCAATAGATTTAACTGTTCAACGACTATGCAATAGATTTAACTGTTCAACGACTATGCAATAGATTTAACTGTTCAACGACTATGCAATAGATTTAACTGTTCAACGACTATGCAATAGATTTAACTGTTCAACGACAATGCAATAGATTTAACTGTTCAACGACAATGCGAAAGATTTAACTGTTCAACGACTATGCAATAGATTTAACTGTTCAACGACTATGCAATAGATTTAACTGTTCAACGACTACGCAACAGATTTAACTGTTCAACGACTATGCAATAGATTTAACTGTTCAACGACAATGCAATAGATTTAACTGTTCAACGACTATGCAATAGATTTAACTGTTCAACGACTATGCAATAGATTTAACTGTTCAACGACAATGCAATAGATTTAACTGTTCAACGACTATGCAATAGATTTAACTGTTCAACAACTATGCAATAGATTTAACTGTTCAACGACTATGCAATAGATTTAACTGTTCAACGACTATGCAATAGATTTAACTGTTCAACAACTATGCAATAGATTTAACTGTTCAACGACTATGCAATAGATTAAACTGTTCAACAACTATGCCATAGATTTAACTGTTCAACAACTATGCAATAGATTTAACTGCTCAAAGACTATGCAATAGATTTAACTGTTCAACGACAATGCAATAGATTTAACTGTTCAACGACTATGCAATAGATTTAACTGTTCAACGACTATGCAATAGATTTAACTGTTCAACGACTATGCAATAGATTTAACTGTTCAACGACTATGCAATATATTTAACTGTTCAACGACTATGCAATAGATTTAACTGTTCAACGACTATGCAATAGATTTAACTGTTCAACGACTATGCAATAGATTAAACTGTTCAACGACTATGCAATAGATTAAACTGTTCAACGACTATGCAATAGATTTAACTGTTCAATATCTATGCAATAGATTTAACTGTTCAACGACTATGCAATAGATTTAACTGTTCAACGACTATGCAATAGATTTAACTGTTCAATATCTATGCAATAGATTTAACTGTTCAACGACTATGCAATAGATTTAACTGTTCAACGACTATGCAATAGATTTAACTGTTCAATATCTATGCAATAGATTTAACTGTTCAACGACTATGCAATAGATTTAACTGTTCAACGACTATGCAATAGATTTAACTGTTCAACGACTATGCAATAGATTTAACTGTTCAACGACTATGCAATAGATTTAACTGTTCAACGACTATGCAATAGATTTAACTGTTCAATATCTATGCAATAGATTTAACTGTTCAATATCTATGCAATAGATTTAACTGTTCAACGACTATGCAATAGATTTAACTGTTCAACGACTATGCAATAGATTTAACTGTTCAACGACTATGCAATAGATTTAACTGTTCAACGACAATGCAATAGATTTAACTGTTCAACGACAATGCAATAGATTTAACTGTTCAACGACTATGCAATAGATTTAACTGTTCAACGACTATGCAATAGATTTAACTGTTCAACGACTATGCAATAGATTTAACTGTTCAACGACTATGCAATAGATTTAACTGTTCAACGACTATGCAATAGATTTAACTGTTCAACGACTATGCAATAGATTTAACTGTTCAACGACAATGCAATAGATTTAACTGTTCAACGACTATGCAATAGATTTAACTGTTCAACGACTATGCAATAGATTTAACTGTTCAACGACTATGCAATAGATTTAACTGTTCAATATCTATGCAATAGATTTAACTGTTCAACGACAATGCAATAGATTTAACTGTTCAACGACTATGCAATAGATTTAACTGTTCAACGACTATGCAATTGATTTTACTGTTCAACGACTATGCAATAGATTTTACTGTTCAACGACAAATCAATAGATTTAACTGTTCAACGACTATGCAATAGATTTAACTGTTCAACGACTATGCAATAGATTTAACTGTTCAACGACTATGCAATAGATTTAACTGTTCAACGACTATGCAATAGATTTAACTGTTCAACGACAATGCAATAGATTTAACTGTTCAACGACTATGCAATAGATTTAACTGTTCAACGACTATGCAATAGATTTAACTGTTCAACGACTATGCAATAGATTTAACTGTTCAACGACAATGCATTAGATTTAACTGTTCAACGACAATGCAATAGATTTAACTGTTCAACGACTATGCAATAGATTTAACTGTTCAACGACTATGCAATAGATTTAACTGTTCAACGACTATGCAATAGATTTAACTGTTCAACGACTATGCAATAGATTTAACTGTTCAACTACTATGCAATAGATTTAACTGTTCAACGACTATGCAATAGATTGAACTGTTCAACGACTATGCAATAGATTAAACTGTTCAACAACTATTCAATAGATTTAACTGTTAAACAACTATGCAATAGATTTAACTGCTCAACGACTATGCAATAGATTTAACTGTTCAACTACTATGCAATAGATTTAACTGTTCAACGACTATGCAATAGATTTAACTGTTCAACGACTATGCAATAGATTTAACTGTTCAACGACTATGCAATAGATTTAACTGTTCAACGACTATGCAAACGATTTAACTGTTCAACGACAATGCAATAGATTTAACTGTTCAACGACTATGCAATAGATTTAACTGTTCAACGACTATGCAATAGATTAAACTGTTCAACGCCTATGCAATAGATTTAACTGTTCAACATCTATGCAATAGATTTAACTGTTCAACGACTATGCAATATATTTAACTGTTCAACGACTATGCAATAGATTTAACTGTTCAACGACTATGCAATAGATTTAACTGTTCAATATCTATGCAATAGATTTAACTGTTCAACGACAATGCAATAGATTTAACTGTTCAACGACTATGCAATAGATTTAACTGTTCAACGACTATGCAATAGATTTAACTGTTCAACGACTATGCAATAGATTTAACTGTTCAACGACAATGCAATAGATTTAACTGTTCAACGACTATGCAATAGATTTAACTGTTCAACGACTATGCAATAGATTTAACTGTTCAACGACTATGCAATAGATTTAACTGTTCAACGACTATGCAATAGATTTAACTGTTCAACGACTATGCAATAGATTTAACTGTTCAACGACTATGCAATAGATTTAACTGTTCAACGACTATGCAATAGATTTAACTGTTCAACGACTATGCAATAGATTTAACTGTTCAACGACTATGCAATAGATTTAACCGTTCAACGACAATGCAATAGATTTAACTGTTCAACGACAATGCAATAGATTTAACTGTTCAACGACTATGCAATAGATTTAACTGTTCAACGACTATGCAATAGATTTAACTGTTCAACGACTATGCAATAGATTTAACTGTTCAACGACTATGCAATAGATTTAACTGTTCAACGACTATGCAATAGATTTAACTGTTCAACAACTATGCAATAGATTTAACTGTTCAACAACTATGCAATAGATTTAACTGTTCAACGACAATGCAATAGATTTTACTGTTCAACGACTATGCAATACATTTAACTGTTCAACGACTATGCAATAGATTTAACTGTACAACGACTATGCAATAGATTTAACTGTTCAACGACTATGCAATAGACTTAACTGTTCAACGACTATGCAAACGATTTAACTGTTCAACGACAATGCAATAGATTTAACTGTTCAACGACTATGCAATAGATTTAACTGTTCAACGACTATGCAATAGATTTAACTGTTCAACGACTATGCAATAGATTTAACTGTTCAACGACTATGCAATAGATTTAACTGTTCAACGACTATGCAATAGATTTAACTGTTCAACGACTATGCAATAGATTTAACTGTTCAACGACTATGCAATAGATTAAACTGTTCAACGACTAATCAATAGATTTAACTGTTCAATATCTATGCAATAGATTTAACTGTTCAACGACTATGCAATAGATTTAACTGTTCAACGACTATGCAATAGATTTAACTGTTCAACTACTATGCAATAGATTTAACTGTTCAATATCTATGCAATAGATTTAACTGTTCAACGACTATGCAATAGATTTAACTGTTCAACGACTATGCAATAGATTTAACTGTTCAACGACTATGCAATAGATTAAACTGTTCAACGACTATGCAATAGATTTAACTGTTCAACGACTATGCAATAGATTTAACTGTTCAACGACTATGCAATAGATTTAACGTTTCAACATCTATGCAATAGATTTAACTGTTCAACGACTATGCAATAGACTTAACTGTTCAACGACTATGCAATAGATTTAACTGTTCAACGACTATGCAATAGATTTAACGTTTCAACATCTATGCAATAGATTTAACTGTTCAACGACTATGCAATAGATTTAACTGTTCAACGACTATGCAATAGATTTAACGGTTCAACGACTATGCAATAGATTTAACTGTTCAACATCTATGCAATAGATTTAACTGTTCAACGACTATGCAATAGATTTAACTGTTCAACATCTATGCAATAGATTTAACTGTTCAACGACTATGCAATAGATTTAACTGTTCAACGACTATGCAATAGATTTAACTGTTCAACGACTATGCAATATATTTAACTGTTCAACGACTATGCAATAGATTTAACTGTTCAACTACTATGCAATAGATTTAACTGTTCAACATCTATGCAATAGATTTAACTGTTCAACGACTATGCAATAGATTTAACTGTTCAACGACTATGCAATAGATTTAACTGTTCAACGACTATGCAATAGATTTAACTGTTCAACGACTATGCAATAGATTTAACGTTTCAACGACTATGCAATAGATTTAACTGTTCAATATCTATGCAATAGATTTAACTGTTCAACGACTATGCAATAGATTTAACTGTTCAACGACTATGCAATAGATTTAACTGTTTAACATCTATGCAATAGATTTAACTGTTCAACGACTATGCAATAGATTTAACTCTTCAATATCTATGCAATAGATTTAGCTGTTCAACGACTATGCAATAGATTTAACGTTTCAACGACTATGCAATAGATTTAACTGTTCAATATCTATGCAATAGATTTAACTGTTCAACGACTATGCAATAGATTTAACTGTTCAACGACTATGCAATAGATTTAACTGTTCAACATCTATGCAATAGATTTAACTGTTCAACGACTATGCAATAGATTTAACTGTTCAATATCTATGCAATAGATTTAACTGTTCAACGACTATGCAATAGATTTAACTGTTCAATATCTATGCAATAGATTTAACTGTTCAACGACTATGCAATAGATTTAACTGTTCAACGACTATGCAATAGATTTAACTGTTCAACGACTATGCAATAGATTTAACTGTTCAACGACTATGCAATAGACTTAACTATTCAACGACTATGCAAACGATTTAACTGTTCAACGACAATGCAATAGATTTAACTGTTCAACGACTATGCAATAGATTTAACTGTTCAACGACTATGCAATAGATTTAACTGTTCAACGACTATGCAATAGATTTAACTGTTCAACGACTATGCAATAGATTTAACTGTTCAACGACTATGCAATAGATTTAACTGTTCAACGACTATGCAATAGATTTAACTGTTCAACGACTATGCAATAGATTTAACTGTTCAACGACTATGCAATAGATTTAACTGTTCAACGACTATGCAATAGATTAAACTGTTCAACGACTATGCAATAGATTTAACTGTTCAATATCTAGTCAATAGATACAACTGTTCAACGACTATGCAATAGATTTAACTGTTCAACGACTATGCAATAGATTTAACTGTTCAACATCTATGCAATAGATTTAACTGTTCAACGACTATGCAATAGATTTAACTGTTCAACGACTATGCAATAGATTTAACTGTTCAACGACTATGCAATAGATTTAACTGTTCAATATCTATGCAATAGATTTAACTGTTCAACGACAATGCAATAGATTTAACTGTTCAACGACTATGCAATAGATTTAACTGTTCAACGACTATGCAATAGATTTAACTATTCAACGACTATGCAATAGATTTAACTGTTCAACGACTATGCAATAGATTTAACTGTTCAACGACAATGCAATAGATTTAACTGTTCAACGACTATGCAATAGATTTAACTGTTCAACGACTATGCAATAGATTTAACTGTTCAACGACTATGCAATGGATTTAACTGTTCAACGACTATGCAATAGATTTAACTGCTCAACGACTATGCAATAGATTTAACTGTTCAACGACTATGCAATAGATTTAACTGTTCAACGACAATGCAATAGATTTAACTGTTCAACGACTATGCAATAGATTTAACTGTTCAACGACTATGGAATAGATTTAACTGTTCAACGACTATGCAATAGATTTAACTGTTCAACGACTATGCAATAGATTTAACTGTTCAACGACTATGCAATAGATTTAATTGTTCAACGACAATGCAATAGATTTAACTGTTCAACGACTATGCAATAGATTTAACTGTTCAACGACTATGCAATAGATTTAACTGTTCAACGACAATGCAATAGATTTAACTGTTCAACGACTATGCAATAGATTTAACTGTTCAACGACTATGCAATAGATTTAACTGTTCAACGACTATGCAATAGATTTAACTGTTCAACGACTATGCAATAGATTTAACTGTTCAACGACTATGCAATAGATTTAACTGTTCAACGACTATGCAATAGATTTAACTGTTCAACGAATATGCAATAGATTTAACTGTTTAATATCTATGCAATAGATTTGACTGTTCAACGACTATGGAATAGATTTAACTGTTCAACGACTATGCAATAGATTTAACTGTTCAACGACTATGCAATAGATTTTACTGTTCAACGACTATGCAATAGATTTTACTGTTCAACGACAATGCAATAGATTTAACTGTTCAACGACTATGCAATAGATTTAACTGTTCAACGACTATGCAATAGATTTAACTGTTCAACGACTATGCAATAGATTTAACTGTTCAACGACTATGCAATAGATTTAACTGTTCAACGACTATGCAATAGATTTAACTGTTCAACGACTATGCAATAGATTTAACTGTTCAACGACAATGCAATAGATTTAACTGTTCAACGACAATGCGATAGATTTAACTGTTCAACGACTATGCAATAGATTTAACTGTTCAACGACTATGCAATAGATTTAACTGTTCAACGACTACGCAACAGATTTAACTGTTCAACGACTATGCAATAGATTTAACTGTTCAACGACAATGCAATAGATTTAACTGTTCAACGACTATGCAATAGATTTAACTGTTCAACGACTATGCAATAGATTTAACTGTTCAACGACAATGCAATAGATTTAACTGTTCAACGACTATGCAATAGATTTAACTGTTCAACAACTATGCAATAGATTTAACTGTTCAACGACTATGCAATAGATTTAACTGTTCAACGACTATGCAATAGATTTAACTGTTCAACAACTATGCAATAGATTTAACTGTTCAACGACTATGCAATAGATTAAACTGTTCAACAACTATGCAATAGATTTAACTGTTCAACAACTATGCAATAGATTTAACTGCTCAAAGACTATGCAATAGATTTAACTGTTCAACGACTATGCAATAGATTTAACTGTTCAACGACTATGCAATAGATTTAACTGTTCAACGACTATGCAATAGATTTAACTGTTCAACGACTATGCAATAGATTTAACTGTTCAACGACTATGCAATAGATTTAACTGTTCAACAACTATGCAATAGATTTAACTGTTCAACAACTATGCAATAGATTTAACTGTTCAACGACAATGCAATAGATTTAACTGTTCAACGACTATGCAATAGATTTAACTGTTCAACGACTATGCAATAGATTTAACTGTTAAACGACTATGCAATAGATTTAACTGTTCAACGACTATGCAATAGACTTAACTGTTCAACGACTATGCAAACGATTTAACTGTTCAACGACAATGCAATAGATTTAACTGTTCAACGACTATGCAATAGATTTAACTGTTCAACGACTATGCAATAGATTTAACTGTTCAACGACTATGCAATATATTTAACTGTTCAACGACTATGCAATAGATTTAACTGTTCAACGACTATGCAATAGATTTAACTGTTCAACGACTATGCAATAGATTAAACTGTTCAACGACTATGCAATAGATTAAACTGTTCAACGACTATGCAATAGATTTAACTGTTCAATATCTATGCAATAGATTTAACTGTTCAACGACTATGCAATAGATTTAACTGTTCAACGACTATGCAATAGATTTAACTGTTCAATATCTATGCAATAGATTTAACTGTTCAACGACTATGCAATAGATTTAACTGTTCAACGACTATGCAATAGATTTAACTGTTCAATATCTATGCAATAGATTTAACTGTTCAACGACTATGCAATAGATTTAACTGTTCAACGACTATGCAATAGATTTAACTGTTCAACGACTATGCAATAGATTTAACTGTTCAACGACTATGCAATAGATTTAACTGTTCAACGACTATGCAATAGATTTAACTGTTCAATATCTATGCAATAGATTTAACTGTTCAATATCTATGCAATAGATTTAACTGTTCAACGACTATGCAATAGATTTAACTGTTCAACGACTATGCAATAGATTTAACTGTTCAACGACTATGCAATAGATTTAACTGTTCAACGACAATGCAATAGATTTAACTGTTCAACGACAATGCAATACATTTAACTGTTCAACGACTATGCAATAGATTTAACTGTTCAACGACTATGCAATAGATTTAACTGTTCAACGACTATGCAATAGATTTAACTGTTCAACGACTATGCAATAGATTTAACTGTTCAACGACTATGCAATAGATTTAACTGTTCAACGACTATGCAATAGATTTAACTGTTCAACGACAATGCAATAGATTTAACTGTTCAACGACTATGCAATAGATTTAACTGTTCAACGACTATGCAATAGATTTAACTGTTCAACGACTATGCAATAGATTTAACTGTTCAATATCTATGCAATAGATTTAACTGTTCAACGACAATGCAATAGATTTAACTGTTCAACGACTATGCAATAGATTTAACTGTTCAACGACTATGCAATTGATTTTACTGTTCAACGACTATGCAATAGATTTTACTGTTCAACGACAAATCAATAGATTTAACTGTTCAACGACTATGCAATAGATTTAACTGTTCAACGACTATGCAATAGATTTAACTGTTCAACGACTATGCAATAGATTTAACTGTTCAACGACTATGCAATAGATTTAACTGTTCAACGACAATGCAATAGATTTAACTGTTCAACGACTATGCAATAGATTTAACTGTTCAACGACTATGCAATAGATTTAACTGTTCAACGACAATGCATTAGATTTAACTGTTCAACGACAATGCAATAGATTTAACTGTTCAACGACTATGCAATAGATTTAACTGTTCAACGACTATGCAATAGATTTAACTGTTCAACGACTATGCAATAGATTTAACTGTTCAACGACTATGCAATAGATTTAACTGTTCAACTACTATGCAATAGATTTAACTGTTCAACTACTATGCAATAGATTGAACTGTTCAACGACTATGCAATAGATTAAACTGTTCAACAACTATGCAATAGATTTAACTGTTAAACAACTATGCAATAGATTTAACTGCTCAACGACTATGCAATAGATTTAACTGTTCAACTACTATGCAATAGATTTAACTGTTCAACGACTATGCAATAGATTTAACTGTTCAACGACTATGCAATAGATTTAACTGTTCAACGACTATGCAATAGATTTAACTGTTCAACAACTATGCAATAGATTTAACTGTTCAACAACTATGCAATAGATTTAACTGTTCAACGACAATGCAATAGATTTAACTGTTCAACGACTATGCAATAGATTTAACTGTTCAACGACTATGCAATAGATTTAACTGTTCAACGACAATGCAATAGATTTAACTGTTCAACGACTATGCAATAGATTTAACTGTTCAACGACTATGCAATAGATTTAACTGTTCAACGACTATGCAATAGATTTAACTGTTCAACGACTATGCAATAGATTTAACTGTTCAACGACTATGCAATAGATTTAACTGTTCAACGACTATGCAATAGATTTAACTGTTCAACGACTATGCAATAGATTTAACTGTTCAACATCTATGCAATAGATTTAACTGTTCAACGACTATGCAATAGATTTAACTGTTCAACGACAATGCAATAGATTTAACTGTTCAACGACTATGCAATAGATTTAACTGTTCAACGACTATGCAATAGATTTAACTGTTCAACGACTATGCAATAGATTTAACTGTTCAACGACTATGCAATAGATTTAACTGTTCAACGACAATGCAATAGATTTAACTGTTCAACGACTATGCAATAGATTTAACTGTTCAACGACTATGCAATAGATTTAACTGTTCAACGACTATGCAATAGATTTAACTGTTCAACGACTATGCAATAGATTTAACTGTTCAACGACTATGCAATAGATTTAACGGTTCAACGACTATGCAATAGATTTAACTGTTCAACGACTATGCAATAGATTTAACTGTTCAACGACTATGCAATAGATTTAACTGTTCAACGACTATGCAATAGATTTAACTGTTCAACGACTATGCAATAGATTTAACTGTTCAACGACTATGCAATAGATTTAACTGTTCAACGACTATGCAATAGATTTAACTGTTCAACGACTATGCAATAGATTTAACTGTTCAACGACTATGCAATAGATTTAACTGTTCAACGACTATGCAATAGATTTAACTGTTTAACGACTATGCAATAGATTTAACTGTTCAACGACTATGCAATAGATTTAACGGTTCAACGACTATGCAATAGATTTAACTGTTCAACGACTATGCAATAGATTTAACTGTTCAACGACTATGCAATAGATTTAACTGTTCAACGACTATGCAATAGATTTAACTGTTCAACGACTATGCAATAGATTTAACTGTTCAACGACTATGCAATAGATTTAACTTTTCAACGACTATGCAATAGATTTAACTGTTCAACGACTATGCAATAGATTTAACTGTTCAACGACTATGCAATAGATTTAACGGTTCAACGACTATGCAATAGATTTACCGGTTCAACGACTATGCAATAGATTTAACTTTTCAACGACTATGCAATAGATTTAACTGTTCAACGACTATGCAATAGATTTAACTGTTCAACGACTATGCAATAGATTTAACTGTTCAACGACTATGCAATAGATTTAACTGTTCAACGACTATGCAATAGATTTAACTGTTCAACGACTATGCAATAGATTTAACGGTTCAACGACTATGCAATAGATTTAACGGTTCAACGACTATGCAATAGATTTAACTGTTCAACGACTATGCAATAGATTTAACTGTTCAACGACTATGCAATAGATTTAACTGTTCAACGACTATGCAATAGATTTAACTGTTCAACGACTATGCAATAGATTTAACGGTTCAACGACTATGCAATAGATTAATGACAAACTATCTTGTTTTGCTCTATACCCTATTTATAAAAATACAAAGGTGAAAAGAACATCCATTAAGTCAACAAATACAAATAAAACGTGAAAGACTTTTAAAATTTCATATTGGAATTTTGAACCGACAAGAAAAATAAGGCATAAAAAGATTCAAAAAAGAGCATCGAAAAGGCACTGAATGACAAGAGAAACTCTTACAAAACTCTACAAACTTTACAAAGTAACCAAGATAGTTGTAATAATTTTTTCTCATGATTTTGTAATCAGCTCAGTTGGATAATTTCGGACAGAAGAAGAGACCACATTTGCAGCATAGTTTTAAAGAAGGGTCAGATGAGAAAAAAAAAAATTTACTATTACTTGGAAAAATATAAGTCATATTTATAATAATTATATACTACCAAAAATCCCAGAAATATTTCGTTTCTGGAAACCATTTCCCTGTAAAAACATATTTTGATGAAAGGCATTCGCTTTTTAACAAATGCTGGCAATGCCTTAATCTGACTAAACATAATGCGAATGTTTAAATTTGCAAGCATAATTAATAGAGCGTGAGGAATTCGATCTCAGCAACCTCATTCCAAATATGTTAAGACATTGAAATATTTCATCCTCTATCAAAACTGGAACAAGATTTGAATCTAATATTATAAAGCATTGTTAAAGAATGTCTATGAATAATAAATTCTATATTCATTACTTTCATTTATTGCGAAGAGGTTATACACATGAACATTCTTTTTTAACACGTGAACTAACAGGATTTCTAACACTTCTTTTTATTGTTTTAGGATCGATTAAAATACTTTTTTGTAAACATCTTTTTAGCCTTTACTTTCAATTATTGGAGGAAGAACATTTTTAAACATTAATTAACATGTTTTTAAGATTGCCTTTTATTGGGAGGGAACTCAATTCTTAACTTATCTTTCAACCTGGCAACACTGGTACACAGGTCCTGCAAGTATATATATATATATATATATATATATATATATATATATAAACTAGCATGGGTGCCTGGCATTGCCCGGATGTTTGAAGGTGTGTGTTGAGCAAAAGAAAAAAAAAAGTGGCAGTAGGAAGGCAGGCTCGAACCCATACTGCGAAGGAGGAAAAGAACGGGGGAAAAACGTGATGTCTTTGCTGTTACGACCACCACCATACTGGAAGTGATGTATGTTTAAATTAAGGCTAGACAATCGAAAAGAGGGGATGACTTTCGAAAATATCGGTGAAAAAAGCAACCTCTCCCGATAGAAATGTGCCCAGTTGAGGGTGAAGAAATTAATGTTTTTACCCAATTTTTCGGTATTTGTCATCTGAAGGGTCGAGCTTCAAAACGATACTGATCTTATGAAATTCCGTCGCCTCTATTGAAAGTTTTAGACAGACATGCAAACATACATACATGCATTTATATATTGGTAGCTCAAATTTTCGACCCAAACCGATTAAAAAGCTTACCCTATCCCTGAATACCCTTTGTGTAAAATTTCAAATGTTTAAACCAAAAATTGTCGGAGTAATTTGGTAGAGACCACAGAGGTCAAATCGTTGAACTTTGACCCCTTAACAGTCAAATTTCTGGCTGAACACGGATTACAAAGATTTTCCCAAATCTCAGTACCCTGTATATCAAATTTCGAGTTTGTAAACTGAAAATTGACAGAGTTATTGCGAAACAAAAATATATACATATACATAATATACATGGAAACAATTTTGTATTTACTGTAAACTTTTTACGTAAATATTATGCAAGTAGAAACCATGTAGAATATCTGCATGAATATAATTACACGTAATAGTTAACTGAAGATAATCATCTCATAAGAAAACCGAAAAAACTAATAGGGAATTAATTAAAATGATTGTTTAAAAGAATATGCAAATTAGCTTGATCTTTTGCTAGTGAATGGAATTCCACAAACCATATATAAGAAAATTGTATTTTCTTTTTAAATAAATAGAAAAGAGGATTTTTAATATGAATATCAATACACACACAAAAAAAAAACGAATTCATAGGAGCATATATATATATATATATATATATATATATATATATATATATATATACTAGCAGGCTGCCCGGTTGTAAAATATCATATTTCAATTCATACAGAAACTGAGACATATGTTATGAGTATTATTATTTTTCTATACAGTTCACTTCTTGTAAGTTAAAAAAAAATACTGAAGCTGAGATTGAAACTCAAACTTAAAGACAGTGAGTCAAGTACAATAACCATTAGGCCAGCTTGACACGTTCTTTAAAAAGGTTTTCAAACCTACTTATTCTTAACATAATGTGAACTTATTCTTAACATTATGTAAATGATTCATGCATGTGCATGAAACAGTTAACAAACAGATAAAAATCTGATGATCCCCACGAACCAATTTTCCAATTTTTACCCTTTAGCAGCCTTTTCCAGATTAAAACCGATTGAAAAGTTTTCCATGTGTCTGAATACCCTATATGCCAAATTTCAAGTCTGTTGATGAAAACTTTGTTGAGTATATAGGTTGAGAATTGTCCTCACACACACACACACACACACATTCTCACTTTATATATATATATATATATATATATATATATATATATATATATATATATATATATATATAACTAGCAAAAGTACCCATTGTTGACTGGATTTAAAAAGAGTCTTAAAAAATTGACTCTGATTTATGAAAGTATCAAAGGTTATAAAAAGATGCGGGTGTAATTTCAAAACACTTTATTATTGCAAATTAATGCTTTGACAAAAATGTTTAATTTAATATTAACCAAAAGATCATATTTGCATCAAAATGAAAAATTTATGCTTAAAACACATTTTACTTATGATTTTGTGAATAGACAAGAAGACAACAAATGATTTAAAGGAAGAAGATTTCACAAATGGCCTTATTGTTTTACATTTGGGAGGAACAAACATTCCATTTGAGTAGGAAAAAAAAAGAGATAAATTATAATGTGAGATAAGGTAGGATGGGGGTGGGGACGTTCTGTTCTGACTAAATACCTACAGATGTTACCATAACAACCACCATATGACAAATATAGAAGTATATATTTAGTCACATGATAAAATTGTAGTACAAAACTGCTCTTTAAAAATGTAATGGAACATGACCTGAGCCGATAAAGGCCTTTAATGGAGAAGACCTTCAAAATGAATGTTTTCAATGATTCTGGCATTTGAAAGTGAAGAGATCATCATCATCATCATAATAATAATCATCGTCGGTAGCCGTCAATGTTATCATCATTATCATCGTCGTTGTTATCATCGTCATCATCATCATCATCATCATCATCATCATCATCATCATCATCATCATATTAGAACTGGCATTCTAATTATAAATGAAACACTGGCAAACCGGCCATGTGCAAGGCATGACTCATGTTCAAATAAGATACATATAAGCAAGACTAACGAGAAGACACAATCTGGCCTCTAAGCTGGGTTGAGAATGGTTATCATCATGCTCAGAAAGAGGTCTTTTACATGTGGCAAAGGGATTAACCCTCTTTGTCTCCACTTTTAGGAGGAGGTTATTATGAATCACCTGATTGAGGAATAGTGATGAGTCTAATCATGGCTATATTTTCACTTGTCCAAAATGACCCTTTAATTAGGGAACTGAATTTTCCATGTGAAAATGACTGAGTGACATTTGTGGCTCATCAGATGATGATAACGACTGCCTTTCATATTCTGTGCTGTGTTTTGATTTTGCAAATTTCATAAAGTGAGATTTCATATGCGTTATTACAGAGCCAATTCTCTACTGAATATTATATTTAGTGGTGGGACGATTAATTGGAATCGTTAATCGTAAGAATCATGTATTTTGGGGGTATCGGAATCAGAATCGCATCATTAAAAAATACCTTAGATTTACGATTCTTTCATTACGATTCTCTTCTATTTTTAAGTTGAACTGTTTGTTTGAAGTGAGATTTATGCTGTCAAAAATTTATGATAAAAACGTCATAGAACTTTTCATAACATATTTAATATAAGGTAAAAGAATTTTATTAATTACTTTTAAGGTAATCTTTATTTATCTTAATGAGTTTCGAAATTTCTTGGAATTTTTTCTTTTTATAATTTTTTTTTTACTTTTAGCTTAACTTGCTTTTATATTTCATCATTTCGTTTTTTAATAATAAATGCTTCTCTACATTAAAAACCGACCTTGTGTCTAACTCTGTCCTCGTGGGGAGGCAAGTAAATAGGAAGTAATATGGCGGCTGAAAAACGTTTTTCGGCCACCATAAAAGCATTACAATATATTTAAACCCTGAAGAATTTCTGCCATGCGCACTTGTTGTTCTTGTGTTTCAAATTTAAAAAAAGAAAAAAAAAACACTTTAAAATAGTAAAAACACTAAAGCTTTTTTCGTTTCTGAAGCGGCTTTCAGGCGCCCCTGTTCTCCCAAGGAACCAGCTATGTAAACACTTTGCAATATTTTTCAATAATTATTTAAAAATAAAATTCTTTACAATCAATTTTTGGAACTCTTGACTCTTTTGTCTCCCAATTTTTTGTCTGCTAAAATTTTAATCACGTGATTACGGTGTGATGTCAATAAAATAAACCATTTAGTCAAGTGCCGTTTGTTATGGATTTAGCTGAATATGATATTAAAAATCACTTATGAACTTATGTTACCAGGCTGGCGTGTGTTTTGTAACTATTCTGTACTTTCTCCTAACAAATTCATAAACAAAAAAGATATTGTAAAACTTGAATGAATATATCTTCTATCTATCTATACTCCTATAAATTCGTTTTTCTTTTGTTTGTATTGATATTCATATTAAAAACCCTCTTTTCTATTAGTATTTATTTGCTTTCCCACCAGAGCAAAATGTGACACAGGCAAAAGGGTCACTCTGGTTGGGACCAAAAATAATAATTGTCCCAGTATAGATAGTTTCTTCTCCATTGACCGGGAGAAATTACCTTAAGTGCAGCATCTGCAGAACAGATACTACACTTTGAGATATTAAATACTTTATTCAGGTTAAAATTACAAAGTAAGTTCAAACTGAACAAAAAACTTAGGCAAAAGGCCAACTCCAAAAAAGAGGAGGGGGGTCGTTGGTCATCCTTGTCACTCCAGAGCTAAACAAAAGTTTCTCTTAGTATTTTTCACCGCATTCACCCTTTCGTTCTACTAAGCTCCCAAATGTATAAAGCGTTTTTAATTAGCGTGTAAATACAAAAAAGATAACAAAAATGATAAAACCATAAATTATTTGTGTCTGGAGCGGGGGGGGGGGAGAAAATGTACAGAGGTGGTTAGTAGGACCATCCCAACCCGGTCTAATTGATAGACTGCCCGTTCACTTTGGTTTGTAAAGGAACCTCAGCTCTTGCTGAAAAGTCTCTAAGTGGGGATGCCCTCTAGATGGAACAAAATGGATAAAAGATGGGGAGGCTTAGTGATTGATTTCTTTCTCTCTAAGATGGGTGAAATTTAGAGTGAGGGGTGAAAAGAAAAACTGCCGATAGGAGGGGATGGAAATCTTGGAGGCTTCCTAGTTGGGGAGGGATGAAGCATTCACTCGGCTAGCTAAGAGGCTGAAAATTGATTACGCTTGATGGAACTGCGTGTTCCACACCTAGGCGGGGAACACGTATTCAAATTTGGCTCCTTTTCGTACATATCTGATCTTCACCCGTAGTTGGTGTTTAAAGAAAGCGATCAGATCTTGATCAGAACCCCCCCCCCCCCCAGCCATCTTGCAGATGTGACATCCAAATCACCATTCTTGCCATGGCCAGGATCGTAATGTAGACCATTTGTCTTTCCCTGTCCCACAGTGGCCTCACATTGTCAACGACATTTCGGGCCAAACGCCAAGTCAGAGAGAACTCCGAATTGTTCAGATGACTCAAACCCGGTGCCCAACTCCATATGAAGCGGATCTCGCTCTGCTGCCAACCCAAATGTGCGCATTGTGAGTCATCGGCGCCCCCCCTCACTAGATCCCTGTGGAGTTTCCTATGGGTAGCAGTCACAAGGTCGCTGGAACTTGGTAGTCGTTTTAGCGCGGCTCTGCACTCTTTTAGGAAGGCTAAATCTTCCCGCGGCCTGCAACGGCTCTCAATAGAGGGGTCGAGAATGAGGTCGGGGAAGGCGGCAGTAATCGTGGGGTGCCACGGTTTATCTTCTTGAAGGTAATGGCTCAGGAAGGCCAGCCTCTCAGCGTCTCGATGACACTTCAAGTCCGGCATTCCTAAACCTTCCTCACACGGACGTTGAATGCAGACCTGTCTGCTCACCCAGTGTCTTCCTCTGTCCCAAAGGAGTGAGGACAAGAGTTCGACAAGAGCTTTTAGGTGTTGTGCTGGCAGGGGAAGTATGGCCAGTCGGTAAAGATGAGAGGAAAGATGAGTGTGGTGCACACCTCGGCTCTACACTTTAAGGAAAGTTTCCTAGGAAGCCACGAGTTGACCGCAGCTTCCACCTTTAACCGTACCTCTGACCAATTCTTATCAAGCTGGAGACCCGGTCCAAACTACACGCCGAGAATCCGAACCGGGCCATCCGTCCAGCTGAAAGGTGCTGGGAGGTTTGCATTGCCACTCCAGGCGCCCAACCGCAGTCCGACCGACTTACTGCGGTTTATCTTGGCCCCCGTGATTCTTTTGAACTGTGCAAGTGCTTCGAACACGATCTCTACATCTCTGAAGCTCGACACGAAGACCGTGACATCATCAGCGAACGCAGATACCTTGGCAACTGAGCCACTGCGCTGGGCTGAGTTTGCCTCCTCATAGCTCAGCTCGCAGAGCAGAGGCTAGGACATAAAGCAGGGGCGACAGCAGACAACCCTTATGAACTGACCGAGAGATAACAACGGGTTTCGAGCGCTTTCCGTTGACTTGCATGACAGCCATGGGCTGTTGATACATCACGGAGATCCACTTGCAGAAGTCCGGTTTAAAACCGGTGGCCTCCAAGACAGATGCCAGGAAGCAATAGTCGACCCTATCAAAAGCTTTGGACTGATCTATTCCCTCCCCCTCTAGGATCGTGTGGATCAGGTGTAAGTTGTTCTGAATCGATCTCCCCTTCACAGCGTAGTTTTGTTCCGGTTCAACCAACTCGCTGACAACAACCTGCAGCCGATTCGACGGGACCTTGGCCAAAATCTTTAACTCTGTGTTAAGCAGAGTTATGGGCCTGTAGTCGTCTAACTTTTCCCCTCCATGCCCGTTACTCTTCTTCAGCAATGTGATCACTCCCTTGGTGACTTGCCTGGGATGGATCCCTGAGCAAACCAATAGTTGAACACATCCGTCAGAAGAGACAGAAACATGGGTGACAGCCTCAAATACAATTCATATGGCAGACCATCGAGTCCCGGCGATCTGTCACAGCCGATCTGCTGAAGCAGATCGGCTGTGACAGATCGCCGTAAAGACCTTCCGCTCCATGACCCGGCCCTCACAACTAGCCGCTCTAGCCATCTTGAGGTGGGGAGAGCCAGCCAAATAGTCACTAAACTCAAGGACCGGAAGATCGGGCTGTTGCATAAAACGCTTCTGGAAATGTTCTCGAAACCCCTCGCAGGTCTCCCGATTTGATCCCAGGGTGTGTCCATCCAAATGTCTGACTTTCGCAGTGTATTTGTCTAAGCCACACCTAGAAACCTCACAACGCACGTCCGCATCAGAATTGACTGCTTCGTTTCCTATCTGTCTAAGCCTAGCTCTAACTACTTGCCCTTCATAACGCTTGCTAGTCTCGTGTAGAAGGGCCTGCTTAGCAAGTTTCTGACTAACCCTATCACCTTCCCCCGTAGCCCGGTCTAGTTTCTGCTCTAGCTGCTTCTTCATCTTGGCCTTATCTAGTGCAAGGCGCTGGGCATTCTTGACGGAGAAGTTGCTGATCTTGGCTTTGAGACCTAACCACCACTTACTCCCGGTATCCGCCCCCACTAGTGCCTTTTTAATTAAGTCTCTTAACTGATCTCGGAAGTCTTGGATCTCCAGAAGGGAGGTGTTTAACTTCCAGTACCCCGCCAACTTAGGCCTATTTCCTAGCTTCAGCCGGGCCATAACTAGTTTATGGTCTGTCTGGCCTAGCCAAGTGAACGTGGGACAGGATAGGAAGTCTACTTCGCTTCTTCTAACTAACATCCTGTCCAAATAAGTGTTTGGATAGGAGGGAATGCTATTGGTTCACGTCCATATCTCCCGCCCTTGATGCTTGACCCAAAACCTGTCGACCAGAACACATCTAGCCATCAGATCAGCCAGGCTGGACTCACACCTTTCCGACCCTCTAGCTTGGCCTCCTACCTTATCTATCTCAGGGTTTAAGATGGCGTTCTAATCCCGCACTAGCACCTCCCGCTTCCGACAATCTACAAACACGTCGAGCTGACTGAAGAATGAGACCTTCTCACAAGCGGTGTTGGATGCATGAACCGCGATCACACAGAACCTTTTATGGCAAGATTGGCCATGACCAGCCTGCCCGCCTATGAACCATGTCAACCATCGCGGACAGGGTACGTTTAATCAGCAAGGAGTCTCTCTTCCCCCGCTGGCTGCCATATGCTGAGAAAACCTCAAAATCTCAGGCCAGCACCTGACAGTCCACAGAAGAAACAAAATGTGTCTTCTGAATCGCAACCACATCCAATCCCAGGGACAAGAGGTCGTGACAGAGGCGAGCTGCCCGGCCCGATGATCTCAAGCCCCTCACATTCAGGCTAGCCAAATTCAAAGCCATGGTACCCACTTTAAAGTATGTCACTTAGCTCCAAAGTCAGCCATGGTTAGGACGCCGCCGTTGTGTGCAATGCTCAAGGTAGTCAAGTTTTTCATGTCCTGACCCTCTCTTACAATGCCGCCAACGTCCAGAAGAAAAGTCAGTTTAAGAGCCCTTTAAAGTGACAGATGTACCAACACTGGGACTCTTACTTTGCATTGTTTTGAGAGTTCATCAAGGGAAGGGTCGTTTTTTCTTATGTGTTCAATTCCCGGAACAGCCCCTTCAGCGGCCTCCATCATTGACCACAAGTTGGTCTTGCAGGCCTCTGGAAACCTGACAAAAGTTGTTAGCAGTGGTATGTCTGGGAAGTTAGAGGGGACATTAATGTCTTTTCTCGCTATCTGTTGGCAGTCCAGCAGGGGTTTTTAATTTTTTCTCTGCCGGTGGTGTAAATCCGTTGCCACAGACAGGGGTCTATGAAACAAAGCTTCTTCTCCCTCTTTTCAGGGGGGAGGGTCTCTGTTGCAGTAAGTTCATGAGCGGGAGAAGCTGAAGGGTCTCTCTTCCTCCTGGGTCCATTCTTTTCTTTCTGGGGTTGTGGCTCAATTTGAATTGGTGTGGGGATTGGTGTTTGTGTGGTGTCTTCTGTTGGTGTTGATGTGAGGGCCACCTTTTCTTCCACTTTTCTTCTTTTCTTTTTCTTCATTTCGAATGAACTGAAGAGTGGTGAGGTTGGGTTCCTCTCCCTCTCACTAGCTGAATCCTCCTCAGAGGAGCAGTTTTTTTTCCACTTGGTCCTCGTCTCGATTGGTGTAGGGACCGTTGGTCATTGCTGCTTCTGTTGTTGATGTTGCTGCCGTTCTAGCTGCTGCAGCGGTTGTTGTTGCTGGCTGTTGTTCTTGTTTTTGCTGCTGCGACAGTTGTTGTTGCAGCTGCTTCTGCAGCTTTGGCTGCAGTTCTGGCTGCTGCAGCTGTTGTTGTTGCTGTGGCTGCTGCTGTTGTCATTGCGGTTGCGACTGTTGTTGTCGCTGCTTCTGTTGAGTCAGTGGTGATGTTGAGATGAACATGGATGTGTTTTTCTGTTTATGCCCTGCCACCGTACTCCAGTGATTCTTGGTTTCCTTGGACCTTGTCGACTCAAGGGCTGGTGTTGGCGATTTCTTGGCTTCAGTGGCTAATTCCACCCCTGCCGCTGGAGCTGTGTTTACTTGTGGTGCCGGTTGGTCTGGAACTGCTTTTTGCAGGCAGTTCTTTACCATATGGCCCTCAACCACCACCTTTATGTTGGCTTCTTTGAATGATATTGTTGACGGTATGCCTAGGAAACCCTCTCTTTTCACCCACATCACTACTGTGTAGCTTCCCAGGTGGGCACTGTTTTTGGAACGTGCTGGGTCTATCTTCTCTACCTCTCCAAAATTACTGAGGAAGGCTCCCAGCATTTCTGTGCGTAGGTCAGCAGGAGCATTAAATATTTGTACCAGGGTTCTTCTCCTTCCCCAGTGCGCATTTAAGTTCTGTGCGGGAGAACTTTTCTGCATCATCCTTGTTGGGGAGCAATATGTCCCACATTGCGGAGCTCCTCTGGTGTATATACTTGGCGAGTATATTCAGTTTCTGGAGGAGCTCTGCCATTTCCTCTTTTTTCAATCCCTTCAGCCGATTTTCCCGGATGTCCGAAACATCGCCTCCCAGTTCCCAGGTATTAGCTTGAGGACGTTTCTCTCAATATAGTCCTTGTACTTGGTGAGATACAAGTCTTTATATATATGGGGAAAGTCTCTTTTCAGCGGTTCTACCTCATGCAGGTCCCTCTGATGTCTTGGGCGAGGGGTCTTTTGTGGGGTTAGATGATCGTTCCGCTGTGTTGGAGGTGCTTTGTGAGACAAGTTTCCCTTTAGGGGTTGATTCTCCCATGCTCTCCTTGGGTGTGTCTAGTACTGCTCCCTTATTTGGGGAGCTTCCCTTTGGGGGCGTATCCCCCTCCATAATGTCTCTTGAGGGAGCTACCTTCTTGTCAGCGTTCATTTCTGGGCGGTATGCCTCTTCTTTTTGGGGGGAGCTGCCCTCGTGGGGAGCTTCTCCCCTGATAATGTCTTTTGGGGCTGCTGCCTCTTGGTTTGGAGGATCTCGTGGGTGTGCCTCCTCCGTTTAGTAATTTGCTCCCTCTTTGAGGGAGCTGCTTTCGTGGAGAGCATCTCCCCAGGCACAGTCTTTTGGGGCCGCTGCCCCTGCTTTTATGTTGTCCAGGCGGTATGCCTCTTAGGTTTTGAGTGTTGCTCCCCCATATCGAGAGTCGTTCTTTGGGGGAGTTATCATTTTTTTGCCTGGTGTTGTTTCTTTTTTCTCTCTTCCCGTATCTGTGGTCTCCATGGTCAGTCAAGGTGTGTGGTAAAATTCGAGAAAATCACTGTTTTGATGTGGAGACAGCGTTCAAAGTGGGGAGCCGACTTTGGCGCCAAAAAGCAGTGGCACCAGAGGCGGCAAGAGGGGAGATAGAACTAAGAGAGGGAGTGGGAAGATAGTGGAGGGAAGAGAGAAAGTGTTTCTGACCCTCCCTCGCGAGAAGGTCGTAAATTATCAGCTCCGATCCCCTGCAAGGGGGGAGAGCAGAGAAAGACAGACAAAGTGGGGGTGCAGAAAGAACGCTACCCAAAAAGCTCGTCAGGTGTTCCGGGCACAAGAATGTGTCGCCAGAACAGCACTGCCTCGCGTACTGTATTTATCAGAACAGATACTACACTTTGATCTTATTGCCGGTAAAATTAAAATTTTTACAATAATACAATTGAAAAAACAATAAAATCACTAACAACAAAATTAAGCACAAAGCCCTTTAAGAAAAGGAGGGAGGGGAAGGTACAGGGTCTTTGTGACTATTTAACAAATGAAAAAATGATGACTTTGAAGTCTTACTCTTGATTGGCAACATTTACCACAATACCTCATTCACTCTGTGGAAAAGCCCTAATTGATTCCCTAGCGTTTTTGTAAAACTATATACATTTGTAAAATAAGATTGTAAAAGAAATTTGTGTTGTGTGTGCATTTTTTTTTTGAGAACTAAAACAATGTGTGTGTGTGTGTGTGTGTGTGTGTGTGTGTGTGTGTGTGTGTGTGTGTGTGTGTAAAGGTAAAAAGTTCAAATTACTCAGACAATTTCTAGTCTAAACATTTGAAAATTTAATTTATTCAGATATAGGGCAATCGGTTTGTGTTGAAAATTTGAGCTACCAATATATAAATGTATGTATGGTTGCATGTCTGCCTAAAACTTTTGATATAGGCAACGGATATCCAAAAGATCAGTATCGTTTTGAAGCTCGACCCTTCAGACGAAAAATACCGAAAAATTGGCTTAAAATATTATTTTCTTCACCTTCAACCGGGCACTTTTCTGTAAAAATCAAAAAAACAAAAAAGAAAACAGAAAAACAAACGTTAGAACTAACCCCCCCCCAAAAAAAAACATGTGAAAAATGGCTTAAATAAGCTTGTTTCGATATTAAAATTTAAAAAATCGGTGGGTACCCATGTGTTTTGGGGTGTGTTGTTGGGGGTGGGGGTGTTAATGAAAATCTAAGAATAAGCGAAGTGAAAAAACAGAAAAATGAACGTTACGTGAAAAATGGCTTAAATAACACTGGTTCAATATTTAAATTTAAAAAATCGAAAAAAAAAAAAAAAGAAGACATCTCACACCACGATTCGAACCCAAAACGTTTAAATAACGACCCAACGCGTTAACCAACTGAACTAACACGATGTACATGAAATTTAGTCAGTTCTTTAACTATTTAAAGTAAATCAGGTCATGACGTCATCTGACGCATGCGTAGAACCGGTCGTTGTCACGAGAGGACCGTTTTTGTAGACCCCCCCCCCTGTCGAAAATTGTCGATTTCAGAGTGAAAACATTAACGTTTTTGACCAATTTTTCAATATTTTTCGGGTGAAGGATGGAGCTTCAATATGATACCGAGTTTGTGAATTTTTGTTGTGTCTGTCGAAAGTTTTTAGCAGACACAGAAACATACATACATGCATACATACCTTTCCGCTTTTATATATATACTAGGTGTAGGTGTGTGTATGGGGGGGATAAGTAATAACCCTGAAACGATGTTAAAAAAATCGGAAAAACCAAAACCAAACCCCCCCCCAAAAAAACAGCAAAAAAAAAAAAAAAAAACGCTGTGTGTATAGGAGGGGGGGGGAGTAAACTAAAGAATAAGCAAAGTAAAAAAAAATAAAGAAACGTTGCCCGCGTGTCTAAAGATGTAAAAGAAAAAAAATAGTTTTGGTTGTGAGGCTGGATTGAACCCGGGAGCCTTAATGCGGAGGTGAAACAAACCCCAACCACTTAACCATCTAGGCCAAGAGTAAGAGGAATTGATTATAGTGTTAAAATAAGGCTTATAAAGCGAGTGAAAGAGGTTTGATTGACAGATAGCCACTAAATGAGGTCATCGCAGGAACGTTACGAGATGACGTAACAGTATTTTATTTTTTTTGTTTTACTTCACATTAGCGTTTATTAAATTACGTATTTCGTTTCCTGTCTAGACATCTCTCTCTATCTGTCTCTCACTCTCTCTTTCTCTCTCCCTCTCTCTCTCTCTCTCTCTCACTTCGTCTTCCTTACTCTAAAGACTGTTACTAAAAAAGAAAATGGCGTCTGACTGATTTTTTTTTGTAAAAACTTCGATCGTTAATATTTTTTGTAAGCATATTTTTTTTTACTTCACATTTTTGGCTTGTTATTTTTCGTTTAACTATCGTATCTAACTATTTTTAATGTGCTAATAACTTCGGTAATGTTGTCATAGCGTAGAAGTTCATAGTTTAGTTTGTGTGAGGGTTAAATTTTTTTTTACCGATAACAACAATGTTTTTTAAATTCAGACTGCGATTAGAGCTTGCTGACATCAAGATCACGTGACATGACTCAGCGGGTTTTAAATACAAGTTGACCCAAAATAAATGGCCCCATGTATACTTTATGTAGAAGAGTTGGCGCCCGTATTTTTTTGGGCAGTTATAAATCGATTTAAAAATATGTAATGTTTAACATTAAAATGTCACTTTTTTGCCCCCCCCCCCCCCTGCAGAAAATCGATCAGTTGACGCACTTCTGATGGTCTTTTTGGGCTAATTTTTCGATATTTGTCATCCGGAGGGTGGGGCTTTAATATGATACCAAGTTTGTGAATTTTTGTTCCGTCGGTCAAAAGTTTTTAGCAGACACACAAACATACATACATACATACATTTTCGCTTATATATATATAGATATAGATGATAGGTTATGAAAAGGAACGGTTGTAAAGAGATAGCTTCGAATTTGGGGGTATCAAAACCAAAGCAAAATATGATGAAAGTAAAAATAAAATAGATAAACCCCATAATTTATTATACTATACCTGTTCACACTGAAACACTTATCACAATATTCTGTGGATCTATATTAAAAAACCTTGTTAAACTTTGTGACATATTTACATTCTATGGAAGTCAGGTGCGAACGAACACCCCATAATTTTGTTATACCATATTTCTTCAAACAGAAACATAATTATCAAAGTATATTTATGCAGATAGATATGAAAAGTCTTTATTTAAGTTTGTGCCTATTTTCATTCTATGGAGGCCAAGCACGAACGCAGACCCTACAATTTTATTATACCATCCCTATTTAAGTTAAAACATTTTTATTAAAGTATTCTTATGTACATTTATATCAAAAACACTCGTAAACGTTTTTTTTTAATTTTTAAATTTTGTATTTCCATACTTTGTGGACCAGGCACATACGCAGACCCCACAAGTATTGGAAAAAAATGCCACAGCAAAAAAAAAGATGAGAAATTATTTTCAAAAGAAATACAGATGATTTATTCAGCTAACTGTATTGTCCCGTTTTGCCCCCAAGCATGGGGCAAAACGAGACGGATCTTGGTCTGAATAAGTCACAGAGCTCCCAAATGAAGATTGGGGTCTTGTTGCATTCGTCTAGACCTGCACATCCGTAGTGTGCCCATTTCCAACAGTCCCCTTGACAGGCTACCCAGCTTTCTGCACTCTCAGAGTACAGTTCGTCACAGATCAAAATAGATAAATTTTGAATACTTACCCCTTTTTGATGTACGGGGCTGAATAAAACAATGGCAGACGTTGACGGCAAGGCGTTACCACGTGATCTCTTGATCAGACTCCTCACGAAAGAGCTCTCTCTCTCTCTCTCTGTTTCAGTTATTTGTGGTGTCTCGTTTTACCCCGCTATCTTATTTTGCCCCAGGTTCCTCTACCCTTTTCTTATTATTGTTTTTGTATTCTTTTGTTATTTTTATTTATTTATTTGCCGGATTTAACAAACAAAATGAAAGCAAAGCAAAATAAAAATAAAAAATTGGTGCTTATGTACTTATGTTATCGTTATTATTTTTTTTTATGGTTAAAGTGCCTCGCCCAATGTTTGAAGAGTTTCAAATTGTTTTTTAAAGGAAAATTGATGAAAGTCAAAATTAGCACTTGTGGCAATAAACAAAAAACTTTAGCGTGTATGTACCTCTCATGGAATGTCGTAGATCGAAACACAGTGAAATGTTATTTGCTACTAGTGCACTTATTGATCCGCGCTATTTTTAAATAGCACTTTCAAGTTTAATTAAAGTTTTACGATAGCTGTTTTTATTAAATTATTAGGTGAAAGTACAGAATAGGTACACCACACCCTCTCGTCCCCATGTTAAGAATGGCTTTCTAAATAATGTCATTATTTCAGCACGGCTGAACAAGTGCATGAATACCGTTTATTTTCTTGAATAAAATAAAAACTACTCGACGAGAACACTACTGCTTTTGTTTTAATAATTTTTTTATTCAAAAATAAAAAATAAAAATTTCAATTGTTCAAAACATGTTTTTTTCCCAAAGCTTATTTGGATTTTTTTAATTACCATATTTTTCATGAACATGCTCTAAAAATGTTTCAAAATTATGTAATATTTTTTCACTTTTCATGTTATAAGCCTCTCTATACATGGCCTCATCGACATGAGACCATTTCATTTCTCCTACTGATCCCGATATGTATTTCAGCCTTCTTTTAATATGAAACCAGTAAGCTTCCATATTGTTGGTGCAAACACCAATAAGCGGATCCACAAAATTTTGTGAATGGTCTATAGTCCCGTGAACATAAACTTGAAAATAATATTTAAAAATAGCACGAATTTCATTTTGACTTTCACCAATTTTCCTGTTAATAATTATATAAACTCCGGCAAAAAGAAAAATATCTATAAAAACAACAAAAAAACAAAAACAAAAACAAAAAAACAGATAAAATCATAATAACAAAAATTCATGCGCAAATTTCAAGTCAAAATAAATAATAAAAAACTAGGTCACGCACGCAAAAATTCTTTCCTTGTAAAAATAGTAACTTCTCCCTCAGTCGAACAACATACAACATCGGAACCGATGCGTATTTCGCTACAGGAGTGTGCACCTCTGCCCTTTTTCTTTATATTTTTTAATATATAAAATAACTCCTGAAATTGATTAATTTCATGGTGCATGTTTAATTCATGGTTAAAATATTTATTTTGCCTTTCATCTTCAATGAAAGAAATTTTATGAAAAAAATCAAATCGTTTTTGAAATTCTCTTAATTGTATTTCCACTTTTTCGCTGTTCCAAATTTTTTCGCTACACAAAAACTTTCGATTATATAATAGTCTATTTCAAAACAACAATTCCACAGGAATCGGAATCGTACTTGATATCAGAATCTTTAATCAGTATTTTCCTGGAATCAGAAAAAATTTAGGAATCGTCCCAACACTAATTATATTGCACTTGATATATATTATGATTTCCAAAGTAAAAAAAATAAATGACTTGGATGCCATCAGCTAGACTCGAAACCAAAACATTTAGCACTCCACTCCAGCTCCATTTGAGCTACCAACAGATAGATAAAGATTTAAAATTAAACCACTTCAAACTATAAATGAATTTGCACATGTGCAAAAGTAATAGAAATTTTCTGGCAAGTTGAAATAAACATTTTGTATTTCAACTTGACAACATATTTCTGTATATCTTATTAATTCATCCAAACAAAGATTTTACTCATTATAAACCATCGTTGGTGTATGACTACTATTTCCTGTTAATTTCAGTATTGTGTGACCAGCAGTTTAAGAGTTTATCAATTAAATATTTTCACACAGACACACACATACATACATCTACTGTTTTATTTGCATAGATTAATTTAAGTTTTAACTATTTTCTGACATGTTGGTGCTTTTAAAAAACGTGTAGGTACAGACTTAATTTTATGAAAGCATTTTTAAATTTACCTTTTTATTTTTAAAAGAAAGAATAAACTTTGTACAATATCACAAACCAGTCTCTACAGACCATTCTAACGACCCACAATAATTGCCATTGTATTGTCAACAGTGGAACTACTATGTAACCCAGACAGCAAAATATTGCTGCTGCTGCTGCTGCTGCTGCTGTTATGACTGTAGATAGTAAATACAATTCAGAATGGTTTCAGCCACCATGGATACCTGTTTACCTTCTAATAAAGAATCCGCTCAACTTGTTTTTAAATCAATTTATCTATTTGTCTTCTTTCATTACATTTTGCTGATCAACTTTTATTGCATTTCATTTCCGCTTCCTTTTGTCCATCATTCGATTTCCTACTTTCCATAATTCATCTTATTAACTTCCTTTTCCTTGCTTATGCTAGGTTTTTTGAAATAGATTCTCATATTCTCAACCTACTTTACCCAGTGTAAGTATATTTCATTTTCACTAGAAGTACAAGATTATAATATGATCTGGATTCACACATCAATACAAAGGAAATACAATGATTTATTTACAACTAAAATATCTAGATGGAACAACACTGAAAGAGGTCACTGAGTTTACCTGGCCAGCAACATAGGTCGCATGGAGAGAGATATCGAAATTCACATCTGAAAAGCATGGGCTGCATTGGATAAGCTGCGGACAGTATGGACCCTAATGCTAACTGACAAACTGAAAAGGCAGTTCTTCAGAACAGTGGTTGAGTTTGTCCTTGTTTACAGTGCTACAACCTGGACACTTACCAAAAAATTGGAAAGAAAGCTAGACAGCATGTACACCTGTATGCTACAATGTAGAATATATCTAGGCAAAATCATTCTATGAAGTAGCAGCTTTATGGCAACCTACCTGCCATATCTACTTCCATCATGTCTACGATTTGCCGGTCACTGCCACCAGAGGAGCAAGCAAGAGCTGGTGCGAAATGTATTGCTGTGAACTCCACAGCATGGCCGTACGCACATGCTGATAGCCATGTTTTTTTAAAGCAACTTTTAGATAGTTGTTGCTGTGCTGATGATCACCAAGTTATATGTCTAGGCTCTCACTGTGTATCGCCTTTTGGATAGCTGTGCTGATTTTGTCATTAAAGTGCAGTAGTTTAAGAAAGCAGGTTTTTAGAGAGAGTGTGTTAAAATGATTCTCAATTCTGAATTGAACCCCAAACAAGATAATTGCAATAAATCAGCTTGTAATCCCTATTATCTCAAAGCAATAGGATTGACAAGAGTAGGTAACTGCTGTAAACTAAGTAACACTGAAATGAATAATGCATATTGAGACATAATAGTAAGCATGACGCAGTACATCAAAAGCTCAGCAAATATGACAATGGTAAGGGAACATCATGAACACCTATTCAAACAAACCTCAATAATAAAGCTGAGAGTGGAGAATACTGGAGATGAACCAGTAACACCGGTTTCAAGAAAGAAAAGAAAGACATACACAGAAATGGAGATAGAAACAAGAAAACAAGGATAGAAACAACATAAGAGAGCAGGAAAGTTCCTGGAAGAGTTTAACCAGGAGTATATAGACTGGAATGTTTTACTTCAATAACTTGTGTGGTAGACTTCCATTTGATGAGGAAAGACTTATTTTAGCCGACCAATGAATTAAAAAATATTGCTGGCCTATAAACTTATGACTAATGCAGGTCTTGCCACTCAGTAATAGAGAGTCCAAGCCATCTAATGTCTGGATGCCAAATCCTATTGGCGGATGATTTTTACACTACGATAGAAACTGTAAAAACCTTTACAGAAGATGTCTGTATGGAGTTTGAATTTGATAAATGTGCCAAAAGCACAATAAAAAAAAAAGGAAAAAGGCAACATCTGAACATCTTCGGTTCAATGAGAGGAAGTCGCATAAAAATATATCTGTTTAGAGGAAAATATAACTGGATTTTGAAGAAAATGAAACATAAAGTGGAACAAGAATGCACAGTATGTCTTAAAAAGAGCCTTAAATCCAAATTAAAACCCAAAATAAAATCACTGCCATAAACCAACTTGCAATCCTTGTCATCTTATATGGCTTGGGCCTTAATGTAATATCAATAGGCTAAATACAAAGACCAGGAAACTGCTATCTCTACATGAAATAATATACAGAAACAGGATAGGATTTACCTACCACAAACAAAAGGGGTCTAGACCTCACTGAAATGTACCATACATATTGAGTCACCTTAGTAAGCATGGCGTAGTATATCAAAAGTTCAATAGACATGACCATGAGAATGGTGAGGAATAACCATGAACACCTAACTCAGCAAATCGCAATCATAAAGTTTGCTGAAAACTTTGGAATTGCCATACTGGAGAACACTGCCGAGGTATATGATGAACCAGCAACACAGATTGCAAGAAAAAAAGAAAAAAAAGTGGGGATAGAAACAAGAAAACAAGAATGGAAATAGTATAAGAGAGCAGAAAAGTTCCTGGAGGAGCTTAAGCAGAAATATATTGACAGGGGTGCTCCACTCCAATGACTTAAGAGTGGGAGACTTTTGATGAAGAAAGATTCATTGTAGAGTCCAGTCAAGATCAGGGTTTACTCACAAACGGATTTTAAAAAATAGCTGATCTGCAAGCAAATGGCCAGTGCAGGTTTTACTACTCAGCGGTTGAGAGCTTGTACCATCTGATGTCTGGATGCCAAATCCTATTGGCAGATGATCTTTATACTGTCTGTCACAACAAAGTATGTAAATACCTCCATTGGAAAATCTGTGGAGAGATGCAACTTGACAGATCGTCGAACATATGAAAACAGGAACCCTTACTGATAACATCAAACAGAAAATAGACAGTGTTCTACGACAAGAACATACAGGCGGGCAGATATATAAAAAGCAAGGCCATCAAGTCAGGCATTGTAATATGGAACAAGCCTGAAAGAACTGCTCCTTATTGATGTCACCATCCCGAATGACTATGGCCTTAATATGGCTGAACATGAAAATATAACAAAATATCAGGACCTAAAGAATAGTTTAAAAATGACATGGTCTTTCAAAAAATAAAGATTTTACCGGTTGTTATAGGAGCAACTAGTGTAAAAAATTTTTTTTAAAGAAATACTTGGAAACAATCTTTGAAAGTCCAAGCTGTAGCAAAATACAGATAGCAGTCATAAAGGGAACAATGTCTATTCTTAAAAGAGTCGTTGATATAAATTCAAATTTTAATGAAATTAAATGTTAGCTCCATTAGAGAACCCTTTGATCTTTTGCATGTAATTGAAGTAAAATTAAAAAACAATGAATTCAGCATCATGGTAGCTTTATCATAAGTTTTATGGTTTATTGATTGCATTATTTGAAAAAAAATATTTGGATATTTTTTTTTACTGCTGTAAACAAAGTATTAAGACATCTTGGGCTTTAAACTGTATTTCTTTTCATTTCTCTTTAATTTTCTACATTGAATTTGAAATGATCATTTCCGCTTACAGAATTTGTCATATGAGTATTCAATGTTCAATAAATCATTGTCTTTTTATTAACTCATTTCTTTCATTTAAATATACTCTTGTTAATGTCACCTTCAAGATCAGAGTCAAACGGGTGTTTAACACACACACACACACACACACACACACACACACACACACACACACACACACAATCTTTCTTGAACTCTTACGTGTATATATTCACATTGACACACATACAGATGTAGATCAGCCATTTTCTTAAATCCATTTGTGAGTAAGCCTTGGTCTTGTGCAATTATAATTAATCGTTCTTCAACAAATTTCCATTTGATGAAGAACGATTAATTATAGTTGCACAAGACCAAGGCTTACTCACAAATGGATTTAAGAAAATGGCTGGTCTACAAAAACCGACCAATGCAGATTCTGTCACTCAGCTGTTGAAAGTCCAAGCCACCTAATGTCTGGATGCAAGATCCTTCTAACTGATAGTCATTACACTGCTCGCCACAACAAAGTGTGTAGATACTTACATTGGAAGATCTGTGGAGAGATGCAACTAGATAGGTCGTCGAACATCTGGGAACATGAACCACCACCGATAACATCAAATGGAAAAGTGACAGTGTTCTACGACAAAGACATACAGGCAGCAGATACATAAAAGACAAGGCCATCAAGCCAGATATAGTAATATGGAACAGGCCCGAAAGGACTGCACTAATTATCGACGTCACAGTTCCAAACGACTTTGGACTTAATAGAGCAGAATGGGAAAAGATAACAAAATATCAGGACCTAAAAAAATGATCTAAAAACAACATGGTCTCTGAAAGAAATAAACATTATACCAGTTGTGACAGGAGCAACTTGCCTAATAAAAAAGAACCTTCAAAAATACTTAGAAGCAATCCCTGGAAAACCAAGCTGTAAGGAAATACAGATAGCAGCCATAAAGGGAACAGTGTCCATTCTTAAAAGAGCCCTTGGATATAAATTTAAACTATAATAGAATCAAGTGTTAGTCCTAGGAAGGAGCCCCTTGATCTCTTCAAACTAACAAAAGTAAAATTTTTAAAAAAATGTACACAATTATAAAACTTGTGTGTATTACACACTGGAACACAGATATGACTATCATTGAAAACCTAAGTCAAGAGCCATTCTATAAACGATTATCACAAAGTCCTAGTTTCTCTGTAGATAGTTATAGAGATGATGGTGGTGGTGGTGGGGGCTGATTCACCCAATGGTTACACCAACAAATTATGGAATCAAATATGCCGAGTTCAAATTCTTGCAGATCTCTTGTGGTCATTAACTTGTTGAGAAAGGTATGAACGCATAATCCTCCTCATACAGGATAAAAATTGCAACTTTTGTTCAATTAATCGTATAGAATGAATCGTTTACAATACTGTGCACTAAACAAAACTGAGTGATATGCCAAACAAAATTAACATCCACCACGGAGAAAGTGATCCATATTTTTCCATGGGAGGGCGTTAACCTTTGTAAGTTCACAGTTCTAATAGTGTTACCCAATTCACTGGGTACTGATTGAATAACATATCATTTCTTTTTTATATTCACTGGTGAAAAAGAGGGCGCTTTCTTTATCTTTTGTTTTTTGTTTTCTTTGGTTGATTAACTTTTCATTCTAATGAGAGAGAGGGGGGAAGAAAAACACAGTCCAGTTTATATATTTAAAAGCATTATAAGTTTGTACCTGTCGATGTAGATTAGCTAGCTTTACTTACAGCCAGAGTACGTCAATTCATACCTGAGTATGACTATTTTCACTTTTATTTTGTCCTAAAAAGATGTCTGACATTTCAAACTGCAATATTAAGCAGATTGTGTACTTTCACTTCTATTTTTTTTCTGTAATTTATTTTTACTCTGCTAGTTGTATAAGAAATCTTTCGATAAAGTGTTATACAATGACAATAATACAATTATGATAATTATACAATTATGATAATTATACAATTATGATAATTATACAATTATAATAATTATACAATTATAATCATTATACAATTATAATCATTACGCAATTATAATAATTATAATACAATTATAATAATTATACAATTATAAATATTATACAATTATAATCATTACGCAATAATAATAATTATACAATTATAATAATTATAAAATTATAATCATTACGCAATTATAATAATTATATAATTATAATAATTATACAATTATAATTATGATACATTTATAATTATTATACATTTATAATTATTATATAATTATAATTATTATACAATTATAATTATTATGCAATTATAATAATTATACAACTATAATAATTATACAATTATAATTATTATACAATTATAATCATTATACAATTATAATCATTATACAATTATAATCATTATACAATTATAATGATTACGCAATTATAATTATTATACAATTATAATTATTATACAATTATAATCATTACGCAATTATAATAATTATACAATTATAATAATTATACAATTATACAATTACAATAATTATACAATAATAATAATTATAATTGCATAATTATTATACAATTACAATAATTATACAATTGTAATAATTATAAATTATAATACTTATACAATTATAATTATTATACAATAATAATCATTAACCAATTATAATTATAATACAATTATAATTATAATACGATTATAATTATTATACAATTATAATAATTATGCTATTATAATAATTATGCTATTATAATTAGTATACAATTATAATTATACACTTATAATAATTATACAATTATAATAATTATACAATAATAATAATTATACAATTATAATCATTAAACAATTATAATCATTACGCAATTATAATAATTATACAATTATAATTATTATACAATTATAATCATTATACAATTATAATTATTATACAATTATAATAATTACGCAATTATAATCATTACGCAATTATAATAATTATACAATTATAATAATTATTCAATTATAATAATTATACAATTATAATAATTATACAATTATAATTATTATACAATTATACAATTATAATAATTATACAATAATAATAATTATAATTGCATAATTATTATACAATTACATTAATTATACAATTGTAATAATTATAAATTATTATACTTATACAATTATAATTATTATACAATAATAATCATTAAAAAATTATAGTTATAATAAAATTATAATTATAATACAATTATAATCATTATACAATTATAATAATTATGCAATTATAATCATTATGCAATTAAATTAGTATACAATTATAATTAGTATACAATTATAATTATACACTTATAATAATTATAATTTTATAATTATTATATCATTATAATCATTATACAATTATAATTATTATACAATTATAATCATTATACAATTATAATCATTATACAATTATAATTATTATACAATTATAATTATTATACAAATATAATCATTATACAAATATAATTATATACAATTATAATGATTATACAATTATAATCATTATATAAATATAATCATTCTACAATTATAATTATTATACAATTTTAATAATTATAATACAATTATAATCATTATACAATTATAATAATTATATAATTATAATTATATATACAATAATAATAATTATAAAATAATAATTATTATACAATTATAATCATTATACAAATATAATTCCACAATTATAGTTATTATACAATTTTAATAATTATAATGCAATTATAATTATTATACAATTATAATTATTATACATTTATAATTATTATATAATTTATGCAATTATAATAATAATAAAATTATAATTATAATACAATTATTATTAATATATAATTATAATAACTATACAATGATTATAACTATACAATTATAATTATTATACAATTATAATAATTATACAATTATAATAATCATTATACAATTATAATTATTATGCAATTATATTTATTATACAATTTTAATAATCATTATACAATTATAATTATTATACAATTATATTTATTATACAATTATTAGAATTATACAAATATAATCATTATACAATTATAATAATTATACAATCTTAATAATTATAATACAATTATAATTATAATGTAATTATAATTATTATACATTTATAATTAGTATATAATTATAATAACTATACAGTTATAATAATTATACAACTATAATAATTATACAATTATAATAATTATACAATTATAATAATTATATAATTATAATAATTATACAATTATAATGATTATACAATTATAATGATTATACAATTATAATAATTATACAATTACAATTATAATCATTATACTATTATAATAATTATAATTGTATAATAATTATACAATTATAATGATTATACAATTATAATTTTTATACAATTGTAATAATTATACTATTATAATAATTATACAATTATAATTATTATACAATTTTAATAATTATACTATTATAATAATTATACAATTATAATAATTATACAGTTATAAAGTTTCAGAATTTATTATCAGAAATGTGTAAGGGCGGATATTAAAAGCTTCTGAACTATTTGCGGAAACTATTTTTTGAATATTTCAGATCTAATTGTTCAACATAGTTGGGTATACATATTATAAACCTTCAAGAAACATTTATTTTAGAAAATTAAGATAATTATGATTAAATAAGTGCATTTCAAGGAATCGTTGTATTCTGTATTTAGTAATCAGTATTAACGGTAAACATGAATCAGCTGATTTAGAAATTATAACTTTGAAATCTTCAAATCCAAAAGAATGTAAATCACTATTTAGTTATTCATCAACATAATAGAATCTAAAGGTATTAGCAGTTAATTCAGAATTAAGAGACAAACTGAATTCCTTTAAATAGTTCTTCAATGTAATATGGAATACCATCTTAAAAATGCGCTAATATGGCACCATATTACATTAAGAGTTCATGAAAGTTTCTAATGTTATAAGGTTTGCTTTAAGATATATCAAAAGTTAATTGCCATCTGATAAAAGTAAGATTGAAAAGAAGTCATCCAAAACGACAAACTCCATCTTTGAAGTCGGATTCAAAATTAACACCAAAGTGTACCCGGATGTGCTGAAGAGTGTGGTGATCCCTGGGTGCAATCAGGTGGTCACAGGCAGATCCTGGGTGTGGCAGCAGGATTCAGCGCTGGCTCACAAGTCCAATGAGACCCACGCTTTAGCATGAGTGATAGGACTTTGTACCCTTTTCTCACTGGCCCCTTTCCTTCCCCAACCTGAACCTGTTGGGCTACTTCGTTTGGTCATATGACGAGAACATCACCAACATGACCTCCCACAACACCAAAGCCAGCCTGATCGCTGCCATCTGCTGAGTATTCACCAACTTTCCTCGGCACTTGTGGAAAAGGCATGCTCCCAGCTCCAGACCTGTATCAAGATGATGATTGAGGCTGAAGCCAGCTACATTGAAAAGATGTCAGCTCTATTACATAATCAAGTTACCTGACTTGATTGATGTCAGCTCTATTACATAGTAAAGTTACCTGACTTGATTTTTTCTATAAAATTTTTTAAAAATAAAGCTGTAGTGGGACAATTTTATCATTCCACTTCGTAATACTACTAAACACCACAGACAAATATGATTCCGTATTAAACATATTTTGAAAAGCATCAATATGTTTGCAAATTGTTTTCCATTGGTAACAATTAAAACTGAAGAATGAAGCTTTCATTATCAATTACTGTTTAAAAGTGTAAATGATAGTTTCATTAAATCATTATTGTTATTGAATCACTTTGTTTCTAAACAAACAAGATGCACTGTACAATTTCCAAATGTTCTGAGTCGATTTATTTGATGAATTTCATATATTGTTAATTCTAACCTCCTCCTTCTCCTCCTCCTGGCCCTCCCCTTCTACTCCTCCTCCCCCTTCTTCTTCTGCAACAGCTGTGTGTGACATATGAACCCATTTACTACTGTTGACTTTCATTCTTTTGTTGTCCTCACACAATTAGGATAATTTGTAGAAACTTTTTTCACAGTCACCTGTTTCCAATATTTTATTGTTATCTGGTTCGTCTTACATTAAGCATTTGTTGGGATTATCCCAACTATAGACGGTAGCAAAAATAATGTGACGTCAACAAGAAGGAAGAAACACAACACAAATGAAGTTGTTATAAGAAAACTTGTATTGATAGGAAAGAGAAGGAAGAAAGAATGTTTCTTTGCAAAAACAGTCGCTTTTGCGGAACATATCTATTGTTTGTCCTTTTAACATTGTTTCCTGTGGAGTTTGGCTGGGTTGAGGTAAAAAGAGGGAAGCCTTGAATTCTTTGGTGCTGCAATTGCTGTCGAAACTTCTCCCACGTGTCCGGTATGAATTGTGGAGAAGATTGAAAAACATGTGTTGTCTTCTAGGCTTCAACAAGCAAAAGAGGAAGAGAATTCGAAATAACTGCTCTCGAGGGGTTAGGAGGAAACTAAAAAGGGAAGTCTGTGATTGGTTGTTTTTTCATCCAATCACAGGGCACCCCATTAGTGACTGCTTAATAATTCCAATACATTTTCCACCAAAGGCTGGAAAGCATAAATAAAAACCAGGTTTTGAAATGCTGAGATTCAATGTAGGCAGATCATAAAACGATCAAGAAACGAGTTCAATATAACCATCGAATATAGAAGGAGTCTCAAGAAAAAAACATTCACGTGGACTTGGGTGCACAGAGTAAACTCTTCCAATTGTATCGTCAAATTTTACACCTGGATGACCCTCAACATTAACTCCTCGTTTTCTCCTGTGCACATGGATGGAACCTGATTATAAATTAGATTTGTGCAAAATTATCTTTTTCACACAATTTAAAAGTGAAGTAAGAGTTGTGTCTTTTAGATTTGGGTAGCATTTTCGTTGGATCGGAGGAAGCCTTCCATGAATAAAATACACCAAAATACACAAAATGCTTCATTCCTGCTGATATATCGAGTAACTTCATGATTAATATTTTTTGTAAGGAAAACATGGCGGCATCAGATGCCTTATTTATGTATTTGGAAACATATTTTATAGACTTCACAAAATTGCAAAAATAAACATTGATTCAGTGAGCATTGAGTGTCTTTGAAAATAAGGGAGAGTAAGGTACAATCCACCTCATGCATGTCAACCATAGTTTCAAAGCCACCATCTTACTGGGATAACCATTTTCACTAAACTAAGTTTCAAGTAAAACGTTTTTAGGGTATCTTTTTGTACATTAGCCATCAACCATGCAAGATGAATTTCTATTGATATTACCACAAGGCCCATGCATTATGTGACTTTTACAATTTCAAATAAGGTTGGATCAGTTTTTATATCATTTGACTCAACTGATATAATGGAATCAATTTGATTGTAGTTGATTTTTCTGGTAAGCCACAATAATATATGTGCATGAGGCAAGCCTCTCTTTTGCCACTCAATTGTATGCATGTTAGTATCATAGTGGGCCAATGATTTCTGATTTGTTTATGAGATTCATCACTCTGATTATCTTCAAGCAAAACACCCTGAACAATAGATCTTGTCGATTGATGTATGTATGTTCATTTGAATTTCTTTCCACTTTGGATTTGAAGTGAATGTAAGAAAAAGGTCTGGTTTTGCATAATTTCTGACATGTCATGGCATCTTGGGTCCTTCCATGCATATATCGTGAGCCTAGTGAGGCTAGAAGGTAGAATGCATATGTAACCTATATCTCCTCCTTGCCCATCGTTATTTATATGATCTTTGAGATGTATGTAGAAATCTACTCTTAACTTGTTTTGATGAGTTTTGATATGTAAACTTCAACTTTTGCAAATATGTCAACTGCAAACCGATGGAAGAGATTTGGACTTGTGTGAAAATGATTTAAAGAATTATCTCTGATTATAAAATGGTACGCATAAAAATCCATACATGAAACATCTTTGTTGTATTTCCAAACTGTGGAATCCCCAAATAGTATCCACCTTCTTCATATACAAATAGTCGGAGATATTGAAAGTAGTCAGAAGATCTGTGAGTTTCACAAACACGTTTCACATGTTATCTTTTTAATGAAGAATTATGTCTCGATCGCCAAAACTTTCATCAACCATAAAAGGTGCCACTTCGTTCCATGTTGGTAAATTGAATCGCCTAACATGATCAATGGATATCTGCATTAATAACTACTCGAAATTCTGTTGATGAACTTTTCTCAATGGCTGATTTAATGTTAAATGGGGTGTTTATCATAAAAACATAATTCTAACGAGAGTGATTCTATAAAAGATATTTAACAAAAACAAAAATACACACACATCTATTAAAAATGATTTTGAGTTAAGTGAGATGTGAGTATAACCCAAAAATTATTCTTTTTGTATTCTAAATTATTTTTACTTAAAAAATAAATTTTTATTCGTCAATCAAACTATAACAATATCTTCAAAAAGTAAAGAAATTCTATTTCTTTGTATTTGAAATTTTCAAGAAATCATTTAAAAATATTTGTAAATAAAATGTGTTTGTGAATAAAAAATTCCAAGTGTATCATGGAAAAAAGAATTTTAATTTTATTTTCGAATGAATAATTTAAAATTTAGTATCTGCTTTTTCCTTGCCAGTCAGAAACGACCTTTTCGATTGAGGTAATTCTTGCCTATCACAATCTTCATTTATACCTCATAACATTGACCTTGTGCTTTATTTTGACCTACTCTATCATCTCATTATTTAATTGTTTTGTTTATTTAATAATATTAACTGAATCGCGATCTAAAATATAAATGGTATTTATTTATACATTTTTTTTTACTAAAATATAGTTTAAGTAAAATAAGTTGTTTGGAAATATTGTCAAAACCAATTTAGGTGAATGAAATAGGATTTGACCAATATTTAAATAATTTATGATAAAAAAATGGAAGAGTTAAACTAAACGTCTTTAAGTTAACTCTTCCACTTTTTATCATAAATTATTTAAATATTGGTCAAATCCTATTTCAGTCACCTAAATTGGTTTCAACAATATTTCCAAACAACTTATTTTACTTAAACTATATTTTAGTAAAAAACTTAAAAACTATTCTATGAAAGCCCCCATAATTGTATTATACCACACCTGTTCAAACTGAAATCACAGTTTATCACAATATTCTTATGTGGATCTATATCTTCTTTTAACCCTTATTATACTTTGGGACATATTTCTATTCTATGAGAGCCAGGTGCAAACGCAGACCCCATAATTTTATAATACCATCTGTCTTCAAACTGAAACATACTGATCAAAGTATACTTACACGAATAGATATCAAAAGTCCTTTTTAAAATATGTGGCATATTTCCATTCTCTGGAGGCCAAGACCTCACAATTTTATTGTACCATCTCTATTCAAACTGAAACATACTTATCAAATTATTCTTATGCGCATCAAAAACCATTGTAAAAGTTTTTTTTACTTTTTATTTCCATTCTTTACAATTTTAATAAACCACCTCTGTTCAAAATGTAACATACCCATTTTTGCTCCTTAATACCTTTTCTATCATTGTATGTGGCCAGTTTAGTATAATAATCTATTATATAAATCTCACTTGTCTGTTAGTGTGTATATATGTATGTTTGTGTGTCAGCCTAAAACTTTCGACAGACGCAACAGATCCTGGCGAGATCGGTATCGTTTGAAAGCTCGACGTCTTGGATGACAAATATCGAAAAATTGACTAAAAACATTAATTCCTTCTCCCTCAACTGGCCAATTTTCTACAAGGAGGGGTCGGTTTTTGGATCGCCATTTTCGCAAGTCATTGTATTGGTTGGAGTGACTACTCTTAATTTCAATGTTCGGAACTTCCGGTCACGATGGAGACATCAGCTAAGACGTTACTTTTTTTAAAAACCTTT
>NC_136506.1:59077089-59139589 GCF_053919585.1 Euprymna scolopes | reverse complement strand
CTGACTTATTTGTTATTTGACCGCAGAGATAAAAAATTTGTAAACTTTGACCCCAATTTTGACCCCTTAACATTTATTGTTTTGGGCTCAAATCAAATTATAAAGTTAGATTCATGTGCAAGTAACCTATATCTACAGTTTAAAAGCATTATAGTTTTGAAAGCAATATCAATGCATTTTTGAAGACAAGTTTTTATTCTTTGTAAACATGTTTGTAAAATTTGATTATTTAAAATATATTTAGTTCAATAACACTATTTCAATTTCAATATTCAGAACAACCTAATTAGAAACGATCATTATTTAATTCAAATTATATTACTAACTGTAATAGTCTGAATAGTCCAAATTATCAATCCTCATCTCACCTCAAGATTTCGAAACATTATTTTAAAAGTTTTTTTATTGCAAAGTTTCACATCATAATTCTCATGTCTCCAGCAAACAACAAATGTTTTTGCGTTGATTTGGCATATAAATTTTGGCATATAAATTTTGGCATATAAATTTTGGTATATAAATTTTGGCATATAAATTTTGGCATATAAATTTTGGTATATAAATTTTGGTATATAAATTTTGGTATATAAATTTTGGCATATAAATTTTGGCATATAAATTTTGGTATATAAATTTTGGTATACTGATAGGCGTTTTTAAGAATCGATTAGGAACCTTGTGTACTCCTACTGGCCCTGAACACCTTATCAACATTGCTATTCTTGTTTCTTTTATTTCTATTTCATACTACTATAAATGATGTTTCAATTTTATAAACGTCAAGCACAAATAAAGCCTCCTTAATAAAGTTGTATCCGCCTTTGACCGAAACGAAATATACTTATGCGAGTAGCCTGGATAATGTAGTTTCAGAATATGTTTATGCTTATGGAGGTCTATCTTAAAATCCCAGGTGGAATTTATGAACAAACAAACTGACAGCTATAACAACTTTACATATAGATTATGTAAGTTGAATTTTTTGTCCTCTTAAAATTAAAGTATTCAAGCTACGACTGTGAATAAAATTAAATGATTAAAATGATAAAAGTGGTCCAATTCTCATGAATCATGATTTAGTATTTCCACCAAAACAGAGAAATATGAGACGAATGTCTTTCCTGCAATCGAAGAAATATAAACTGAAATACAAACTGAAATAGTAGACTTGTGCTTTTATCCCCTTTCTTGTCATCTTGCTATAAAAAATGTTATTATTAGTTTCAAATGCTGACAATTTTGAAAAGTCAAGGAGAAAATAAGTGGCCACGGCTGGTTCTTCTAATACTCCCCCCCCCAAAAAAAACAAAAAACAAAAACCATAAAAAAATAATGTGCAATGGGAGTGTTTCAATTTAAAGCAAGGGAAATCTAAATATTGCCTCTAATAGCGATGAAGTATTTATAAACAACCAACAAATAAAAAAATCTTTATTAGTAATCATAGCAGCAATACGTTTGCTGTTCACAAATACCATAGTGTCGTTGGTTGTCGTATAATACATTAATCCTGGCTGCTCGACTACTTTTGGAATTCGGGTTAAGCTTTTGCAATAGATTTGAATTCATTACTTGCTTTTTTTTTAAAAATTAATCTATATAAATAAAACAGTACAAATATGTGTGTGTGTGTGTGTGTGTGTGTGTGTGTGTGTGTGTGTGTGTGTGTAAATATCTAGCAGGTAAACTCTTAAACTACTGGTCACATAACACTGAAATTTTCAGGAAAAAGTATTCATTAACCAAGGATGGTTTATAACGAATAACATCTTTGTTTACATGCATGAATAACGCGTAGAAACATTGGAAGATTTACATACAAAATGTCCATTCCTACTAGCCAACATTTTTGTTTTTATGCACACATGCATATTCGCTTCATTCTTTCAAATTGTTTAGAAAACATCAGACTGGAATGTTAGATGTTTTGATTTCAATTTTAGCTGATGACACCAACTTATTTTTACATGTCATGTTTTGTTTTTGAAATTGTTAATATGAAGAAAAACATATCTTTTGTTTATTATTGATTTATCGATTAGACAAACAAATATTACTTTCAAATTGAAACATTCTAACACTTCCGAATGCATGCGTTTTTCTTACCTATATATCTTTTTTATTTTGATTCTTTGACCGATTAAATAAACAATTAATTATTTCAAAGAAATATTTGGTGTTTTTGTAGTGTATGCACCGTGTTAAATTTCAGATAGGATTTCAAAATTAAATTAAATTTATATGGTATCTTTCTTTTTTTATTAAATTGTTAGGTGAAAGTGCAGAACAGTTAAAAAGCCTCCCTCCCCATGTTAAAAATGGCTTTCTAAATAATAACTTTATCCTTTCAGCATAATTCGTACACTGCACAAGTACCAAAGATTCTAACATTCTGAATACGTGCGTTTTTTTTCACACGTTACATTAAATTTACAAAAGCATACCTATATATATATATATATATATATATATATATATATATATATATATATATTCATTTATCGATTAGATAAACAAATATCAATAATAAACAAAAACTGCAAATTTTTGCGAATGAGTGCGTTTTTATTACTTTTAATTTTTCTGATAGAGCTTTCTTACACAGGACATTATAACAACACTAAATGCAGGTTTATTTCTCTGATAAAAATTTCCTTACAAATTTCACATGCATGTTCGTTTTTGTTGTTTTTTAGAAAATTTTTCTGATACGTTCACTGCATTCAAATAATTTTTAGACAATTATTACACAAAATAAACGTTTATTTTTATACAAAATAGAATTTTTCATAACTAATAAATTATAAATAATCATTAGATTTTGAGTAAAATTTCTTTCTTCACATTTTGCACTAGCGACAATCTGACTGTTGAAGAGATATTGCTTGCTAGGACCTCAGTTGTGACGTCATTTTTCAGTGATATGGCCTACTATTATGAAGGTTGTGGTCTGAGTCTTTCATCTCACCTAGCTCTCACCTAGCTCAAGAGGCGAGACAGGAATATATCGTCACTTTAAATACCGACTATCTAAAAAGAGTGGGAAAATGAAAATGAAAAAGTTTGGTGGAAGTGTTCTCACCGGAAAATCTATCACGACTGCGGATAAACTAATGCAAAAGCAAATAGATCGTAATCATATAACTGTAATAACTGTAATAAATACATATCAGTATATTTGTCAAATACAAATGTACAAATAATTAATGTTATTTTAAAAAATAAGTTTTGGTAGAATTTTGAAAAGAATTTTGTTATGATTTTTTCTTTTTGGTTTATTTTTATTTTCGATACTGCAGTAAACTATAACTAAATAAACAATTATCATTCTTATTTTTTAACTATTAGAATCAAAGTAAAAAAGCATGTTAGCTCGATAGTGATTTTCAACTGATTATCAAAAATAATTATTAAAACAACTTGAGAATATCAATGTCCGAATTGTTTGGAAAATGAATAAGTGTAACACTTTTTATGATTTTTAAAAGATTGCTTTAATGCAAAGTGTCATTTGAAATTTCCTTCTGACTTATCAAAAATAATTTTACATCTGTTTGAGTGAATCTACATGCCAGCATACAAAACGGATGTTAAACCGATGATGATGAGGAAGAGGAGGAGGAGGAGGAGAAGGAGGAGGAGAAGGGGGTAAGATACTTAACTGGAGTACAACTAATGGAAGTTAAATCACAAAGTAAAAACATTTCATTTTCTGGCAGCATCTAAGATTTTGCTTCAGCAATTTTATTGCCAAAAAAGAAAACTCCATAGTTGCAAAGAATTACAAAGAAAATATCTACAGAATTTGAAAGAACCCAGAGTTTGAGAGGATCAATTTAGAAAGCTTGAGATAAACTATTCTTAAAAAGTTTGAAAGGGTCAATTACCACAAAGTTTGAAAGTTCCAATTTCTAAAATGTTTTTCAGAACCAGTTTTTGTACAGTTTAAGACGATCAATTTAAAAGTTGAAACGATCAATCCAGAAATAGTTTAAAAGGAACGTATTCTAAACAAGTTTGAAACGACCAATTCCTAAACGGTTGGAGAGGTTGTTAGTTTTCTCTATCATTATTTTCATATTAAGAGCTCGGCCGAGCTCCAATTTATGCCCTTTCCCTGCAAAATATTCACAACAAAAACTCGTCTAATTACAACCACTGTAAATAATTTTCCTTTTTACTTCAATGGAATTTCCATGAGTCAAGTTTCTTTCCAAGACTGCCTGTCTATGGAACACAATATCATGGGGCTGCTTCTTAGCTTAAAGAAGAGCATGTTATAGTCAACAACATGCTCTTCTTTAAGCTTAATGTCCACAAATTCTTGTTGAGTGGTCATCTTAAATAATCGAATTATGCCAGTTTCAACCATTGTCACCAATCCTAACAGTGTTGTCTCACCTGACAAAGTGATTAAACCTTATCCTCAAGTGACCTTTGAGTTTTGATAAGCACTGACTCGTCAATATATAAAAAGTCTGAATGGACAAATTCCTAAAATATTTAAGAGAACTCAAGAGTTAAAAAAAAACGATCTTTAATGAATTTGGAAAAATAATTATGAAATCGTAGAAAGAATTAAAAAGGTTAAAAGAACTAATTATTTCTAGATTTTGGAAAAACCAATTTCAAAAAAGTTGGGAGGAATAATTTCTAAATGTTGGAATACTGACAGTATTCCAATTATAGTACTAAAAAAAACTTCAACTAGAACTAGCGCCCATACTTACAAAACTGTTTAAACATTGTCTTAAAGAGAATTGCTTCCCATCACCCTGGAAAATCTCATCAGTATGCCCTGTATTTAAGAATTCAGGTGATCTCATTTCCCTCTCAGTACAGGCCAATAAGTCTCCTGTGCATCATGAGTAAGTTGCTGGAATCTGTGTTAAATACAGAAGTAATCAACCATCTCAGCAAAAATAACCTTCTTAGTGACACACAATATGGTTTCAGTTCTGCTAAATCTACAGCAGATGTGCTTACAGTTATATCTCATAGGATTAGTGAATCTTTCGATGGAGGCAACCTTTCTAGGGCAATAGCTCTTGACATATCTAAGGCCTTTGATAGGGTATGGCATAAAGGTTTACTTCACAAGATCTATGGTATAGCTGGAAATGTCTTCTCAATTATTAAATTATTTCTTTCTGACAGGTTCATAAGAGTAGTAGTTGATGGGCAAAAATCAGAAGCTCACAGTATTAATGCTCGAGTCCCTCAAGGGTCCATCCTGGGCCCAACTCTTTTCTTGATCTACATTAATAATCTTCCAAATCACATCCTTACGTCATTTGTAGATATTTATGTTGATGACACTACCGTCTATGGTAGAACATCTAAGTCAGTAAACGACCAAGTTCTCTCCGATTCTCTTTCCTCTGATCTTGAGCACGTGGTACAATGGGGAAAGAAGTGGCTGGTTACTTTTAATGCATCTAAAACCAAGCTTCTCTCTTTACCTCATCAACGTTCTGATCCTCATCTGGCATCAGTTGAAATGAATGGCTCTCGTCTTGAGGAGACCTCAAGTTTTGACAAGTTTCTGATCTTAAATGGAACAGGTACATCAAATCTGTTGCCAAGGCCACTGGAAAAATGGTGGGATCCTTCTATCGCTCCAGTAGATATCTCACTGCTGATGCAATTCTCTATCTATATAAGAGCCAGGTACGTCCAAGGATGGAATACTGTTGCCATATCTGGGCAGGAGCTGCTAGAAAGGAGTTTTCCTGCCTTGATAGAGTTCAAAATAGACTTTGTAGCCTCGTAGGAGATATCCTTTTCTCTTCCCTGCAACCTCTATCTCACAGAAGAGATGTTGCGAGTTTGTCTGTATCGTTATTTTCATGGAAAGTATTTGACTGAGCTTGAGTCTATGGTCCCCCCTCGCCAAACTTTCACAAGAAACACTCGTCTAGTTGAAAACACTATCAATAATTCTCCCCACTCGTTATCTGTGCCTAAACCTAAACGTAGATTCCATGAACAAAGCTTCTTTCTAAGAACTGCACGCCTGTGGAATTGTCTTCCGTTTTCCAGCTGACTACAATATGGTTGTCTTCAAGTCTAACGTAAATAAGTTCTTGATGAGCCGTTCCATATAAGTTAACAGATTTACCGAATTTCCATTACTAACTTTTACTATATTGTCCAATTTCTACTGTACACTCTTTAACCCTTATCCTTGAGTGGTCGTTTGACCTTGATAAGTGGTGATGTCTATCTAAAAAAAAAGTAAGATATTTAAAGAAATATTTCTTCAAAACGCTAAATCACGTCTGAAAGGACCAACTCATATTTAAAAGGATAAATTCCAAATGAGTTTGAAAGAATCAATTCATAAAAACAGTTTTAAAAGATGAATTATTTAAATGCATTAAAAAATACATTAAAAATACAATTTCAAAAAAGTTTTATTGGACTAATTTTATAATTATATATTTTTAAACTTTAGAAATTACGACTTTTTTATGTTTCAAGTTGTTTAAGAATGAGTCTTTTAAAACATTTACATAGGAATTAGTTTTTTTTTTTGTAATTCTTTAGAAACTGGGCTTATTTTTCTGAAAGAAAATTTTTTAAATAAGTTCAAAATAACCAATGCAAAAATGATTGAAAGGGCGAATTCCAAAATGTAGAAAATATTAATTCTTAATGAGTTTAAACGAACCAATTCTTAAAACTTTGAAAATACCATTTCTCAAAGATTTGAAAGGACCAAATGTTCTGAATATTAAAGGATTAATTAACAAAAACTATACATGCATAATTCATAAAAGGATTGAAAGGAAGAATTTCAGTAGAGATATGGCGAATTCCTAAAGACCGATTCTTAATAAGTCTGAAAGAACCAATTCCCAAGGAATTTAAAGGTCTGCTTGTATAACAATTGAAGAGACTACATCATAGAAATTTGAAATGATCAAGTTAAACAGACAAGTTCTGGAAAAGTTTGAAATAAGCAATTCTTAAAATATTGTACAGGATTGATAGGCTTGAGAGAAATTTCTATAAAGTTTTAAAGAGGGAAATTTCTATAAAGTTTTAAAGAGGGAAATTTCTATAAAGTTTTAAAGAGAGAAATTTCTATAAAGTTTGAAAATGGCGAGTTCTTTTAATTCTTTTTACTAGATTGAAAACACTATTTTCTCTAAGTTTTGAAAGTAGAAATTTTGGAAATCGTTTAATTCAAATGTTTGAATGGACCAATTCCTAAAAGTTTAAAAATGGTTAAAGGACCAATTCCTTAAGAATCTGAAAAGACCAATTATTAAAATCGTTTAAAAAAACCCAAAAGATGTTTAAAAATGTTAATCCGAAGACTGGACTTGGGTATTTTTTATTTTTAAATAGCTTGAGACAAGGCATGAATCAACTTCTAACAAGAATGAAAAATGATGATTGCAAAGACAGGTGATGTCTATTGACCTTAGTCTTGAAAAGATCAAGGTTGTAGGTAGAAAAAAAAAACTGAGCAGGAAGAGAGATCCATAACCTTTCAGTTCTTGGAAAGCTGCAATAGGAAGCGGTATCACAATGAGGCATTAAAACAACAAATTGATGGAGACCTTGAGACCAACGAGTCAGGCGAGCTGGAACAAAGGAAGCAGGGAATATATCAGACAATTCTGCAGAACACATGTCATAATAGTATTTGTAGAAAAGACAGACTAGCAACATCATGTCAGTGAGAGAGGTTGCAGTGAGGCCAATCAAATTACAAACCTACAATTCATCAAAAACCTCCAAATCGGACACAAATTCGCCAGTGCAAATATGACAACAGTACTCCATACATGGTTCGATAATAGATTTGTATAGAATAGTTTTGAGTGTGAAAAGTGTTTAGAGTGATAGAGACAGCTGATTTATGAGAAACAGAAAGAGCAATAGATTTAATATTAGGGGTAGGCTATAGAAACAAAATTTTTCAAATAAATGCCAAAAGTGGCTTATTACCTTCATTTATATGTAAATAGATGGGAACAAGTGATTTTTTTCAAAACGGGTCAAAATTGGAGGGTCGCTGGCCCCAAACGTGATTTGACCCCGTCAACGCGTGAAAATGGCCCAAATTTTGCCCCCGAACACACTTTATATATTTATTGAAAGCCACAGGGTGCATTTTTTGACTATAAATGCATTTGTATCATTAAATCTAACATTCCCATTGGCTATCCCACAAGTATAGGGCTTTTAAGGGTATCTCAGAGTCCAAAATGGGTCAAAATTACCCCCAAATTAGCCAAAAATGGTTGGAAATCACGGATTTTCCAAAATGCACCTCCCAAGCCACACAGGGTGCAATTTTTGACCATATATGGCTCTATATCATTAAATCTAACATTCTCACTGGCTATCCCACCTATATAGGGCTTTTCAAGGTATCTTAAGGGTCCAAAATGGGTAAAATTTACCCAAAAATTAGCCAAAAATGAACGAAAATCACGGATAATCCCCAAAATGCAGGTATTATATCTCATCGGGCTCCTATAAACACTCCTGTATGGCTTTTTACAGTTGGAAGACTGAAATAACCACCCTGTTATCTTATCCATTTGTATTTAGGGTATTTAGAGATCTTTGGGGGATGTGAAAAGGGTCAAAACAATCCAAAAATGACAAAATTACGCTTTACGGTACATAACATATGAATCATTAGTTCATTCATCAATGATACTTTTTAGAAACATCGTAACTTTACTACATCAACTTCTCAGAAAGTAATTAATTGTAAATTGAACATTGAATGTCAATAAAATGCTGTCCAAGAAGAGTCTGAATTCATATTGTTCTCATAGTTACCCCAAAATTGATGAAAATGGCCCTCGATTCGCTATTTCTCGATTTGTAACCAATATATTGAATAACTTGATAAAAGGTATGAGTAATTAGCAAAGGAATTATTTTGTTATTTCAAGACACAGCTTCACTTCACATTACTTTAAAATCATTCAACAGTAAAATATCAATATAATGCATTAAAGCGCTCGTCAATCACATCATTATTCTCTAAGAATTCCAACAAAGATTTGATCAGAAAGTAAATGAAACTAAGATTTAATAATAATAATAATAATAATAATAATAATAATGATGATAATAATAATAATGATAATAATAATAATAATAATAATAATAATAATAATGATAATAATAATAATAATAATGATAATAATAATAAAAATAATGATAATAATAATAAAAATAATAATAATAATAATAAAAATAATAATAATAAAAATAATAATAATAATGATGATTATGATGATAATAATAATAATAATAATAAAAATAATAATGATGATTATGATGATAATAATAATAATAAATATTTGCCCAAACTTGTTCTTGTCAATTCTTGACTTCAACTATAATCTTCACTGACCGTTCTCTGTCTCCCCCACCCCACAAAAAGACTGCTCTGAGTTTTCTTATTCATCCTTTTCACAGCTGTCATTGTCGTTAGATGCAAACAACACCATATGTATATTAATACGCATCTACAGATAAAATTTAAAAAATAAAGTTACGTTTTGCATTACTTTTGAAAGACTAAGAAGTCTTAGAATCGATTTTTCATTGAGAGCAGAAGCGTCAATAAGAAAAGGAACATATTTGCGATTGAAAAACAATAGCTGAGTTTTAACAGGATTAAAGAACACAAGTCATCTCTTACCCCAATCCATAATTGAACCCAAATCAACTTAAATAAATTGCATATTTCAACTGATCCAAGAAATATGGGCGAGAAGTAATACCAGAATAGAGGGTGGTGTTATCAGCATAAATGCTACTTTTCTGAATAATATTCCCTGGAAGGTCATTTATATAAGGAAGAAACAGTGTTGAACCTAGAATAGAGCCCTGTGGATCACCGGCATTGATAGGAAAAGAAAACGAAAATACTCCATCAAAATTACTTGCAAACTTTGATTAGAAAGAAAAACCTAACAATGTCAAGAACTTCACCACCAATAGCATAAGTTTATGTAAAAGACTAGGATGCCATAGTTTGTCGAATGCCTTTGAAATGTGAAGCTTAATAATCCTACTCTCTCTTGAATAAAACGACATATCCGTTCAGTTTAACAGTTAATAGATCAACTGTTGAACGAAAACCACGAAAGACATACTGAACATTACTAAAAAGGCCCAAACTTTCCAGAAAATGAACAAGTTTGCTCTTGACCAACCTCTCCAAAACTTTGCTAATAACAGAGAGAAAACTAACAGGATAATATTTAGTTGCATCAGATCGATCACCAGCATTTTTAAAGATAGAAACAACAAAGGACTCTTTCCAACAAGAAGAGAAACAGGACTGAGACAAACAGAGATTCACTAATTTCAAAAGGATAAAATAAGTTTAGGCGCATAATATTTGAGAACATCAACAGGAATCAAATTATGACCGACAGCCTTAGATTGATCAAGATCAGCAAGAATTCTAGCAACCATCTTTGGAGTGATAATTATAGAATCAAGAGTCTGATCAGTTTTTGAAGGAAAATCCGGAAGAACAGCATCAGAATCACCAATAGAAGAATTGTCAGCAAAAAACAAGCAAAGAGATCAGCCTTATCCTTAGCAAATTAAATAACCTGGAAACCACTAATATGAGCAGGAATAGCAAACTTGCCACTATTAATAATAATAGATTTTCAAAAAATTATTAATAATAGATTTTCAAAAATTTATTAATAATAGATTTTCAAAATCTATTCATAATAATAGATTTTCAAAAAATTATTAATAATAATAGATTTTCAAAAATTTATTAATAATAGATTTTCAAAAATTATTAATAATAATAGATTTTCAAAAAATTTAATAATAATAGATTTTCAAAAAATTTAATAATAGATTTTCAAAAAATTTAATAATAATAGATTTTCAAAAATTTAATAATAATAGATTTTCAAAAATTTATTAATAATAGATTTTCAAAAAATTATTAATAATAATAGATTTTCAAAAAATTATTAATAATAGATTTTTAAAAATTTAATAATAATAGATTTTCAAAAATTTATTAATAATAGATTTTCAAAAAATCATGAGAGCCAACCTTTGAGATTAGATAGAATCATGGATCCTTTGAAAATAACTAGACTTAGCCTCAGAAATTGATGTCTTGCAGGCATTGCTAGCTTTTCTGTAAAATTGTCTAGAAACCTCAGAACCATCTTGACCACACTTGTGGAAGTAATGATTACAATGGGTAATGGCAGAAGAACAAACAGATGAAAACCAGGGAAGAAAATGAGATTTGATAAGGAATAAAAGTGTCGATTCCAACAAGAAGCAAGTCAGTAACCTTCTTAGCAGCATTTGGAAACATACCAAAGATAGGACCCCATGGAACGTCACATAGGAAGCTGCAAAGTCCATCTCAATCAGGTCCTCATGTAATTAAACGTTTTCCTATGAAAGGGACGATCAACAGAAGATTTCACAGAAGAATCAAATTCAACATGAACAACAACATGATCAGAAAAAAACCAATAGGGGAGGAAAGGAACCAAAACAATTCAAGAACAGAAGTGAGAAAAAGATCAAGTAAAGATTGTTGATGAAAGCGAATAGGGAAGATGACAATTTCGGGCAAGTCATGAGACAGAGGAAATTTAAGGCAGATTTAACCAGCAAGATCTGTGCGATTAGAGTGTGAAAGCCAGTGAGCAATGAAGTCACTGAAAACAAAGATAGAGCTTGATGGATGAAATTACATTATTAATACTGTGTCAATACTATCAATAGAGCTTGATGGATGAAGTTGCATTACATTATCAATACTGTTGGATATAGCATCAATAAGAGACCAGTCACCGTCAGAAAGGGAATGGTATAAAAAGAACAAATAAGAAGTGGAATGCAACAAGACAACCTCAAACAGATGAGATTCTAGACTGGGGATACATGCAATTGGGAAATCATTGCAAGAAAAATAGCAAGACCATGCAAATGTATGGAAGAATCTAAATGGACAAACACCAAATAACTCTCCACATGTAAATCATTGCTATCAATCGAAGAATCTAATTTTGTCTCACAAAAAACAAGAATGTGATGATATTTGTGCAAAAGAAAGGACTGAACATCAGAAAAGTTTGACCTGAGACCTCTGATGTTACTATAAGAAATAGTAAGGTGCTTGTTGTGTGGATCTGTAGAAGGCATGATAAAATAAATAAATGGAAAGGAGATAAAGGTAGAATCACTTTAAGAATAAAGCCTGAAAGAGAACCTACTATCAGTATTCAATCCTCTGCGTTCGAAACCGGCTAAATAAAAGGTAAGCCCTTCAAGCGACTAATAGAGAAAGAAGGGCTTACTAGGTTGGCTGACAAAAACTCGATCCTTAAACTAGTTATGTGGCTAACCAGAAAAACGGTGTTTTATTTATTTTTCTGATTAAATAATTTGTTTCAGTGTTTAGAAAAAATAAGTATTTATCAAATTGTAAATTAACTGAAAATTTCACTGATTTTTAGGGTCTTTTTTTGTTTTAAAATAACGTTTGTTTGCAGAAAGTAAAATCTGGTTAAGATGATATTTAAAGTAAGGCAATAATAATAAAAATAAGTTGAAAATATGTCCTGATTTGCCACATATGAATGTAATTGTCCTCATTTTAACTTTCAAGTTACATTAAGGCTTGTGTACTCATCCACTGGCACCATTAAAAAAGTTGTATTATAAACTCTTGCTAGCTGGTTAGCACTTTTTCCATTACTGACATGTTAGCATTTATAGTAATCAGATTTAGCTGAGAATAATTAGGATCGAATATAGTATTTTTTCCTTAACCCTATGAGACCGAGTTACCCATATACCAACAATTTCCGAAAATGCTATATACCAAGTTACCACTAAATCTGTATTTTTCCGACCATGTATTTTTGTGTTGCCAGGGAGCTAAAAATAGCTACCCAATTGCTGCCTCGATTTAGTGCAAGTCTAACATTCTGCAAATGGCTTCTTTTGTTTTGGTGGAGTTGTAAGTCGTTTAGTAGACTAAAGTAGCCATGAAGTGAGCTAGTGCTGAACCAAGCACTTCGAGAGGTAAAAGAGCGAGACCAAGGAGTTTCACAGTGCAACACGTGTTGGATAAAGCATGGCTCTATGAGCAAATTTATCTTTAGTTGACCTTTGACAACTAAAGATTTTCGTTTACTAGCCAAATAGATAAGTTACTTGCCAAACCCACATGATTTTTAGAATATGACATCTTCGTTCTGTGACGAGTATGTACATCATAACTATTTTCCTGTATTTTTTTTAAATAAGTGTAATTGTAAATATACAACAAATTTTATGTTGAGACTTGAATTCTAATTTCTTCAGATGTTTTTTAAACAGCCTTCATAAAAAAAAGTATATTTTTCTATTAAACTTTTATTGTTTTAATAATTTAACTTTGTTCATTTTATTAAAAAAAAATTGAAAAGATATTTTTCATTCATTAGTTTTGGAAGATTGTCAGTGAAAGAAATTGTAAAATGTTTTTGACTCCTAATGGGAGTAGTTATTTATTTGGTGTCCACCACACCAAAATGTGGCACAAGGCCAGAAGGTGGATATAGGCAAGCTCCCCTAAAGGAGGGGCACTCTTGCCTCATCAAAAATTGCCTGGGCACCCCCGTCGGCATTCCCAGGTAGGGGCGCCTCAGGCGACAAGCAATTAACTTGCCCCACCGGAAAGCCCGGTGGCAAGGCCTGGGAGGGTGGACCTCCTAGATAGTACCCAAGTGGTGTACCTCAGTCCAACAGGTGCTGAGCCGAATTTCGGCTCCCTCACCTGTCGGGCTGAGTGTCAAGAATGAATTCTTGACGAGTATGACTACCCTGTCTCCTTGCAGCTGAAGCCCCTAGGAGACCTTCCCCATCAGAGGACTAATGGGGGTATATGACGAATGGATTCGCCAATCATTTTTATAACCACCGGCTGTGCTAAACAACTAATGAAAACCTTTCAAAATTACTATAAAAATTGTCGAATTTTGGATTCAATCAGTTCGCCATGGACCAAATTTGATTCTTGGCCACAATCTTGGTTACTGCCAATTACTGATCTGAACTACACCGCCATCTTTGTTCAACATAATGTCTCAAACCTAAACAGGTTATGCGCCCAGCCATCGTCTTTTCTTTGACAGATCGGAATCTAAATTCGAATTGTGGCAGGTAAAATTTTTGGGATATCTAAGGATTCGAAAACAACTCAAAGTGATACAATCTCTAACAGAGAATCCTAACGACCCCAAATTTCTCAAAAAGAATGCGACTGTTTTTGCAGAACTGATTCAATGCTTAGACGATAGAAGTCTGTCTCTGATTATAAGAGACACATTGGATGACGGATGGAAAGTATTGAACATATTAAGAGAACATTATTTATCAAAAGCGAAACCGAAAATTATATCACTATATACAGAACTAATGTCTCTGAAACGTAATGAGGATGAAACTATTACCGACTATGAGGGCAGAAACAACCGCTTATGCTTTAAAACTCTCAGGTGAAATAATAAGCAATAGCTTGTTGATATCCAAGGGACTTCCAGCCGATTTTAAACCATTTACAACTGTTATAACGCAGAAAGACAAACTCATAAATTTCAGCGAATTTAAAGTGGCATTGCGCAGTTACAAAGAGACTAATCATATGCTTATGGACAATAATAACTCCAACAATATTATGAAGTTCAAAAATGCTTCTTGAAAGCAGGCACCACCAAATTACGCACCTCACCGCAACGTGTTCTCCAAAAGTAATTTTCCCAAGAAAAAAAAAAAAATTATCTGTAATAATTGTGGATGACCCAACCACAAAAGTTTCCAATATCGATATAAACGCTCTAAAATGGACTCTGTAAAAAACGTTGAGAACTTTGAGGAAGAACATACATTTCTATTCACATGTAACTTTGACAATACCAAAAACGGTAAAAATCTCCTTGTAGACTGTGGTGCTACAGCACACGTTATCACCAAGGAATCTGATTTTATTAATTTTGATTCAAACTTTAATCCACAAAGTCATTTTGTCGAACTTGTCGACGGTAATCAAATAAATGATATAGTCTTGAAAAGAGGCGATGCTAAAATATCCCTAAAAAATAATAAAGGCGAAATCTGTAACTGTATTCTAAAGAATGCTCTGTTCATACCTACATTTAAGCAAGACATATTTTCCATGCAGGCTGCAATTAAACAAGGCGCGAATATAAAATTTGGCAAAACAAGTCAAAGTTGATATACCCCAATGGAACTGTATTTGACATTAAAGAAAATGGCCGACTATATTATTTAAAAAGTATGGTTCCCTCAAAAACTGCCTATCACGACTTGGAAACCTGGCATAAAATTCTAGGACACTGCAATACAGCTGATATTAAAAAATTACCAAATGTAGTCGAAGGCATGAAAATAATACCTTCAGACGATCTCCCAAATTGTGATGTGTGTGCACAGGGGAAAATGACAAAATATATAAGCCGAACGCCAGACAAAAAAGCTACAAAAATTCTCTCACTTGTGCATTGTGACTTAGCAGGTCCGATCATCCCGATGGGGAGAAATAATCTAAAGTACGTTTTGAACTTTATTGATGATTTTTCCGGTTTAATTATGGTTTATTTTCTAAAAATAAATTCAACACTAACCTCACCACTAAGAAATATTTATTGCCCCGTACGGTTCAGTAAAATGTATTCGCTCAGACAATGGGACTGAATTTACTAGTAAAGACTTTGAACTTCTATTAATTAACCACCATATTAAACACGAGAAATCTGTGCCATATTCCCCCTTCCAAAATGGCAATGACGAAAGAGCATGGTGAACCCTTTTTGAGATGACAAGATGCATACTTATTGAATCGAAATTAGCACATAGTTTATGGACGTACACTTTAATGATAGCAGCATATATCAGAAATAGATCGTTCAATAAGAGACTAGGAAAAACACTGTATGAAGTGTTTTGCGGTGTAAAACCTAAAATGAACAGAATGCATCTATTTGGTTCTGATAGTTTTGCATTTATAGAAAACACTAGTAAACTAAATACTAAAAGCGAAAAAGGTACTTTCATAGGTTACGATAAAAACAGTCTGGCATATTTTATCTACTTCGCAGCTCAAAATGCCATAAAAAGGGTTAGATGTGTAAAATTCAATGATACATTAAATTTTAAAAATGGCGATCCAGTGAATGAAAAACGTGAAATATTGCCTAGCATCTTAATCGATCACAATGAAAATATTAATAACGACGACAATTACAGTAGAACCTCTGACGAAAATATTAACCAGACATGTCAATACCCAATAAGGGAGCGAAAAAGGCCAGACTTCTTACAAATTGAAAAGATACAAGATTATGCCATGGATTACTGTTACTCATTAAACAGCGCACCAGAAAGTTATAATGAGGCGATTAATTCAGAAAATCACCAAGAATGGGAACAAGCTATGATATCCGAATTGAAAAAAGCTTTATCTGAAAATAACACATACGAAATAGTGGCAAAACCAACAGATAAACATATAATTTCTTCACGCTGGGTTTTTTCCAAAAAAAAAAAATCACAGCTTCTGGCAGTGAAACTTTTAAAGCAAAATTTGTTGCAAAAGGTTTTTCACAAATTTCTGGAGTGGAATATTTTGCAACATTTTCATCAACAACAAATTTAACGACAATTAGAATTTTATTACAACTTGCTGCTCAATACAATTTAAAAATACATCAAATGGATGTAAAAAAAATGCTTATTTAAATACTTCGATTAACTGTGAAATCTACATTTACTCTCCAGAGGGATTTAAAATGAAAAATAAAAATTGGATGTGGAAATTAAATAAATCGTTATATGGACTAAAACAAAGTGCACACAATTGGAATTTAACACTACATAATTATTTAATAGAACAGGAATTCAAGCAATGTCCCATAGACACGTGCATGTATACCAAAAATGTAGGTAATAAATTGTTGATTTTGGTTTTTTGGGTTGACGATATATTACTCGCCTCAAACTGTGACAACACTTTAAAAGATGTTAAAAATGAATTAAATAAAAAATTTAAAATGACCGCTCTTGGACGACTGTCATGGTTCCTTGGTATAAAATTTACCTGTGAAAATGAAACTATAACTATGAACCAATCACGATACATTGAAAAAATTCTGCTCAAGTTCGGAATGCAAGATTGCAAGCCGCGTTCAACTCCCGTCGAAATCGACATAAATAAGATATAGGGACCGAAACAAAATCCATAGATAATCGAATATACAGGGAAATGGTAGGGAGCCTCATCTACTTGATGACCGCAACTAGGCCTGACATATGTTACACTGTAACAAAGCTATCTCAAAACTTACCGAAACCGACAATTAAAAACCTTAATCGTGCAAAACAAATCCTTCGTTACCTAAAAGGAACCAAGGAACAATCTTTAATATTTAAAAAGTCTACATATCCTCTAAATTTAGAAGGCTTTTCGGATTCACGTTGGGGTAATTCTGAGGATATAAAAAGTATAGCAGGATATAGTTTTAGACTGTCAAAGACTGGACCTATGATCTCTTAGAAAACTAAAAAGCAACAAATTGTCGCACTTTCTACTTGTGAAGCAGAATATGTGGCTCTTACTCATTCCGTGTAGGAGGCAATTTTTCTGAACACCCTTCTAAAATCTATTTTAAAACCAGATCTAAGTAAAAAACCTATTCATTGTGATAATCAGAGCAGTATCTTATTAGCAAATAATTCTATGATTCATCAAAGGTCAAAGCATATTGATATCAGATATCATTTTATAAGGGATGAAATAAGTAAAAAAATCTATTACTCTTACTTATGTGACGTCTGAAAATAATATAGCCGACATTTTCACTAAACCTATAAAAAGAATAAAATTAAGACATTTTATAACCAAACTTTTTGGAATCTAATTATGAATAAATCTCTTTTCAGAAACCCCAAAACAGAAGCATGAACAGTCAAAATCACACCAAAAAAAAAAAAAAAAATTTGTAAATTGTCCCGGGCACGACGTTAAACTGCAACCATTTCTACCTTATTAACCAAATTAATCAACTAATACCTAAAATAATGTTTCCAGTTTTTGCTAAAAAAAAAAAATAAAAAGAAAAAAAGTCACTTGTTAAAACCTTTTCTTTGTAAATTTCCTATTTGTCAAATAATTCTTTTTTGTATCTTTTTTTTTTTGGCAAATATTTGTTAAAAAACAAAATGTATATTTGTGAATTTTTGTGCATATGTTTATATGTATTTGAAAAGTATTCTATTTTTATGTTTATATATATTTGAAAAGTGTTTATTTTATATAAAAAAACTCAATGTGATTAAAAAAAAAAATGGCTTCTTTTTGCACACATTATACCAATATATTAATAATTCTTATTGACCAATGAGAATAAAGACAAATTCCCCAAAACCAGAAAAAAACAAAAAAACAAAAAAAAACAATTATTTTATTGGTTTATTTTAATTTGTTCATTTATTTGTTTATTTTTATTTATTTATTTATTTATTTATTTTTCTTTCCTTTTCTCAAGTGAAACCAAAATTGAATCCGAAAGGATTTTTCCATTATATCAAAAAAGGGTATGTGTAAAATGTTTTTGACTCATAATGAGGGTATGTGACGAATAGATTCGCCAATCATTTTTATAACCACCGGCTGTGCTAAACAACCAATTTAAACAACCTTTCAAAATTACTATAAAAATTGTGGAATTTTGGATTCAATTAGTTCGCCATTAACTACGTTACGGACCACATTTGATTCTTGGCCACCATCTTGGTTACTGCCAATTACTGATCTGAACTACGCCGCCATCTTTGTTCAACATAATGTCTCAAACCTTAACAGAAATGCAATCGGCAAAAGATAAGCGTTTCATTATTTCTAATCACTACTTTGAAAAATCACTCGTAAATGCGACTGTTCCACTCGCAATGTAGAGCACTGTAAAGTGACAAATTCTGATTCAGACAAAGGCGAATTTGATCAGGAGTATGTTTCTGAATCAAGTAACGCTAGTGATGATGAATATATTGATGAAGGAGAAAGTGATGATAATTCTGATGATGCGAGTGAGCCTAGATCAAAATCGAGTGTTCAAACTAGGAGGCATGTCACTTGACCAGGTGATAGGGGAGATTCTGGTGTGGCTGATGAGGGATGGAGTCACAATATTGTAGCTTTACATCTGGATTTCGATGAGGATGGGAAACAGTGAACATTCCATTGAATATCACTGAAGAAAGCAAGTGCATGATGAGGATGACTTCTGGCAGAATTTGACAGAAAAAACTAATTTACGTGCCACTCAAATGTGTGCAGAAAGGCCCAACTACAACTACTGCAAGAATTTCAAGGATGTTTCTGTTGGGGAAAATGAAAGACTTTGCTGCGATAAGGATCTACATGGAATATATATATATGTGTGATACCCAGCTGTCGGGATTACTGATCAAGTGATGGAAGTGACTTCATTGGATATACTTTGGGGTTCTGCAACGTCATGAGACAAGAAAGATTCTTGGCCATCTGGACTTTCCTGCATGTGATTGATGAGGAGGATGCTAGCATTGACAAGAGAGATAGAATCTACAAGGTCATACCTGGTCTGGAGAATCTACTCCAAGTTTCGACACTACTACCAGTCCAGACAACACCTGAGTGTTAGCTAGAATGATTCCCACGTCAAATCGCCTAGCAATAAAACAGTACATAAAAGACAAACCCACAAAATGGAGCATCAAATCATTTCTTCTTTGTGAAGCGGAGACTGGATATATGTAGAAGTCTACACCAGGGCAGCACTAATGCCAGTTCAAGAATTGGATGAGGTTGGGAATGGTGTTGTCCGTCTCTTGACATTGGCTGGGATGGAGGGCAGCTCAGACATTCTGGTCATGGATCGCTTCTACAACTCAGTGACTTTGGCCAAATATGCTGTGAACCATCTACAAACTGTTGTTGGAACTCTCCTGCAGAACAAAAAGTTCTTTCCAAAGTTTCTCAAAACAGTCAAGAAACTCCCTCAAGGTGAAAGTCACTACCTGTGTCAGGACAGCATCACATGTATGGTATGGCAGGACAAGCTCATCAGCTTCATCTCTATGATCCTGTAAAGACAGGAACTTTTAACAGGAAGAAGGTACTTTCATTGAAGTGAGCATTCCACAGCTTGCCTTGGACTACAATAAGTACATGGGCAGTTGCGATAAGAATGACCAGACGACTCGCCTTCACCATTCACAATGCCATTACTGCTGACCTTAATGCCTCTTCATCAAATTCTTCATGTGGGCTTGCTACTCCTATGTGCTGTAACTTTCTATACAAGCAGCTGTCAGAAAAACTCTGTACCTTACAAGATACATTCAAACACTGTCTGGAACTGGTAGGAAACTACCGTTCTACAGCTGTTCGCAGAGGACAACAAGAACTCTGTGCTCAATGCCTGAAGGCGGGCAACCACTTCCCTGAAATTCTCCCTGGTACCTCATCTGACCACATCTGTGCTATCTGCATGGAGAAACATCTGAGATATAACAGAGAGCACCCTGGATTATCTTACAAAAACAACCCCCAAAAGAAGGTGAAGACAAGGTTCTGGTACACCCACTATAGAAAGTACCCGTTCATCAAGGAGGGCTCAACCTGTTGGGTGGATTGGCACACAAAGGCTGAATATGGGTGGTAGATGAAAGGCAAAAATACTAATGTGTTTAAATTTTTATCACAATTTTGCCCAGGAAGCCAGGCACAGGGGCAAATTAGGTTCAGTAGCTCAGGTCTGGTAGGGTTAAAGTTCAATAATATTCTAAGGCTGTTTAAAAATTTGGAACCATTGAAACAATTGCAAACAAATCAATGGAAATTCTCATCTTAGAAAGTTGAGATAAATTATTTAAAGTTGAAGAATTTGTAAAGATATTTATTAGTTTTATTTAAAAAAAATCCCAAATCCAATATGTTTTTTTAAAAGTTTTAATATGAAGTTGTTTTTTATAGATTTGATCTAAACTGAATTGAAATGGTGATGACCTTAAAGGATTCTAACCAAAGTGATATATTTCATTTCCAAAGAAGAAATATTCTTAACTAGCAAGGGTGCCCGTTGTTGCCCGGGTGTTTGGAGGTGTGTGTTGAACAAAAAAAAAAAAATAAAAAAGTGGTAGTAGGAAGGCAGGCTTGAACCCGTATTGCGAAGGAGGAAAAGAACGTGAAAAAAAGTGACGTCTTTGCTGTTACGACTACTGCTAAACCGGAAGTGACATAGGTTTAAATTAAGGTTAGACCATCGAAAAGAGGGGATGCCTTTCGAAAATATTGGCGAAAAAACCGACCCCTCACTGTAGAAAAGTGCCCAGTTGAGAGTGAAGAAATTAATGTTTTTAGCCGATTTTTCAGTATTTGTCATCTGAAGGGTCAAGCTTCAAAACGATACTGATCTTGTAAAAATCTGTCACCTCTGTCGGATGTTTTAGGCAGACATGCAAACATACATACATAGATATATATATTTGTAGCTCAAATTTTCGACCCAAACCGATTAAAACATTGCCCTATCTCTGAATACCCTTTATGTAAAATTTCAAATGTTTAGACCAGAAATTGTCTGAGTAATTTGGTGGAGACCGCAGATGTCAATTTTTTTTTTAATTTGACCCATATTATGACCCCTTAAAATTTATTGTTTTGAGCTGAAATCAAGTTATTAAGTTAGATCCATGTCCAAGGAATCTATACCTAAAATTTCAATTGTTTAGACCCAAAATTATCAGAGGAGTTTGGTAGAGTTCTCAAAGGTAAAATCGTTGAACCCCTTAACAGCCAAATTTCTGGCCGAAACCCAATCACATAGATTTTCCCAAATCTCAGTACCCTGTATATCAATTTCGAGTCTGTAGACTGAAAATTGACGGAGTTATTGCATAGAGAAATGTACACAGACGGCCACACACACAGACGCGTTCACTTTTATAGATATACAAGCACAGTTTCCCGGCGTTGCCCGGGTGTTTGGAGGTGTATGCTGAGCAAAAGAAAACAAAAAAACAAAACAAAAAAAAAAACAAGAAAAAAGAAAAAGGGTCAATTTTTAAAAATTTGACCCCTATTATGACTCCTTAACGTTTATTGTTTTGGGCTCAAATCAAGTTATTAAGTTAGATCCATGTCCAAGGTAACTATATCTAAAATTTCAAGTGTGTAGACCCCAAATTCTCGGAGGAGTTTGGTAGAGTTCTCAAAGGTTAAATCATTGAACTTTGATCCCTTAACAGCCAAATTTCTGGCCGCAAACCGATCACATAGATTTTCCCAAATCTCAGTACCCTGTATATCAAATTTCGAGTCTGTAGACTGAAAATTAACAGAGTTATTGCGAAGGAAACTGTACACAGACAGACAGACAAGTCCACTTTTATAGATATACAAGCATGGGTGCCCGGTGTTGCCCGGGTGTTTGGAGGTGTATGCTGAGCAAAAAAAAAAGTCAATTTTTTTAACTCTGACCCCTATTATGACCCTTTAACATTTATTGTTTTGGGATCAAATCAAGTTATTAAGTTAGATCCATGTCCAAGGAACCTATATCTAAAATTTCAAGTGTTTAGACTCCAAATTGTCGGAGGAGTTTGGTAGAGTTCTCAAAAGTCAAATCATTGAACTTTGATCCCTTACAAGCGAAATTTCTGGCCGAAAATCGATCACAAATATTTTCCCAAATCTCAGTGCCCCGTATATCAAATTTTGAGTCTGTAGACTAAAAATTGACAGAGTTATTGCATAGGGAAATGTACACACACACACACACACACACACACACACACACACACACACAGACACGTTCACTTATATAGATATATAGATAGATAGATTTAAATGAACCCATTTTGGGAAATACCAACAAGAACATTAGATTTTCGCCATCTTATTATTTGGGCAACAATGTCAGAATTATATCCTTAAGTGTTTGCTATGCTGATCATTACGTGTAAAAGAACAACTTATCTTGAACTAATTGTATACTATGAATCGGTTATAATAATATAAATAATCAAGACTTGAAAATCAGCTATTTTTGAGCTGAGGAAACAACACAATCATCATCATCAACAACAACCTTAAATGCTATGTAATTTGTTATGCACAAAAAAGTATTACTGACGAAAATGCGTTTTTGTTTTCATAAGTTGCCGTTGTGAATGCAGTGTCTGAGAAGAAGAAATAACCCATTTCAAGTACCTGGCCAATGTTGTTTCAGAATATGTATTAGATTATTAAGAGAGTCTAACGGTTATATCACATAGGATTAGTGAATCTCTTGACAAAGGTTTCCTTTCCAGGACAACTGCTCTTGACATATCGAAGGCCTTCGATAAGGTATGGCATAAGGGCCTACTTCACAAGATTTCCAGCTACGGTATTACTGGAAATGTTTTCTCAATCATTAAACCATTTCTCTCTAATAGGTTCATAAGAGTAGTGGTTGATGGGCAGAAATCAGAGGCCCACAGTATTAATACTGGGGTCTCCCAGGGGTCCATCCTGGGCCCAACTCTTTTCCTGATCTACATCAATGATCTCCCAAAACACATGCTTAAATCATTCGTTGACATCTATGCTGATGACACAACCATCTATGGCAACACATCAAAGGCCGTAAATGACAAAGTTCTCTCTGATTCTCCCTTCTCTGATCTTGAGCGCATGGGACAATGGGGGAAGAGGTGGCTGGTCACTTTTAATGCATCCAAAACCAAGCTTCTATCATCATCAACGCTCTGATCCCCATCTGGCATCAATTGAAATGGATGGTTCTCGTCTTAGGGAGGCTCCATGTTTTGACAAGCTTCTGGGTTTGACCTTTACTCCTGATCTGAAATGGAACACATACATCAAATCTGTTACCAGGGACGCTGGGAAAATGGTGGGATCCTTCTACTGCTCCAGAAGATATCTCACTACTAATGCAATTCTCTATCTGTATAAAAGCCAAGTACGTCCAAGGATGGAGTACTGCTGCCACATCTGGGCAGGAGCTGCTAAAAACAGCCTATCCTGCCTTGACAGTACAAAATAGACTTTGTGGTTTAGTGGGGGATGCCCTTTTCTCTTCCCTGCAACTTCTCTCCCATAGAAGAGACGTTGCGAGTCTGTTTTATCGTTATTTCCATGGCAGGTGCTCGTCTGATCTCCAATCCCTCGTCCCCTCTCGCCAATCTTTCACGAGAAACACCCATCTGGCTGAAAATACTGTCAATAATTTTCCCCACTCTTTATCTGTGCCTAAATCCAAATGTAGATTCCATGAGCAAAGCTTCTTTTTTAGAACTGCACACCAGTGGAACTCTCTGCCGCTTGCCTGTTTCTCACCTGACTACAATTTGGACGTCTTCAAGTCCAACATAAACAAACTCCTGACAAACCGCCCCCTTTAAGTAAGACACTCTATCAAAACCCCCAATACTAATGATTACTACAATATTATCTCATTGATTACTGTAAACGCAATAACCCTTATCCCTGAGTGGCCTTCGGGCCTTGATAAGTGGTGACCCCCCATGTAAAAAAAAAACATTAAGAGGAGTTCCTAAACTGATAAAGAAACAAACCGATAGTAACTACTTCATATATATATATATATATATATATATGTATGTATGTATATATATATATATATATATATGTATATATATATGTATATATATGTGTGTGTATATATATATGTGTGTGTATATATACATATATGTGTGTGTATATATATATATATATATATATATATATAATGAGAACAATGGAAATAGTAGTCCAACGAGAGATAAAAAAGGAATAAACCAAGTTATGGCATTTCTGAATTTTTTAGATGGGGATTGGTTATTCACCAGACTACTGTTCTCATCTTGAGTGTGATTTTCACAATGTTTCGGTCGATGCAATCTTCTTCAGAAGACAAGCACTCGAGAATTCAAAGCCTCCAAAACCAAACCTCTCAAAGGAAGGAGTATTGGCTATTAAGTCCCTGTGCGGTGACAATGATATCATAATACTACCAGCAGACAAAGGTAATGCTACAGGGGTTAAGTGATAGAGCAGAATATTCCAGGAAATTAGCAGATTTAATAGAATCTGGTGGCTACTGTAAAGTGAAAAGAATCCGACACTGAAAATGGAAAGGAAGCTATCACAGATCCTCAGCAAGAACAAGGACCTTATACAACCTGCAAAATACAGACAGCTAGTACAACATTATAGCAAGCCACCACACCTATACAGCCTCCCTAAGATTCACAAAGATGGTATCCCATTAAGACCCATTGTCAGTGCCTGAGGTTCAGCATGCCATCCATTGAGCCGATTTCTGGTAGATGTAATCAACCCAACCATCGGTAAATCTCCATCATATGTCAAGAACTCAGCTTACTTTGTGGAAAGAATAAAAAATGCTCCCATTCATTCGAACCAGATGGTGAGTCTAGATGTAGTGAGTCTGTTCACAAAAGTACCCACTGGTGAGACTCTGGCAGTGGTATGGGATAAGCTAACATCGGATGCCTCACTGAAAAGGCTGCACTTGCATCCCAATTGACAATATAATGGAGATGTTAATCTTCTGTGTAGAAACTACATTGTGATGGGATCTGATATTTATCAGCAGGAAGAAGGTTTGGCAATGAGATCACCATTGTCCCCGGTACTGGCCAATGCATACATGGAATACTTTGAGGAAATGGCACTAGGATCAATACTAGTGGTGGGATGATTAATCGGAATCGTTAATCGTAAGAATCATGTATTTTGAGAGGAATTGGAATTGGAATCGCATTGTTAAAAAATACCTTAGTTTTACGATTCTTTCATTACGATTCTCTTATATTTTTAAGTTGAACTGTTTGTTTGAAGTGAAATTAATGCTTTCAAAAATTTATGATAAAAACGTCATAGAACTCTTCATAACATATTTAATGATATACAAGAATTTTATTAACTACTTCAAAGGTAATCTTTATCTTAATGAGTTTTCTTATTCTGTCACATACATAGGCGCCGTCTGTTTTGAAACTTTTAGGCCCATGATTACTTATCTGGTTGCAATGTTGCGAAACTTTAGGGGCCGCAAGGTAACATTGTTTTATTTGTGAGCGAAGTTTATTATATAATTATGTATAAAACAGCTTAACTACGTCCAGTCGATGAAATAGTTGATGAATACTTAACCTTTAGAAAAAAAGATTTTGCAGTGCTCTCATTGCGAATAAATCATGTTAAAAATCAGTAGTTTTTCCAACTGGTGACTAAAAACCGACACTCTTCCATTAGTAAATGAACGAAAAATCTCATTAGTAAATGAAAAATGTCGTCAACCTTTATATTTTTTTAAAATAAACCAAGCCAAAGTCAAATCAGTTAAACAATAAAAAGGTTCAATAGAACAATATATTTACTTTCTATTTTCTGAATAAAAGCTGTTTCAGAAAATATTTCTAAAACTAAAGTGAAACTGATCACGTGGTATCAGTTTGCAAAACTTTGATAGTCGGTCGGCTTTTTTGAAGTATCCAAAAACAAAAACGTTAGAACTACATATCATGCTGACTGACGGTTCCGCTTAAGGTCTCAAAAACTACAAAAGAAAACAATCATTTATCTGTTAAATAAATGCAGTAAGTGAATTTAATTTTATTTTTTTAGAAATTTACATTTCATTAAAATATTCTGTGAATGAAGCAATTAAATATTTCTTTGCACAAAAAAAAAAATGTGAAAAATTTATTAAAAAAGAAAAAAAGTTTAACTTTAAAAAAAAAATTCCTTTGAACCCCAACTTTGCAAACTAACTTGTCACTCAGAGTCATTCAACTAAAGGACTGTAGGGGCTTGGTCGACATCTAATAATGCCTGGTATCACAGTCATGATGTGAGCATAGGTAAATATTTCCCAACCCCTAGCACATAGAGTTCAAAATAGACTTCGTAGCCTCGTAGGAGATGTCCTTTTCTCTTCCTTGCAACCTCTATCTCACAGAAGAAATGTTGCGAGTTTGTCTCTGATGTATCGTTATTTTCATGGAAGGTGTTCAACTGAGCTTCAATCTATGGTCCCCCCTCGCCAAACCTTCACAAGAAACACTCGTCTAGCTGTACACACTATCAATAATTCCCCCCACTCTTTATCTGTGTCTAAACCTAAACGTAGATTCCATGAACAAAGCTTCTTTCTTAGAACTGCACGCCTGTGGAATTGTCTTCCGTTTTCCTGCTTTCCGGCTGACTACAATATGGTTGTGTTCAAGTCTAACGTAAATAAGTTCTTGATGAGCCGTTCTATATAAGTTATCAAATTTACCAAATTTTCATTACTAATGATTACTATATTGTCCAATGTCTACTGTACACTCTTTAACCCTTATCCTTGAGTGGCCTCTTGGCCTTGATAAGTGGTGATGCCTATGTAAAAAAAAAACAAAAAACAAAACAAAACAAAAGGTTGTCAGAAACAGCATTAATGTGGAGACGATTTTGAAATTTCAACAAATGACTTTTATTTAATAGTAGAAATAAACAATTACCAAAAATTTACTTTTTATATCAAAATAAAGAAGTAAATTAAGACATTAAATAAGAATAAACATTAAAGGACGATAAGTATATAATTATGTAAAATAAATATAGACAAAAATCAATTTATTTAGATTTAAAAAATAACATTCTTATTTTTAAAAATATTTTAAAAAAGCCAAATAAATAAATAGAAATAATTTGAGACGATTGAATATAAAAAGCTAAAAATTTAATCAAAGATTTAGTTATTTTTAAATTTCATTTAGAAATAAGAATATTCAAGAAAGTTGAATAAAAATCAGTTAGAGATTGAAGCTGCAAAAAAAATGTTAAATTTTAAAGAGTTATCGAAGATGAGAAAATAAAACAAAAAAATGAATATCAAAAGATAAACAAAACATGTTATTCCCCTTGAAATTTGATGTTATTGTATTTTTGTTGAATTAATCATGACTTACTTTTTCTTTATATTTTTTAATAAATAACTGAATAACTCCTGAAATTGATTGTTATTAATTTCATGGTGCATGTTTAATTCATGGTTAAAATATTTGTCTTTTATCTTCAATGAAAGAAATTTTACGAAAAAAAGCAAATCGTTTTTGAAATTCCCTTAATTGTATTTCCACTTTTCGCTGTACAAAATTTTTTCGCTACACAAAATCTTTCGATTATATAATGGTATATTTCAAAACAACAATTCCGCAGGAATCAGAATCGTACTTGGTATCGGAATCGTTAATCAACATTTTTCTGGAATTGGAAAAAATTTAGGAATTGTCCCAACACTAATCAACACCACTAAAGCTAACAATGTGGTTACAATATGTAGTTGACACATTCATACTCTGGCCCCATCAGGAAGAAGTTCAAACGTTACTAAACCATGTGAACTCGATCCGTCAACTATACAGTTCACAATGGAAAAAGAACATAATAAATTATCGTTCTTAGATATACTGATAATTCGCACAGATCAGGGGTTTATGTCATCATTTGACAGTACCTAAACTTCAACTTCTACCATCCATATAATGTAAAGAAAGGAATCATCCATAACCTCAAGCAAAAGCAATATGTAGTAATATCAGTGCATATCAAGAGGAGATGAACCCTCCACCGAAACAACTATCCAGAGAGCATGATATCAGCTCCAAGAAATCTGGACCAAACACAAAAAAGGAGACGACTCAGAAACTCACCACAGTTTGTATACCAAATGTGAAGGGCTTGTCTGAAAAACTTCAACGAATATGTAATCCATATGACATCAGACCAGTATTCAGGATTGATTCAACTCTACGGAAACAGCTTGTGAGAGTCAAGCTCCTACAAAAAAATCATGACTAAGAACTGTGTATATGAAATCCTATGTAAATGTGGAAAACTATACAGAGGTGAAACGTGTCATCCACTGAAAGTACAGTTAGAAAAACACCAAAAAGCCGCAGTATGTGGAGAGACTGGAAGGAAAAGAGAAACCATTTACCATTATGGGACGAAGTAAAAGTTATAGACAGAGAGGAATGGTGGAAAGTAAGACAACTGAAAGAAGCAGCACATATGCTGGGGAATAACCAACTGCTAAGCAGACCTAGTATAGAATTTAATACGATATGGAAACCAGTAATTATAAACAATCGATAATATATAAAAGTAATAAGTATAGAGATAGATATACACGTTAATATATAGTAATAATTAGCAATAATTAGTAATAAATGGCAATATTTATGACTAAAAATAAGAATAAGTTTAAGACTCCTAAAATTTGTGCTAGAATTGTCTGCAAGGACCAGTGGTTAGAGTACTGGGAAAAATCAGTTGTAAAAGTGATATTTTCCTGAAGGTTGAAGGTTCAATCCTCAGTGTGGGTGACCGAAAAAATACATTTGCGAATTACTTAGGACCTCTATCCAGTCATGGCTGATAGAACAAGAACACGCTACCCCTGTGAAGTAAATAAAGGGCTCTGCTCGAAATTCCGTCCAAATTTCTGAGTTCGACAAGATACACCTGAAATTGGTCAGAGGTTACATCGACCGAAATGTTGTGAAAATCACACTTAAGATGAGAACAGAACACTACTATAATATTGACAAAAGTCAACCTAATGAGCGTTTAAAGTTGAAAATATTCATTTAAATTCTTTAAGAGTGTGCATTAATTTTAAGCACAATAATAAAGCGTCCACATCTGCAAAGTTCATAAAGATGTTACAAATGCAGGATATGATTTCTTAATTCTGGTAATAAGATTACAGATTTTTTAAAGAGGAGATGCCTGTTTTTCTATGCAGATGTCAAACAGATTACATTGTAAACACAGAGTAAGCCAATTTCATATTTGGTTATTTATTAAGTATGGTAAATGTTGTTCGTTCATGTTTCCATGGTAACATAGAGCACATTTTATAAAATCAGCCCGTTTTCTCAACTCAAGTTTTTTTTTTTTTTTCAAAAATTATCAAGAAATAAATCTTATCAATAGAATTTTTCTGTTTTTTCATGCTTTTCTCCTGTTTTGATTTTTGTTCAATGCTATTGGTTTAATTCATGCTAACTTTTAAAACTCTTTCTATTGAACTAAGAGATATATTCTTTTATTATATTATGAATTTGAAGGCCAATGAAATGGCATGCCTCTACAAATACAACATTAGAATCACCAGATCCAATAGAAATAAAGGAAACGCTGAGATCCTTTCACAATACATCTTTTGAGGGTAAAAACACAATATAGGAATCACAAAAGTCAACGTCATATTTTTTAAGTACAACGTTTATTCACAGGGAAATATACAGATAAAAAGCAAATAACAACATGTTTAAAAAGAAAGCAATAACACTCTTAAAAGTTGCCAAACACATGAATATGATAATCAGCTTGTGAAGAAACTCGTTGCCGGTTCGAAAAAAGATTTAAAGCAAAACTTCTCACACATGAAATTTGATGGTGAGTTTGATCTTTTATAAAAGCATGTTATTATTCTGTACTTTTGTCAAAGGTGAAAAATATTCAGTTGATCAAAGTGTAGAAATACTGAATCTCTCAGCGATTATAGTAATATATTGTTTTCTTAGTGAATCTAAAATGTTGACGATTTTTTAGACAATATTCATTTGTTTGTATTCAATTTTAATTTTGGTGTTAGCATTTCATGAAAATCTCACTCCAAAAGATAAAAGTTGTATTTTCAACTTACAATGGAAGTGACGACTTTATGATTCAAAACAACAGTTATCTTGGTTTAGCTGCATGATACATTGCAAGTTGGAAGTTTTGGATCGAGTGTCAACTGCGCGCGAACAAAGGAACCCATTTGCAATGCAAGGTATGTATCTTTGCATGTGCACTACATGCGTATAAAAGTATTTGCAGAGGTTAGTAGTCCGTTACTGAACTCTCATAAGTTTATTACTATCAGCGATCATGTGTTCAAGCAAAAGGCAGTAGTCGGTTTAATGAACCAAGACTAACATACGAAAGAACTGTTTTGCGTCAGTTTGTTCTGTTAATTGAATCTGTATATGTTTATACATCACACACACATGCACGCATTTACCACATTTATACATGGTATGCAAAATGACAACACTGCACGACTTTATGCATTTAATGACACGCATTTGTGTTGGTATATGCACAACTTTGGTGATACTTATGCATGCATAATATACATGCATAAGTATAACTGTACATACATCTGTATTTAACAAGTGTTGAGATATCTGTATGTAACACACATACATATATATATTTTCTTTTTTTACATAGGAATCACCATTTATAAAGGCCCAAAAGCCACTCGAGGATAAGAGTTAAGAGTGTACAGTAGTCAATTGGACAATATAGTAATCGTTAGTAATGGAAATTCGGTAAATTTGTTAACTTAAGTGGAACGGCTCATCAAGAACTTGTTTACGTTTGACTTGAAGACAATCAGATTGTAGTCAGCTGGAAAGCAGGAAAAAGGAAGACAGTTCCACAGGCGTGCAGTTCTAAGAAAGAAGTTTTGTTCATGGAATCTACGTTTAGGTTTAGGCACAGATAAAGAGTGGGGGAAATTATTGATAGTGTTTTCAGCTAGACGAGTGTTTCTTGTGAAAGTTTTGTGAGGGGAGGGGGTATAGATTGAAGCTCAGTCGAACACTTTCCATGAAAATAATGATAAAGCAGAGACAAACTCGCAACATCTCTCCTGTGAGATAAAGATTGCAAGGAAGAGAAAAGGACATCTCCTACGAGGCTACAAAGTCTTTTTTTAATTCTATCAAGGCAAGACAAGTCCTTTCTAGCAGCTCCTGCCCAGATGTAGCAACAGTACTCCATCCTTGGATGTACCTGGCTCTTATATAGATAGAGAATTGCATCAGCAGTGAGATATTTACTGGATCGATAGAAGGATCCTACCATTTTCACAACGGCCTTAACAACAGATTTGATGTACGTGTTCCATTTCAGATCAGAAGTAAAGGTCAAGCCCAGAAGCTTGTCAAAACATGATGCCTCCCCAAGACGAGAGCCATTCATTTTAATTGATGCCAGATGGGGATCAGAATGTTGATGATGTAAAGATAGAAGCTTGGGTTTAGATGCATTAAAAGTAACCAGCCACTCCTTTACCCATTTTTTTTTTTTTTTTTATTACATTTTCACCCCAAACAAGGCACATTGCCACTTTGGTGTAGGGGGCTACTATCAGGGGAAACAACTACTGGGGTACTATGTAGGGATTTGGGCAGCAAGGTGTCGGTTCACGTTACACTTGAACTTCTGCACGTCAGTACTGTTGGGGAAGCAGGGACCTGGAATGGAATTCCAGAGTCTTGCGGTTCTGGGGAAGAAACTATTGGAGTAAAAAGATCTTTTACATCTAGGGATCTCTACAGTGTGGGGGTGGGATCTAGTAGCCTGTCGGGTTTGTCGAGGGTGCTCGCGTCGTGGGGGCACAAGTGATTGCAGTTCGTCAGAGCATTCACCACTAAAATACTTGTAGAAAAGGCAGAGGGATGCAACATTTCGTCGATGGGACAGAGGCTGAAGCTTAGATGCCAGTTCAGGGCCTATCAGGTTTGCGACTCTCTTTTGAACCTTGTCAAGGAGCGAGAGACTAGTAGCAGATGCACCAGCCCAGATGTGGCAGCAATACTCCATACATGGGCGAATGGTGGCCTTATAGAGGTACAGGATACTTTCAGGTGTTAGTAGTTTTCTAGCACGGTAGAGAGAGCCTACCTTTCTTGCAGCGGCCCTGGCAATGCCTTCAATGTAATTGTTCCAACTCATGTTTCCTGTGAACGTTAGGCCAAGGAGTTTGAAAGATGGACTCTCAGATAAAGAGTCGTTGGCCATTGCTATGGGTGGTAGAGAGGGTTTCTTGTAATTATTGAATGAAACTAGTTTAGTCTTGGCAGCATTGAACGCGACCAACCACTTTTGTCCCCATTCCACTACAGATTGGAGGTCTTCCTCTAGTGTTTCTGCCATTTCTTTAGAAATGTGTTCATTCGTCTTCCTGTCGTGTCTGCCATAGAGTGTAGTGTCATCAGCATATATACCCATCTCAGAGGCAATGTTGTCGGGGAGGTCATTTATGAATATCAGGAACAATAGAGGTCCAAGGATAGAACCCTGGGGCACTCCCGCATTTATATCATATTGTTTAGATGTGCGACCGTCGAGGACTACCTGGATTTTTCTCTTATCTAAGAAGGATTTAATTATGTTAAGTATTCTACCAGTGATACCGTATGATCTGATTTTACTGAGGAGACCCTCATGCCATACCCTGTCAAAAGCCTTAGATATATCTAGAGCTACCGCTCTGCCTTCCCCCGCTTTGTCCAGTGAATGGTATATACGTTCAGAGATCACAGTGAGGATGTCTGCTGTGGAACGGGCTTGTCTAAATCCATATTGTTTGTCAGTCAGTAGTTTAGCATCTGTAAGATGATGGACTAGAGCATGGTTAATTATGGTCTCAAATATTTTGGCAAAAAGTGGGAGGAGGCTAATGGGGCGATAATTTGATGGATCTGTCCTTTCGCCAGAGTTCTTGAATACTGGTACAACAGAAGCAGTTTTCCAACAGCCCGGAAAGCAAGCTTCATTAAGACATTTGTTGTAGAGTTTGGAGAGAACTGGAGCTACTTCGGCTGAGCACTTTTTTAATAGCACAGCTGGGATAAGATCGGGTCCACATGCTTTTGAGGTGTCAAGGTTTTTTATGATAGCATGCACCTGAGCAGGGGTGGTTTTCAGATCGTCTAGTGTGGCGTCTGTCCGCATAGGAAAGTCAGGTAGGGGGTGGTTGGAAGGGTCCAGTGTGGAGTTTGAGGCAAACCGACTGGCAAGCATGTTAGCCTTGTCGGTTGCTGAGGAGACAACCTCGTGATTGTTGGTTAGTGGGGGAATTGTTGATTGCCCATTATTTACTACACTGTTGTAGATTTTCCAGAAGTCTCGAGTTCCTAGTTTTTGTGCTTCGATGCGCTTTTTAGTGGTTTCCGTAAATTCTCTCTTAGCTGTCGCTATTTCTTTCTTAACGTTATTTCTAGCTTCTATATACTTCAGACTGTTTGAACTGGACTTATGTCGGTTAAACCTACGGTATGCATGCTGCTTTTGAGTAATGGCAGTTGCACAAGTCGACGTAAACCATTGGGGAGAGTGGGGCTTACTATAAAATTTCCGCATGGGAACATGCGCTTCGATTGCAGTTTTGAACCAGTCAGTGGTCTCGTTTGCACATTGTTCAGCAGGGAGAGAGAAAATATTTTTCCATGGAGCATCTCTAATTAGTTCCCTGATGGCTTCCCAGTCAGCCTTATTATAATATCTCGTTGTTTTGAGCACTGGCTCTTCAGTTTTGGGTCTAGAGTTTAGGGCGATTTCAACCATTATTACTGCATGATCAGCGTTCCCGAGTGGGCTGTGGGCCTTCGTTATGCAGTCATCGGGAACTGTGGTCAAAAACAGATCTAGAAGTGATGCGTGTTGTTCTTCCTGGTCAGGGAAACGGGTTGGAAACGTAACAATTTGTGATAGGGAGTGAGATATAGCGAAGCTATGGGTTGTGCTGCCCGCTGCATCTGTGTGAGTAGAGAATCCAAGCCAGTTTTTGTGGTGGACATTAAAGTCACCAAACACATGTATTTGTGCGCTAGTGTCAAGGGACAGTGCCGTGTCTATGCTGTCAGATACTTTGTTTATTATGGAGCAGTCCTGAGTCGAGGGAGAGCGGTAGAGAAAATAATAGTAGCTAATACTGTGTTGCACGTTTAGTCTAAAGCACATAAAGGCTTGATCATCTGTTTCTAGGTTTGTTTCTCTAGTCAAGGGAAGGGTATTACGAATGTAAACTCCAAGTCCGTGCATATGTCTGTCAGAGTCCTTACGGCAAAGTGGGAGATATCCAGGCATGTTAAAGTGGTTAGAGGGAATGGAGGAGTGTAGGTTAGTCTCACTTAGTGCTAAGATATCCGGGGTATTTGTTAAGAGAAATGCTTCAACATCAGTTAAGTTAGTTCTAAGCCCACGGATATTTGTGAATGAGAGCCTCAAGGGAGGAGGCAAGTTGAATTTGTTTGTCCCTAATCCTGGTTTAAGCTTATTTTTAGATTGTACTGTCGTCATATTTTTTTTTAAGAGTTTCGGTAAGGGGGAGCTAAACAAGAGGTTATGCGGAGCTTCAGACATGCATCACAAGTAGACCATCAGCTGACCTTTCTCCAATTAGGATTGTGGCCTCAGGAAAGCCCACCGGGAATGAGTGCAGGGTCCCTTTCCATGCGTGTCATGGCACTGCAAACAACCCGATATTATTCAACTGTTGATGGAGCAGCCGCTCTAAGCGCTACCAAAGAGTTACCACGTGCAAGAGTGTACCACGTGCTCAAGATCAGAGGAGAGAGAATCAGAGAGAACTTGGTCGTTTACGGTCTTAGATGTGCTACCATAGATGGTAGTGTCATCAGCAAAAATGCCCACGAATGATGTAAGGATGTGATTTGGAAGATTATTAATGTAGATCAGGAAGAGAGTTGGGCCCAGGATGGACCCTTGAGTGACTCCAGCATTAATACTGTAAGCTTCTGGTTTCTGCCCATCAACTACTATCTTATGAACCTATCAGAGAGAAATGATTTAATAATTGAGAAGACATTTCCAGCTATACCATAGCTGGAGATCTTGTGAAGTAAACCTTTATGCCATACTCTATCAAAGGCCTTTGATATGTCAATTTCCCTAGAAAGGTTGCCTCCGTCGAGAGATTCGCTAATCCTATGAGATATAACTGTAAGCACATCTGCTATAGATCTTGCAGAATGGAAACCATATTGCGTGTCACTAAGAAGGTTCTTTTTGCTGAGATTGTTGATTACTTCTCTATTTAACAACTTACTCACGGCGCACAGGAAACTTATTGGCCTGTACTGAGAGGGGGATGAATGATCACCTGAATTTTTAAATACAGGGCATACTGATGAGATTTTCCAGGGTAATGGGAAGTTATTCTCCTTAAGACAACGTTTAAACAGTTTTGTAAGTATGGGTGCTAGTTCTGGTTGAAGTTTTTTGAGTATTATAATTGGAATACAGTCAGGGCCGGTTGCTTTACTGGAATCAAGGTTTTTGATTAGCTTGGCAACATCACATACAGATATTTGTATATCACAAAGTATGTTTTCTGATACAGGAGGAAATATTGGGGGTTGGCAGCCTTGGTCGCAAAGGTTAGAATTAGCTGCAAAGTTCTTGGCAAAGAGTTTGACTTTGTCTGAAGCTGACGAGATTACCTCAGGTCCATTGATGATAGTTGGAATAGAGCACACACTTCTGTTCAGGATTCTGTTTGCTATTTGCCAAAACTGGTTGGAACCAAGCCACTGCTCAGCTACTTTGGACTTGACGGACTGATTTCTGTGCGCAATAGCAGCAGCACATTCTGGAGAGAACCATGGCTGGCTGTTAAGTTTTTGCTGGAACTTTTTCGAGGGTATAAAACAGTCTATAATTAACTTACAATTAACCATTCCATCAGGTCTGATACTATAGAGGACACATCCTTTTTAAACATGGAATGCAGAGGTAGATCTGATATAAATATACAGAAGCTATTCCAGTCAGCCATAGTGTATCGATATACTGTACAATGGAGAGGTATGTCTGAGGACTTATTACATTTCATTTTGATTTTAACTGATATAACAGAGTGGTTGGCAGATCCAAGAGGAAGTAGAATGGAAACTGAACCATTCCACATTGTGAACATTGAATTCTCCACAAACGTGAATGTTAGCTGAAGGATAAGCAGATAGGACTTGGTCAATTTTCATAGTAACTTCACTGTTGTGAGGGCGATAGAGAGTAAATATAAATGCAGTAGTGTGAGCAAGTGTAAACCGGAAGCACAAGTTAGGATCTTCTCATCTTTAATATAGGTACATATTCCATGTTCATGGCGATCTTGGGCGTTAGATTTGGAAGTTAAGTTGGAGTATCCTTTAATTATGAACTCCTCTAAGCAAATAGTCTGTCCGATGCCAGTTTCACTTAGAAATAATAGGTCTGATTTAGTCTCCTGTGATTGGGCTTCAACTTCTGGAAGGTTAGAACGTAGACCCCTGATGTTTGAGAAGGAGACATGGTAGTAAGAATCTATGTTGGAAGTTGGAGATCCAGGTTTAATCGTGTATTTTTTCTTGAAACTTGTCATGATGGAATTTTGGAATTTGTGGACTAGGTCGTCAGACTCGCTTAGAGCAGGACAGAGAGGGAAACTAAGAAAGAAAAAGAAACGAAAAAAAATTTTTTTTTTGTAGCACATGATAAGGTAAAGCCTTAACAATTACCCACTAATGTGGCATCGAGAGGCCCCACCAGAAGCTACTGCGTGGTCCAGAATCCATTCACCAAATGGCAATTCAGCAGTCCCAGTACTTTGCGCCTGCTGATAGGACAGCCTCCTTAGTGGTTAATCCAAGGTTCAGGTCCCTGACTATCAGGCAGATAATGTCAGCCCAGATAAAACGTTTACCTCCAGCACCCTTACTAGTGACATGGCTACAAGGATAGACATAGAAACAGAAAATTTCCGACATCTCTGCCGACTGTTCATGCAAAATACTGCCAACCTAGAATACAGCTTTTTCTTCTCCCTGTGTCAGAAAAATCACTCATTAAAAAAATGAGGACTGAGGGACAAATAAAGAGAAGCGATAGTAATGGGAGGTGCCGATAACGCATCCACAATATACATACATAAATTTGAATCGTGAGTTCAATTTGCTTTGCACCAATAAATTGAAGATGTCTTCATAAGATAGTTATAAAATTAATAATCCAATGGAAAATGAGAAAAAGAAAACTGAAAATTGTTTTCAATGTTTCATATTTATTGTTCGAAAACTTAAGATGATTAACGTAAAGAAAAAAAAAATCCAAAACCGAGAACAATAATTCAAAACCATTTCTGGACATTCTCATCATAATCAGATCTAAAAACAATAATCTAAATATCAAAGTGCACCACAAAATTATACACAAAAATGACTGCAATGTTAACTATGATACTATGATAACAAAATTAGAATAGATATGATCATTTTTTTTTCAGAATATGTAGTTCTCAACTTTTAGATGAAGAATTCAATTATATCACAAATTCACTAAAACATTACAATACCCCACATTTTTCCTGAAGCAATAAACAACAATCATATGCACCAAATAGTTTTTTTTATAAATTGACATCTATTTTTACCTATTAATAATATAGAATATTTTTACGCACTCTAAATTACTCCACTATAAACTACATCACAAACTATAAAACAAACTTTAAAAACAACAAAATATTTGATTAAAACATGTACAAAGCATATGACTCTTTTCTTCTCAATTTTCTTATCATTTTGTTCAAACTGAGAATAAGCATCAGATGTCAAAGATTTATCCATTATTTCATGCAATCCAACAGAGAAATCATTTTAAGATTCTAACCGTCCCTTTAAGTGCAAGTATTTTAATCTATCTTGCACTTGGTTTACCAGGTATATTTACCATGTAGTTTTTGAAATTCTTTATGTGTTTAGTTGCTTCTATAATTACTGGAATAATGGAGATCTTGCTAAGATTCCAGTTTCTTTTCATGTTCTACATAGCACCTTGCTCTTTCATTATCTTTACCCTCTCAGCCCTGTTTCATTACACTAACATCTAAAGTTTCTTCTTTCTCCTTCTTGTTCCATATCACTACGTCAGCTCCGTTTTCTACTGTCCAATGTGATAACTGAAATAATAATAATTATATATATATACATATATATATATATATATATATATATATATATATATATATATATATATATGATGAAAATAATGGAAATAGTATTCCGACAAAATAGAGAAAATAAAAAAGGAACAAACCGTATTATGTGTTCACCAACGTTTCGTCTTTATTTCGAGACTTCCTCTGGGTGAATGAGATTAAGAAACCAAAAAAATATACCAGTACAAAATATTTGAAAAAGTTTCACGTGCTTTCTAGCCTTAATTTAAAAAAATATCGCTTCCGGTTTGGCAGTGGTCGTAACAGCATAGACGTTAGGTTTTTACCCCGTTCTTTTCCTCCTTCGCAGTACGGGTTGAGCCTGCCTGCCTACTACCACATTTTTTTTTCTTGCTTTTTTTTTTGTTCAACAGACATATCCAAACACCCGGGCAACGCCGGGCTGAAATGCTAGTATATATATATATATATATATATATATATATATATATATATATATATATATATATATATATATACTAGCATTTCATATATATATACTAGCATTTCATATATATATATATATATATATATATATATATATATATATATACTAGCATTTCAGCCCGGCGTTGCCCGGGTGTTTGGATATGTCTGTTGAACAAAAAAAAAAGCAAGAAAAAAAAATGTGGTAGTAGGCAGGCAGGCTCAACCCGTACTGCGAAGGAGGAAAAGAACGGGTAAAAACCTAACGTCTATGCTGTTATGACCACTGCCAAACCGGAAGCGATATTTTTTTAAATTAAGGCTAGATAATCAAAAGGAGAGGATCACTTTAAAAAATATTGGCGAAAAAAAATGATCCTCCCCCACCCCCGTAGAAAAGTGCCTAGTTGAAGAGGAAGATATTAATGTTTTTAGCTAATTTTTCGATATTTTTCGTATGAAAGGTCGAACGTTAAAACGATACTGATCTTGGTAAAATCCGTCACCTCTGTGGAAAGTTTTAGGCAGACATGCAAACATACATACATACATACATTTATATATTGGTAACTAAAAATTTTCGACCCAAACCGAATGAAAAAGCTTCCCTATCTCTGAACACCCTTTATGTAAAATTTCAAATATTTAGACCAGAAATTGTCTTAGTAATTTGGCAGAGACCGCAGAGGTCAATTTCTTTTAAACTTTGACCGCTTTTTTGACCTCTTAACATTTATTGTTTTGGGCTCAAATAAATTTATTAAGTTAGATCCATGTCCAAGGAACCTATATCTAAAATTTCAAGTGTGTAGACCCAAAATTGGCGGAGGAGTTTGGTAGAGTTCTCAAAGGTCAAATCGTTGAACTTTCACCCCTTAACAGCCCAATTTCTGGCCAAAAACCGATCACATCGATTTTCCCAAATCTCAGTATCCTGTATATCAAATTTCGAGTCTGTAGACTGAACATTGACAGAGTTATTGCATAGAAAAATGTACACACACACACAGACATTTTCACTTTTATAGATATACTAGCATGGGTGCCCGGCGTTGCCCGGGTGTTTGGAGGTGTATGCTGAGCAAAAAGAAAAAAATGGTAAATTTGTTTTACTTTGACCCCTTAAAATTTATTGTTTTGGGCTCAAATTGAGTTATTAAGTTAGATCCATGCCCAAGGAACCTATATCTAAAATTTCAAGTGTTTAGACCCCAAATTGTCGGAGGAGTTTGTTAGAGTTCTCAAAGGTCAAATCGTTGAACTTTGACCCCTCAACAGCCAAATTTCTGGCCAAAAACAGATCACAACAATTTTCCCAAATCTCAGTATCCTGTATATCAAATTTCGAGTCGGTAGACTAAAAATTGACAGAGTTATTGCGTAGGGAAATGTACACACACACACCACACACACATGTTTACTTTTATATATATATATATATATATATATATATATATATATATATTGACTTTGTTGTTGTTCCTTCTTATGAAACTGATTTTTAATTTAATTAAATTTTGATTTTTAAATTTTAAAAATTTTAAAACTTTTAAATTATAAATCACATTACTTAATATTGAATTAGCTCTAGGACATTTAACTATCGAGCTTATTATATATCTAAATTACAACGAGCATTTCCTGTATTTTAATTAAACTAGTAATTTCACTATTACATTAAAATACACTTAGCTCTTTAGACTATTATTCTAATCTCCTTTAAATTTATATATATATATATATATTTATATATATATATATATATATTTATATATATATATTTATATACATATATATACATATATATACATATATATATATAGGCATATATATATAGACATATAGATATATATATATATATAGACATATATATATATATAGACATATATATATAGATAGATATATATATATAGACATATATATATATATATATATATATATAGACATATATATATATATAGACATATATATATATATATAGACATATATATATATATAGACATATATATATATATAGACATATATATATATATATAGACATATATATATATATAGACATATATATATATAGACATATATATATAGACATATATATATATAGACATATATATATATATATAGACATATATATATAGACATATATATATATAGACATATAGACATATATATATATATAGATATATATATATATATAGACATATATATATATATAGACATATAGATATATATATATATATAGACATATATATATATATATAGACATATAGATATATATATAGACATATATATATATATATATATATATATATATATAGATATAGATATATATATATAGACATATATATATATATATAGACATATAGATATATATATAGACATATAGATATATATATAGACATATATATATATATAGACATATATATATATAGACATATATATATATATAGACATATATATATATATATATATATAGACATATATATATATATAGACATATATATATAGACATATATATATATAGACATATATATATATATATATAGACATATATATATATATATATAGACATATATATATATATATATAGACATATATATATATATATAGACATATATATATATATAGACATATATATATATATATATATATATATATATATATATATATATATATATATATAGAGAGAGAGAGAGAGAGAGAGAGAGAGAGAGTATAGCTACATTCCAAGATCCAAATATTTATTTTTTCTTTTACTGAACAGCTCTTTAAGCATTTTAAAATTTTGGTAGGGGACCCTGGGGCAAAATGAGATAGCGGGATAAAACTAGACACCACAAATAACTGAAACAGAGAGAGAGAGAGAGCTCTTTCGTGAGGAGTCTAATCAATAGATCATGTGGTAACGCCTTGCCGGCAACGTCTACCATTTTTATTCAGCCCTGTACATCAAAAAGGGGTAAGTATTCAAAATTTATCTATTTTGATCTGTGACGAACTGTACTCTGAGAGTGCAGAAAGCTGGGTAGCCTGTCAAGGGGACTGTAGGAAATGGGCACACTACGGCTGTGCATGTCTAGACGAATGCAACAAGATCCCAATCTTCATTTGTGAGCTTGTGAAGACTGACTTATTCAGACCAAGATCCGTCTCGTTTTGCCCCATGCTTGGGGGCAAAACGGGACAATACAGTTAGCTGAATAAATCATCTGTATTTCTTTTTAAAATAATTTCTCATCATTTTTTTTTTTTGTTGTGGCATTGTTTTCCAATCCTTTGAATGTTCAGTACATAGAATATGGTTTATATGTCAATGCTACCTTTGACTCGACAGTTCTTTTTCCCTTAAGTATCTCGTTTTGCCCCAGGTTCCCCTACATTTTGTACAGATCCGTTTCATTATGTAGAAACAATTGATTATTATGTTAATATTGAATTTTCTTGTGCATATACTCCTTAGAAAAATAGAAATTATTTTACTTAGAAAGAAAAAGCATGACAATATAATGTTGAAAAAAGACAATTCATAGATGACCACGCATCACATATTTGTTTAGGTAGCTATATTGGATCATATTGTAAAGCTAGTCAGATCTTAGTCAATTAAAAATATTCTAAAAAGGATTTAGTCTATAAAGTAATTATTTCTATTTACATAATAATATTTTATTTATCTAATATTTATTGCCTGTAGTAAATTAACTAGGGTTATATCTAAAATCGGTTAACATAGTTCGTGGATACAAAACTAACTACTTTTATTTTATTTTGTTAAGTTTTTTTGATAATTTACTAATATTCATAATGTGTAAATATATATTTGAAGGCATTGTTGTATATCAATTAAATCAATATACTTTAAGTTTATAAAGATTGAATTAGAAATTAAATCATATTCTAGGAGACAATCCTAACCAATATATATATTCCGTGAAACTCAGTACAAACTTAAAAAAAAGGTGGGATCAATATCAGATACATAAAATATAATAATTTCTTAAATGGACTATTCTGTTATATATTTACATGACCTTTAAATTTAAACAAGCTAGACTAGTTATATTCATTCTATATAAATCTAAAAAGAGCACTCATTACACAAACATAATGGATTCTACAATTTATCTCTTTCAATAAACAAAATAATACTAAACTAAACAAACAAAATCTAAACTTAGATTCAGGCCAGCTATTCACATTCTCAAAAACCTTTGTACCTACTTCTTGTTAAGATCTATATTAAATTTTCCCACTATTTCTATGAAAAATCTTCTTTGGAATAAATATTTTATTGTTTTTTTTATGACTGTAAAAATGGTTGTACTGTAAAAATGGGGAAAAAAACACTTCAAGAAACTAATGTTGATTAACTCAACTTTAGTATATTGTAAATTATCAGGCTACCTGTTACTAGTCCTGTGCGAATAAGATCCAGTATTGAAGCCTTTAGGAAACTCATCATTCTAATTTGAAAAACAAAAAACTAAAACAAAACATCCTCCCTCTTGAAGTAGATCTACAGAATCTTGAAATATTTTTTTATCTAATACAATTATGAACACTATAAATTTATTAAAGTGAATCATAGTAATCATATTATGTCGTAAACAAATTAACAGGATTCCGTATTTATAGGATGCATAAATTTGGGTTAACATCTATATTGTCATCTGAGATGAGCAAAACATGACTTTTTACGCAGGTGGCTTGGGAAATTCATTTTGCTCTCTCTCTCTCACACACGCGCACACACACACGCACAAATAAAATTATCAATTGTGGTGGGCAGAATTACATTTTCTCACACACCTGTCAGCATTCAATCTTGTTTTCTAGACACGTGACACGTTTTAATTCTGCTTTACTGCTTGTGCATAATTACTGCCTCAGACGTTGAACCATCAATTTTTGTCAGATCACCGAAGTTCAGCAAAGTTGATCCTGGTCAGTATTTAGATGAGTGGTCATTTGGGAAGAACCTAGTGCTATCAGGGAATCACTTTTTCTAGTACGCTTTCATATAAATCCATTTTTTTTCCCTCTTTCTAGCAATGAGTGAAATAGTAGGGTAGATTAGCTCTCAAGCCTTAGTAGAGCAACTAGTCGAAAAATGAAACTTCAAAATATGATTCGATTGATATTAACTTTAACAGAATGCTACGCAATACTATTTGATAACAACTTATATTGCATAAGATTATTATGTTTGTTTTTGTGAAAAAATATTTGCATTGTGCATGAGAAAAAGTGACAAAAATCTCATCACGTTCAATAGTTTTCAAATATGGCCGATGTATATAAATGGAACACCTTAAAGAAAAATTATAACATGTTTAAAAGCAAGATAAAATCTTATTTTAAATATATTCATGATTAATAAAATGCAATTAAAATAGAAGAAAACAGCAATTACATTGATTTCGAATAAAATTTAAATATTAAAACTTGATTCTTTTTAAGTACATTGTAATTAGCAAAAACACAAGATATTTAATTTTCTATCAATTTCTGAATTCCTGAAAACACACACATGCATAAAACACAAAATTAAGGACGTTTTCTCATGTCGCTGGTATTTTTAATCATGTGACATGGCCTGTGGTGTAACAGATAAAGCGCTAATTAGTTCTATGTCACAATCTTCTGGAATGATATGAAGAATACAGTAACAAATTACTTAATACTTCTACCTGGTCATGACTGATAGAACGAGAACAACCTACACTTGTATACTTATAGGGTTTTAGTTGAACTCTGTACAGATTCCTGTGTTCAACAAAAAGATTTTATAAGATACACTTGAAGAAGGTTGAAGGTTACATCTGCTGAAACGTTATGAGAATAACAGCCAATATGAGAACAGTAGTTCAAATAATGCAAATAATCGACAAACCAGTGGAGAGGTAACGTGCTCGAATGCACAATGAGATTGTCATCATTAATTTGGCAAAGAACATCTTGACAAATTAATGAAATCTTATCTGCTGTCATGAATGGACATCATTTTGGTATTCCTCAGGTGCAAACAAAACAGTTTTATGTGTATCGTTATGGATTAGGACAAATCAAAACAATAGTGATGATGATAACTGTGTTATGTGATCGGGATGATGAAAATGGAAATTGAAACAATGCATTAGAAAAGAAATTCTGGAAAAAATTCTTGTGTGAGAAAGCAAGAAAGTTCTATACGTGGAAATGAAGCGATGAGATTTGTTTCAACGTTTTGGTGAATTCGAATAATTTGAAATTTAGATTAGGAAACTCTTGCTCAAAATAATGAAATTTTATCAGAATTAATTGACGAAAATTTTGTAAGATGGATTTTAGATATGATAATTGATGCATTTATGAAATGTTTGAAAGCCAAGGAATGTTGTTAGAGCGATAAAAAATCATCAGTCACTTTGTTGTTTGCAAACATACATGCATCCTCTAGAGCAATGTCACTCAATATATTTACTAGCAGCAGGTAAATACCACAATCAATATACTACTACTACTACTACTACTACTACTACTTCTTGAGCGATAGTAAAAAGAAAAAATATTAGTAAAGAGAAAAAATATAGGATAAACCTTCAAATGACTTGTTTTATTAACTAACTAATCACAAAACCATAACAAGTAAAACAACAAAACCAATAAAAATCAGTTTAAAGTTGGATGTGATTAAGTAGCAGCTACTACTAGTTGATCGCATCATGCAGAGAAACTATACACTCTGGAGGTTGAATCATCGCATAATGAACCCATATTTTATGCCTGTACATAACGTTACACAAAGATGTTTATGCAATCAATTGAATGCTCCAAGAGTTTATGTCCAGTTGATCTACTTGCAAGAATCGAGTCTGAAAGATAACTTTTTTCACTTTAGAACTTAACAAAATGAGACGAAAGTTGATTCCTACATCCTTTTCAGATGTGTTGGATAAATAATGATTTAACTGCAGAAGGACTTGGCTATGTAAGCATCTTACATGATTGAACTTACACAGGTCAGGCTCATGATATATAAATGAGAAAATTGATGATGTAATGACTAATGTTCGATATTTTGAACTTTCTGATTTTTTTATAATGTTCATATTCTCATGAGAGAGTGATGAAATCAACATTATTCCAAGTTGATTAAATGAGGAACAGTTGAAACATGTTTGTAGTTGTTGTAATTGTAAGGAAATAAAACTAATAAAACATGAGAACTCAGTTCTTAGTTCAGCTGCATTTGTTAAACGGTTGTTTGAAGTTAGTGAAGTTGATCTGTCATCGCCAGCCAGTATCTGGTTAGCACAGAGCCCAACAAACGACCCTGGACTGTTGGGTTAGGTTTATTGTATATGCGGATTATTACCTTGCAAAGCTAGTAGGATTTCATTTTACATGCAGCTCCCTCCCCACCCCGGCATCCCCAAATGGCACCCATCTAAGTACACAATTACAACACAGATACAGCTGAGAGGAAGTTGAAACGATACAGCTAATAGTATACATTCTTCTACTTCCAGGTGGGAAATAAATCCAACCTACCTTTTTCATAGATGATATTTCTCATTGTTTTTGGCTCTGTTGTAGTTATCATAATAACAGATAAGCAATCCAGGACATTTCTAAAGAAGACAGCTGAGAGTATTGTCTCAAAACTAATGTTTTTTTCTAAACATTAACCCTGACCTCCTAAACCTCAATTATCAGTCGTTGTGGAAGATAGTAATACTGCAAACAATTCGGTTGTTAAAGAATATCCATAGGCAACATTTTTTCCATTTGCATAGTAATGGAAAACTCAGTTACAAATTGAAATGAAGCCATGAATTGTTTTAGCACATGTATTAACAGTTTGGCACCACCCGTCATGTATCACAAACCCAATGCACTTACTGATCAGGTTATGATAAATTCTTTTCATTGAGGAAACCAAAATGCATGGGTGGAGATAAGAAATTACTTGTTTAAAAAACAACACTGAAATTAGGTCAAACAGCAGTCAGGTTATATTTTTTGCTTTCTTTCCATTTTTCAGTACTCTTGCATAATTTGACCCAGATCCTCGTGATTTCCTGTCAAGCCCAGATCGGGCGAGACCGGAAATCATTGGCGTCCACCAAGCGTTGTTCAAATGTTGAAACGCTAATCCGACTTTAGTTTGTAACTGTAAGCAGATGACAATCGAATTAGAAGAAAGTAACTACAGAAAAAAAATGACAGCCATGGAAATAAATCTGTGCATGATTGAAAAACACATGGAAACGCTGATGCAGACAATTTCCTTTTGTCGGGAAAAGAAATTGCTTTCCCAAAGAATGAGATGCAACAAATGTTTACTAAAAAAAAGAAATTGCGTAAAGTAGTGGTCAGTGTAGACAGTGGATGTCATTGCGCACAGGATCGTTTTTTGCACGTTCCAATTTGGATATTGCAACTATAGTGAAAATAATCTATTTATGGGCCTTCGAAATGACAACACTAGAAAATATTAAGAGAGAATGCAGTGTTATATCCAAACACACGTACACGGATTGGAAGAACTTTCTGAGGGAAATTTGTCAGGAGTATTTCCTGAGGAATCCTCGGCAGATAGGAAGCCCAGGGCACACTGTAGAAATAGACGAATCCTTATTCAACCGAAGGAAACATAACGTTTGGGAGAATCCTCAAACCGCTCTGGGTCTTGAGTGGCTATGATATCACCAACAAGGAGGGTTTTTTGGTCACCGTCCCGAATAGGAACGCCGAAACCCTCTTTCCAATAATAAAAAATATATTCTGCTGGGTACAACAGTCGTTTCCGACTGTTGGAAGGCCTATAACAAAGTTGGGGGAGAAGGGTTCCAACACCTTACTGTGAATCATAGTATTCACTTTGTAGACCCAACGACGAAGGCAACAACGAACCACGTGGAGAGGATGTGGAAGGAAACAAAACAGTGTAACAAGCAAGAATGTGGGACCAGTCGAGAGCTTCTGAATACATATTTACTAGAATTTATGTGGAGATAAAAATTTGGAAACGATCCTTTTGTCTCCATCATAAATCATATTTCCGAAAGCTACCCGGTTAGGGAGCTTCCTCCCATTTCCTCTGCCCTATCACCTCTCTCTTTGCTGTTGATGGCCGATCAACAATCGAATGAAGTAAAAGATTCCTAAGAAAATATCCTCCTCTCCAGAAAGTTCTTCCGCTAGCAAATAACAATTGTTAAAAAAAAAAATTTTTTTTTAAAAATATATATTTTTGATAAAAAAAAAATAATACTAATAATAAAACAAAAAATTGTACTTATACCTAACAATTATACCGGTAATCAACCTTTTTATGCAGATAAATTAAAAAAAAAACTTGTTGCAGATAAATATTATGCAAAAAAAAAAATGAAACAAAAAATTAAATAACCATATTTGTTTTTTTAAAGGTAGGTTTCTTGTTATTATTTGAAAATTTTCAGTTGGTTTTTTTTTTTTGTTTTGTTTAGCTTTTTTTCCTTAGCCTACATCTGTTATGCCGCTCGGATATCACCGATGATTGCCGGTCTCGCCCGATCTGGGCTTGATGGGAAATCATGAGGATCCGGGTCAAAATATGCAAGAGTACCCATTTTTCTGTTATATTAAGCCAGATGCAGAGGGAATGAGGGGTACTATTAAAAAAAATGCTGTGCATATTTTTTTAGCATTTCTATTCATTTCTAGTTATCCATGCTCCCAGAAAACGTCAGATAGTCCTGGTAGTTGTTACAAAAGAAACAATATTTCTCATGACATAAATAGTGTGAATGCTAGGCACAAACAAATGGCATGTTATATCTTCATTTTAGGTCTAACATCAGTAGCTTAATTCAATTAGAATTCTATGAGACAAATTAAAATCTTATGAAGCAAACATAATTTACCTTTGATGACATTCCCGCAAGAAAAAAGGAGGCGATTTACGTACCTGCAAAAGAAATAAAAAGAACACCATTTAAAATCTCATGTAAATTCAACTAATCTATAAAGGTTATGCAGCTCATATGATATGATTAAATACATTGAGATTTACATTTGTTACTTTTTGATTATCATCAGAAATACCCCCTTCCTCCCCCTGCAGAGCACGATTCACACTCTCCAGAAAAAAAATATAATGATGCAGCAAAGCGCAAAATTTTCTGTTAAACTGAAACAAAAGATATATTTCCCAACAATGAAAACAACGGATGAAGATGCTAAATTCAATTTCACTTGATTCTAACAAGGTGGTGGTGGTGATTAAGCCAATTTTGTTGAGTTTGGGATACATAAAACCAACTTTTTGTCCAGCATCTTTTGCCCATTTACATAAACCAGAAGGGTTTAGCCATTCAGAAGCAGACAACAAATTTACCTATGGATTAATCAAATCTTAAAATATATGGCAGTATTCAACAGAAATGCCAAAGAAAAGTAATTAAACCCAAAATAAATTGCCTAGTACAGTATAGTGATGGAATTTGGTAAAGAAAATGATCACAAAAAGAAAACATGTGAACATATCTGCAAGCTCTCCATCTGAAATACAATAACTGACCAATGCTCAATGCAGAAATACAATAACTGACCAATACTCAATGCAGAAATACAATAACTGACCAATACTCAATGCAGAAATACAATAACTGACCAATACTCAATGCAGAAATACAATAACTGACCAATACTCAATGCAGAAATACAATAACTGACCAATACTCAATGCAGAAATACAATAACTGACCAATACTCAATGCAGAAATACAACAACTGACCAATACTCAATGCAGAAATACAAAGTGCAGAATGCAGATGTTGCTGGGAACTGGCACACTTTTGCATGAGCGAGATCAAAATTAACTCGGATAATTAAGTGGATGTATTTGTGGTCGCACAGCTTGATACTCAAAAAGACAAATGCAGAATAGGGTAAAAAAACACCATCACAGACCGGAAAATTTTTTTTATGGGAGGTGTGTAGAAATCACTTTTGAAATAATCCTTGGAAAATTGGAGGCTCAAGGCATACGTTTGAAATATACAAATCTGTTTAATCATAGGAACCCATAACATTGGTAGAGCTTTAATGATTCAGAGAATATGATCCCACAGAGAAGCAGAACTTTCTGAAGGCAGTATCCAACAGAAATGCCAAAACCATTCCCATAGTAAAAAAATACATATTGCTTGTGTTCAAAAGTAAAAAAAAAAAAGTAAAATCTGACTGTTGGAAGGCCTACAGCAAATTAGTAAAAGAAGGGTACAAACACTTGACTGAACCACAATCTACACTTCATAGACCCGAAAATGAAAGCTATGACAAACCATGTAGTGAGAATATGGACGGAAGCAAAGCAACAAAATAAATAAGAATGCAGTATGAGTAAGAATGTTCCTGGCAGCTATCTACTCGAATTTATGTGGAAACAAACATTTTAAAATGATCGATATTATTGTTGACAGTAGAATTATACCTTGTCAAACAACTTTCCTTAACCTTCCTCTTTTTCTTCATTGGTTGGTTATGCTAACTCCAAAAGAAAAGCAACATGTATTTACTTTTATCAATACCTACCATTCAGTTTACAGTAATCAATCGAATTTCCAAAAAACGAACTACAGACTGTTTTTTAGCCCTATCCTAACCTAAGCCCAAACTATACATAACCTAGTCGATTTTTGTCTGTTTCAAAAACTGCCCCCCCCAAAAAAAAACAAATAAAACTGTCTGTAAAAATAACACTGGAAACGAGGTGGGTGTAGTTTGCTTGAAGCATTGTATAGTATGTAGTTAAATGGAATTGTAGAAGGCGGTACAATGCAGAAGTAACAGAAAGACACAAGCTGAAGCAGGTAAGAAATTTATTAATACAACTTATAAATACATGTGTACATATTCATATTTCATATACGCAGTATATTTATATTTGCACAGTGGTTACCTGGGAAAGTCGGTCTGGTGGTATGTCCGTGTGATATAATATTTCGAGAAAGATCTCTTTGTCAGATATTTACTTGACTTTGAAAAACATGTTGTTGTAAGCTTAATGTGTACATAGTAGCGTTCATCTCCTTGGCGTATTATTCATACCAGCATACTTTATATATATATGTGGCAATTGCTTCGTCTTAACTGATGCTAGCCATCTCAATGTTCATGACCATTCTCACAGCAATTGCTGAGTGAATCATTACATCCATGGGCCTGTGGTTAATGTAGACAGCTTTCAAGAGGAACATCCGATCACAAGCCTCACATTTCCAACTGTTCAACGCATTAGATAAAACTGACACATTGGCTTTCCTCAGATTTCTCTTGAGCTCAGCATGATTAATTCTTTCCCTTTCAAAAACTTCAGATCCACTTCTAACTAGCCTTCTCCATTCAAGTCGGCATTTTACTAGAGTTTCCCAGTCCTGAACAGGAATCTTGAAATCTTTAAAATCCTGTGAAATTTCAAAGTGTCTCCGAAATATTTTTTTTTTAATGATTGAAATTTTTAGACTCTGTGAAAAGAATGTGGAAGTACTCTTAAAACTTATTAATAAACAGTGTAAATAATTAACATTTTTTTTTTTAAATTAATACAATTTTTCGTTAATAAGCAAATAAAAATTATATTTAGTAATCGAATGTGAATAATTTTTCAATGGAAAACCAATTCATGTTTGCATCTCACTAATAAAAATCGTTGCGTAGCCTATATTACTTGTTTCTTCATTGTTAGAACAAAAATATAATTTCTAAACCAAGTAACTGAAACAATTATTGATTAAATTTCTTTGTGAACGGCTGATTTTACAATTTGTTAATAGGGAATAAAAAAGTGACTTTTAGTTTATAATTCCATACAAAAATGTTGTAATTGAAAAAAGTTTCCGATAAAGTTAATTTAAGGATTTAGTTAAAATTTAAATAATGATTAAAAATTAATATTTCCTAAAATAAAGAGGAATTTAATAGAAATAATTTAAATATTATCTTTTTTCAGGCTACAAATTACGATATTGAAATTGTTATAAATTGTTATCTATAGGAAAAAGTTGTCTCTTAGGGCCGTCCGTAGACACCGGAAGTTAATTGTTTTAGATGTTGCCTGCTCAAATATGATATGTTATCATTATATATACACCTATATATATATATATCTTTTTCATAATATTTCCAGCCAAAGTTAAGACTTTTACTGCTATATTTTATTTGACTAATGATTGAACCAAAGCTTTAACAATGTATAATGTAGGTATGAAACTAACTTTCCACACCCATAACAAAAATACAAGTAAAAACTAGTAAAATGAAATTACTTCACCGTAATTTTTACTCTATATCGAAGAAGAAGGATCCGGGTTAAAATCGCATACACTATTTATTTTATGCTCCATAAAACTAGCAAAATTTGATTTGACCATCGCAAAATAACAAAAGTTAAAAAAATGACAAAAAATCAAAATGGCCGTAAATTTTCCGTGAATACAAGAAAAATAAACAAATTAGACATTAAAAATATAGGAAGAAAATTAGTACAACTATACAATTGTTAAAATTTTGCTTCAGTCATCGGTTAAGTGAAATATAAGTCTTACCTTTGACTTGAAATATGAAATAGACATTTAATTTTGTAACAAAATGTCAACAATAATTACCTTTCGCTGACTATGGTAGCAGCTAACTGTAAAAATTTCCTTGTTTGTTAACAAATTGATAAACAAAAACATTATTGAAATACATTAAGTAATGTTTTACATGAAATAAACTAAATTCCATTTTTTTGAATAAGTGTATTTATTTCTAATTATAAGATTACAAAATAATACATTTTTATTTTTGTTTATAGAAAAATATTTTTTCATTTGACGAAACAGAAAGTAAATTAATAAAAGTATTTTTCAATATCGTAATTTGTAGCCCCAAAAAAGTAATATTTAAATTATTTTTCATTAAATTTCTCTTTATTCAAGGAAATATCAATTATTAATTCTTATAACTAAGCTTTTTTAAAATGTTTAATCCTTGAATTAAGGTACCACGCTAAAATAATATTATTTAGAAACCCATTCTAAACTTGGGAGGGTGTTTCACCATTTTGTAACTATTCTGTACTTTCACCTATTATGCGGTCATCTAGGGAGTCTCAATAAACGTTTAAAAAGCGAAAATTAAACAAAAACCCATCCAATAAATGTTAACAATAACAAAGATAACATTTGTTATATATTTGTTTTTTTTTTTTCGTTTTTTCCCCACTTTTTCATTTTGTTAGCAATACTAGAAAATGACCACTAAAATTACTGTGATTAATAAATTAACTGCTAAATCTTTATTGCAAACCTATTTTCAATTCAACATTTTGTATGGAATTATAAACTAAAAGTAACTTTTTTTTTAATATGAATAGATTGTACGACCAGTTGTGCACAAACAAATTTAACTCTGAACTCAATTGTTTCAGTTATTTGGTTTAGAAATTATATTTTTGTTCTAATAATGAAGAAACAAATAATGTAGGTTTCAAATTTACAAATTATTTAATTAATAAATTTTAACTTTATTTAAGAATTAATTATGTATTCCAATGAACAATGAAAGTGTAAAAATAACACTTTGATTTTTCATAACCTGTTAAAGAAAATAATTTGCAACCAACAGTAGATAAATGATTTTTTTAAACTAAATCATTAAATTAACTTTATTGGAAACTTAAGAGGGGTCAATACTACCTGTTAGTCGAGATTCAAACTGTATGCTAAACTATTTAAAATTATTCTTAATCTTGAAAAAAAAAACAAAAAAAAAAAAAACGAATTCATTAAATGAGTTATTCCAGGGAATTCGAGTTATTTAAGTATAAAAATACATAGAAATAATTGAATTAAATTAACATAACTTAAAAGAAATAAAAGCACATTTATTTACTTTGTTGAGTTTCAGAGAAAACACTTGGAATCAATTTTGATGTGAACTATGAAGAAAATGGTTTGTTGTGGGCAAAGCGAAATAATAAATATCTCTATATTTTTTCCTATTCTATATTTTTCTTCTTTTCCAAAACATCATCTCCATGCATTTTTATAATCACCAGGTCATTTTGAAGTTTGCTGATTGAACTAAAAAGCCCTCATTTCACACCTTTTTGCTAAGTAAACATACTGGCATCTTCACTGAATTCAAATCAAAACAACTTATGTTGAAATTTTAATAAAGAAATAATTTTTATTTATTTTTTATATACAAACATTCAACATCTCGGCATTTGGGGAAAGGAACGCACTCCTTGGCCGGCCTTTGCAGGTCACTTCCTCCTCCTCCCCTCCTCCTCCTCATCATCATCATCATCATCATCATCATCATCATCATCATCGTTATAATTCCCTTCCAGCAGTCTGCTACTCTCCTACCTTCTGGAGAGGGAGGGGGAGGAAGAAAGAACCTTTCCCCGTTTTCGGCAGTTCGAAGATCACCTACCGACGAGGAGGAGGTTTTATTTCCGGCTCCGTCAAAGAGATTTGACATTAAATATAAATATTTTTTTTTTGTGAAGGAAAATTCGGTTGAATAATCTTTCAAGTTCTTAGAACAAAGAGGGGATTTTCTTTTCAATCGAAAACTTTTGTTTTAATAAATTTGGATCATTTTAAACACATTCGGGTTTGTATTTCTTTTGCTCATTTCTATTAGTTTCCCATTTCCGAAAAATTTGCTTTAAATGCTTTTTTTTTCCTTCTTTTTTTCTTTCATTTTTGTTACAATGAAAAACGGATTTTGGTAACGAACCCAAAATTCCGTTACCTACAGCGAGGTGTGAAAATTGAACATATTAGAATCAGCGGCACTGCACTCAGATGACCTTTAAAGAAAATGCTCTGATTTTTACCATATTAGTCTACCATACAAAAAATTATTCACATTCGATTAATAAAAGGTTAATACATGTGGTTAGGCATGGGTGTTGTTTATTCCGAAAGCCGTTCTTAATATGGGGAGGTTGGGAGTGTTTATTCATGACCGTCAGTGAATTATAGTGCATAGTACTATGTGTAGTTTCGCCTAATTTGAATTTTTTAAAATCCTTTTTCTTTTCTTTTTTCCTCCTCTTCACCTTTATCGTGTAAAAAGTTTATTAATAAAATAAAAAAAATTTTATTAGTAAAAAAAAAAGTTTATTATTAATAAAAAAAAGTTTATTAATAAAAAAAAAATAAAAAAAGTTTATTAATAAAATAAAAAAAATAAAAAAGTTTATTAATAAAATAAACTAGTACAACAGCAGCCGAATTCTCCACCTATTCTAACACTATAAAGGTGAAGAGGAGGGGGAAAAATTCAAATTAGGCGAAACTACACATAGTAAATTAGTAATAAAAACAGTAAAACGACAGAGAACAAATCAACCAATAAGTAGGATGCACAGGAAGAACAACCCTGACGATGGTCAGTCGAGACTGAAAACGTTCGGTAAACTAGGGGACTTTATAAGAACTTTGGATCCCATAACAAAAATACTTGTACGAAAACAAGAAAAATTCGAAAGAAAGATCATAAAAAGAAGAACGAAGATCCTCTTCAATAAAATATGCGCAACTAAATGTATATATATATATATATATATATATATATATATATATAAATATATATACATTTATGTATATATATATATATATAAATATATATATATATAAATATATATACATTTATGTATATATATATATATAAATATATATACATTTATGTATATATATATATATATATAAATATATATACATTTATGTATATATATATATATAAATATATATACATTTATGTATATATATATAAATATATATACATTTATGTATATATATATATATATATATAAATATATATACATTTATGTATATATATATATATATACATTTATGTATATATATATATATAAATATATATACATTTATGTATATATATATATAAATATATATACATTTATGTATATATATATATAAATATATATACATTTATGTATATATATATATAAATATATATACATTTATGTATATATATATATATAAATATATATACATTTATGTATATATATATATATAAATATATATACATTTATGTATATATATATATATATAAATATATATACATTTATGTATATATATATATAAATATATATACATTTATGTATATATATATAAATATATATACATTTATGTATATATATATATATAAATATATATACATTTATGTATATATATTAGGCACCGCCAAAACTGGGGGGGGGCAGGTCAGTACTTTTTGACGGACCGTCTTTTTAAAAATCTACCAAAAATCAGGTAATTATCCGATCAATACGAAATTTTCAGCGATTATTAGGAGAAGAATGAACTTTATAACAGTGTACTTATTTTTCATAAACGATATTTATATATATATATTTTTTTGCTTGCTTGTTTTGAAGTGGGAACAAATATGCTTAAAATAATCATCTGGAACTGAAATCAACATATTGTGTTGTAAGGGACAGAATTATAGATTCCAAAAAAAAAAAAAAAAAAAAAATTGTTTGCATACCTTATTTTGACGTCTGAATATCAGAACTTCGATTGTGTTTAATTATCCCGCTTTTGAGTTTTGAAGTGTGAAATTCGGTGAATATGTTAAGTAAAATAATTAATTTAAGTTAAGCAAAAAAAAAAAAAAATTTTTTTAATATTTATACGGAAAAAGCTATTTTAAAATTTTTGATAAATAAATTAACAATTTTTTTTTAGCGAGCCGAATAATGCATGACCATTATTAAACAGGGCATGCTTTGAATAATCGATACCAAAAAAAAAAATTCGATAAATATTGTGCCCTTTGTGTTAAAAATAGCATCTTTTTTTTCGATCCCGTTTGAAAACGTTTGCCGCCTTTCGACTATGGTGGACCAAACGCGCTGAAATAATTTTTTTTTATTCTGCTTTAAATTGCCCCCCCCCCATTTTGGGGAGTCTGGCCCCCACACACATACATATTAAAAACCAAACGCATGCAAATGGTCACCCATCTGGTACTGGCCAGCCTCAGCTTAATAATACATTGAAATTTTCGTCACTGAAAAATAAGTTTTTTTTGGCCTGTTTGGTCTTCCATAGTTTGCTTTTTATCAGACGAAAACGTAAACAGAGTCGATCTGAACTCTACGTCAACGCGAATATCTGGTTACCTATATGAATAAGTGGAATTATTTGAAATTCAGGTACTTATATTATAATATTTTTGCATATTCTCTTAGAAAATCATCCTAAATCTTAGTTAGACAATAAATAAATAAATTAATTATTTCAAAAACCCTTTTTTTTAAATATTTAAGTACGTTTTTTGTGCAAGACAAAAAATGTCAATTGTTAACTTTTTGGGAAAATTTAACATTTAAAATTGAATTAAAAATAGTAGAAAAAGTTTTACATTATTCTGTTTTCTATATGATAAAATTCAGGGTTTTATCTTTCTGGAAAAAAAAAAGTTACTCAGAAATAATGGATTTTAATAAATGTAATTTCGTTTTAAAAAACAACAACAACTTGATTTTGCGGCCATTTTTGGCGGTGCCTAATATATATATATATATAAATATATATACATGTATATATAAAACTATCTCTCTCTTTCTATATATATATATATATATATAAATATATATATATATATATATGTAAATATATATATATCACTATATATATATAAATATATATAAATATACATATATATATAAATATATATAAATATATATATATATATGTAAAAAAATATATAAATATATATATAAATATATATGTATATAAATATATATAAGTATACAAATATATATATAAATATATATATATATGTATACACATATATAAGTATATATACATATATATATATGTATATATATATAAATACATATATATATATGTATATATATATATATATAAATACATATATATATATATATATATATATATGTACATATAAATATATATATATATATATATATGTATAAATATATGTATATAAATATATATGTATATAAATGTATATATATATAAATATGTATATGTATGTATATGCATATATATATAAATATATATATACGTATATAAATCTATATATATAAAAATGTAAAGTTGGTTCGTTCTAAACAAATAAACCCCTATTTCTAAGTTACCAATTTATTTGAAATTCTCAGACAACCCACCTGAAACAAAAATGTAGTAGGCAAAAAAAAAAAAAAAAAATAAATGTTCTGTCAGCAATAGTACAACTTCAAAATAGTCAATATCTAAAGGTCCCTGGTTCAATCCCGGGTTTCGGCACCATGTAGCATTTAGAGTCGAGGTATGTTTTTATGTTATTCAAATAAATTTACCTCGCGATTTATTAAAATTAAAATATTAAATAAAATAAATATATTTTTTTTACTGCGAATCTGTTCTGTTGATAAAACTGAACTTCCGGTTCGATTAATTTCACAGCCACGAATTGACGAAAGATTTCATTTTCTGTTAACTCGATAAGTAAAAAAAAAAACAAAACAACTTACTCATGCAGAGAGTGATCCGTGCTGAAATAATAATGTTATTATTTAAAAAGCCATTCTTAGCATGGGGAAGGGAGGGTGTTTTGTACCTATTCTGTACTTTAACCTTACAATTGAATAAAAACATATCATAAAACTTTAAACGTGGAAAACGATTTAAAACAAATAGCGCGGATCACTCTCTGCATTAGCACACACACACACACACACACACACACACACACACACAATAATAATAATAATAATCCCATATTTTAAAGCTTTAAATTCATTTATGTACTTATGTTTTTTAAATTTTATTTATGTTAAGGCTTGGCTTCACTCATGAAACATTACGTTTTAATTGTTTAGTTTATTTTCACGGCATTGTTTACATAAAAAAGTTTGTTTTAACTTTTTCTAAACTGTTTCATTTTTACGACATGCCTCAACGTATTATAAACACCATAACCCCCTCATGTTAAAAAAAACAAAAAAAAAAACGCCCTTCCATAAACCTCGAAAGCCGTTCTTAACATGGGGAAGTTAGGGTGTTTATAATATGCTGGGGCGAGTCGTAAAATTAACGAAGTTGCTATCTATTATTTATTGCAAAAATTGCTTGAAATTTATTTATTTGACAAAAAAATTAAATTTTGGTACTCCTTGGGCGTTGAGTTCCATGGCGACCAGTAGAAAAAAATAATAGTCGCTCCCTTAGTCTCCCACCTCACCCCGCGCGTAACATATTTTATTTACTGACGTTGCCGTAACTAAACGATTATCTGTCACATTTACAAACATTTATTTATTTATTTTGAAAAAAGTTTTACTTTTTATGAATATTAAAAGAAAAATGGGTACTCATGCAGAGAGTGATCCATGCTGAAATAATAACGTTATTATTTAAAAAGCCATTGTTAACATGGGGGTGTGTTTTGTACCTATTCTGTACTTTAACCTTGCAATTGATTAAAAAAAAAAAAAACACGATTTAAAAAATAGCGCAGATCACTCTCTGCATTAGCACCGAAAAATGTTACTAAACATTTATTAATAATTTCTCACTTTTTACAAACATTTGATTTTAAATTTCTTTTTAAATGACGACTTTTATCGACTTTTTTTTTTAAATATCCCCCCCCCCCTGGTGTTTATTCCGAAATCCGTTGTTAACATGGAGAGGTTGGGGGTGTTTATTCTGAAAGCCGTTCTTAACATTTGTGGAGGTGGATCTAATGTAAAAAAAAATAAATAAATAAATAAATTAAAAAAAAAAAACTAAATCATTTACTAATAACTTCTCACTTTTACAAATATTTTTTAATTTACATGCGCAGATGAACAAATTGTTGAATAGTGGGAAAACAAAACATTTAGGTCCACCTCCACAATTTTCTTTTTTAAATGACGACTTTTATTGATAAATAAATTTACTTCTCCGCAACTTTTATTGATAAATAAATCTACTTCTCTGCCACGGGCACTGAACCCCTCCTTTTTTTTGTTTTTAATAGTATTTTCGGGTGGGTATGCTGACAACAAATATCAGTTAAATTTTGCAAATAGCCCCCCCCCTCCAAAAGTGGTGTTTATTCCGGAAGCTGTTCTTAATAGGAGGTTGGGGAGGGGGGGGGGTGATTATAAGGTGGACCTAATCTAAAAAAAAAAACAAGTTGTTTATGCGCACATAAGCAACTATTTTTTTATTAACTTTTTTTTTTTAATTTTTAATTTAAAAATTAGTAAATTTCAATGAATAGAATAATAAATCATTTATCATTAATATGTGTTTTTGGTTTTGTGTTGAATGAAACTTTTTTTTTTTCATTACAACAATAATGAACCAATTTAAATCTTCCGGCATGCGTTTAAGGGTTACGAAATTATCAATAAATCGTTTAGTTACTTAGCCAACGTCAGTAAATAAAAAAAATGTTACATGCGCATGCATTAGCCTTGACTGGGAGGGGGGGGGGCTAAGGGAGCGACCATTAAATAATTATGCTGGTCGCCATGGAACTCAACGCCAAAGGAGTACCTAAAGTGGCACTTATGCACTTATGTTACCGTGCTATTTTTTAAAATAGTATTTTCCTGTTAAATTCAAATTTTACAATATGTTTTTCTTTTATTAATTTGTTAAGTGAAAGTACAGATAACCCGGTCGGTTTCTAATGCGAGGAAAATCTAGCCCCCCCCCCAAAAAAAAAGGGGTACTCTGGATAATATCAAAACATTAAAATTGCCTCAGTCTCGAAAGATTTCTTCTCTACTGAACGAGGAAAAAAACGGTGAAGTGTAGTTCACCTTCTGTTTCTCTCCCCCTCTCTCAATATCTCTCTCTATCCATCTCTCCCTTTCCCTCTCTCAATCTATCTTTCTATATCACCCTCTTCATCTCTCTTTGAGCCCCTTTCTCTCTCTAACTCCCTCTATCTCTCTCCTTTCCTCTGTTTCATCCCTCTCTGTTTCTAACACTCCACCTCTCTCTCTCTGTTTATCTATCAATCCCTTTATCTCTCTATCTCCTTCTCTATTTTCCTCTCACTGTCTCTTTTCTATCTATATATCTTCCTCTCTATCTGTCCATCTCTAATCCCTCATCCTATTTTAGTCTCCTAAATTAATTACAGTGAATAAGGCATTGTCAAAACATGGATAAATCCTATTTTAGTCACCTAATTTACTGACTGTGAGAATAGAAGTTATTTGGAAATTACTGCTACCTTGAACAGCACCAGAAGTAACTGGTAAAACCTTTCTAATTAAATTGATTTTGGCAGCCATTTGGTAACAAAATGACATAGCCTTAGCCCTTGCTGCATGAGGAATACCTGCGACCTTGCTGCTAAGTAAAAGAATTATTTATTCTACTTTAAAACATTCAACTTTTCAAAAATCTCATCTTCGACATCTCCAAAACATCCAATATGGGGAAAAATATTGCAGAAATGCAAACTTATTGTTTAGGATGAATGCACAATGGTACGCAAAAACTCACTTGAGGCTCTTGGTCGATCCTTGCAAGATTTGCGTGGCAATGTCAGACCATTTGGGAATGCAGTAATATTGCTTGCAGGAGATTTCAGACAAATGTTACCTGTTATTCTTCAATCAACACCAGCAGATGAAATAAATGCTTGCCTCAAATACTCTACTTTTTTGTTCCATGTGAAGACATTAAACTTAACTCAAAATATGCATGTACAGTTGCAGACTGTTCGATCCGCACAAAAACTTTTGCATCACTTGTGGGAAATTGGGTACGAAAAAGTGCCAGCTGATCAGAGTTAAGAGCAAAATTCTTTGACTTTTAACTTCTGTAATTTCTGTAATTTTATTTCATCAAAAGAATAGTTAGTTTAAAAGGTTTTTGCAGATATTCAAAATATAAGAATTCCATTTGACTGAGTGAATGAGCTATTCTTGCAGGTCAATACAAAGATGCCCATGAACTTAACGCTATAATTAAATGTAAAATTCCAAGTGAGGTAGTCAAATACAAATCCATTGACACTGTTGTGAAAGCAGATTAAGTGGTTAATTATCCAACAGTTATATTTGCCAGGGATGCCACCGCATGTATTGTAACTGAAATTTGGT